>NC_133898.1:25502984-25825484 GCF_964199755.1 Larus michahellis
GGAGGCTCTGCATGGGGCTGAGTGTACACAGCCGATGTGAAGCCATTGTTATTCTCATTTCTTTTTTGTCCCCGTGCCTGGTCCATTTGCCATATACCATCCGGCAAACAGCTGACACATCCCGGCTATTATGGACCCAGGCCTAATTGCCAGCAAAGTCTTTAAGCTCTTCCACGTTGGCCTCGTACGAGGGATGGGAGGCCGATATAAACGGCGCCGGCTCTCGACCACCGCTCTCATTTTGCCTTTGCGGAGTTAGCAGGCTGTTCCGCCGGAGGGTTTGCGGATGCTAAAAATATCGGTGGAGCCCGGTGCCAGCCATTCGCTCTCTGGCTCTCCCCCCGCTTGGCCGGGAATGTTTCTGTTTTCTGTGGTAATAAAGCATGGGATTATTTAGATGGTAAACATATTCCAGAGTATATTATTTTCGCTGGGGAGCGGTGATCCGGCTATCCGGCAAGAAGGAATAACATGGGGAATGTATTCGCCAGCTTTTTCCCGTGGGTCTGGGCACGGGTACCACTCTCTCGGGAGCACGCGAACCCATCTCCCCCATCTCAAGTTTTAACGTTTGATTATTTCTTTTTTTTTTGGCTCCGCAGCCCTCCTGGAACAGAGACCACGATGACACGGCGTCGACGCGCTCCGGGGGAACCCCCGGGCCCTCCAGCGGGGGACACACATCGCACAGCGGGGACAACAGCAGTGAGCAAGGTAGGAACGGAGCCCTCCCGCTTTCTTAGCTGGCGAGCGATCACCGATGCTCTCGGGGACCGGTCACTCGCTCTCTGATGTTGCGATGTCCTCAGGTAGTAGGGAGTTTGTGCCGAGAAAGGTCTATCTTCCTTTTTTGACACTTTTTCCACACGCCCCCCCATCTCCTCCTAGTAAAAGGATTGGCATCTTTATTTCTTCGACCCTGCCAGCAGGCACATGTTAGACCAACATATGTACCAAATTTGCAGTATGCTTAATAAAAATAAGCAATGAGAAGGGTTTGTTTTCTTTTTTTTCCTTCATTCAAATATGGGTTAAAAGATGAAATCTTCAAAAGCAAATGTAATTAAGATTGCCGTAATGCATGCTAATATTTCAAAGATGCCATCAAAACTTCTCTGCCTATAAAGACGAGATGTTAGCTGGCCCATTTTCCGAAATCCCGAGCAGTGCTTCTATTTACTTTTTTTACTCAATTCCAATTTACTTGAATGCAAAAGTGTTTTGTCAGAGTAAGTGATTTAGCCGGATGAGTATGAAATGAGCTTGGTGCAATGGAATTGGGAAGTACTACAAATAATTAGCGCTGTCTCAGAAGCTCCGAAGTCTAAAAAGCTGAAATTCTGGGGTTTTCTGAGAAGCTGTTTAAATGCTTCATACTTTTCCTGAAGAGACCAACTGCAGTGGATTTAGTGTTAATTTAATGCAATTAAAATTTTAAAAGGAGCTTTAATCTGAATATAAAAGTGAGTGCTTTATTGAAGTTGACTCTGAACTCACAATAGGTATATACTTTTAAATCTGGTTTTATGATCATGTTTCATTCAAGTGCTGTTAGACAACAAAGGAATTGTGTTTCCAAAAAAAGGTTGAGCAGGACTGATTAGCACTGCAAAGTCTGCATTTAACAAGATTAGTTTAAACTAAACCAGTATATTTTAATTTTTTATACACGTGGACCTAGCGTACATGGTGAATAACATCTCTTTATAGAATTTTAAGTATTTGAGACACTTTATTGTTTAAAGAAAAGTTGCTGACTTCATCACAAGTATAGCCTAGTAAAAATGGGGCCTGGAATAGTAAACTGTTGCAGAGCTGAGGCAGAAACTGGTAACCTTCTGACCTCTGACTTTTACTGGAAAATGATATGCAACATAAATTCAGGGGGCCTTTTTTCTTTCAAGTATGTGTACGTATATATTCTAGTGGTGCTGTTCACAATGCTGAAGTGGTGTCAACGCGTTCATTAGAGCCCCTTGCTTTTGGAGCAGATTTTAGATCCACGGGGTTTTTGGAAGGGTGAAAAAGCTGCTGCAAAAGTAGGCTTGGAACTAAAACCCGCTGTTTGGAGAGGGGGTTTTGTATTCGGCTGGGGTTGTTCTTTCATTAGACGGATGTGCGCGTGTTTATGTCTCCATGTGCGTGGACGGAACATCTGCGGGGAGGCTTGCCAGCACGCTCCTAAACCTCTTAGGCGCTTTGGAAATGGAGCTGCGCAGTTCCTGGTGTACTTTTGAAGAATGTTTTAGGCTTACGTTTTCTCCTAAACTTGGCATTTGATTAGTCTGGAGCACCGGTCGTATCTACTGTTTTCTCGTCGCCATCCTGGTCGGCTCCTAGCAAGGTGCATGCTATAACCTCTGTCAGGAAGGGGTTTTGGAAGGCACGAATGATTTTAGAGCTTGAGTCCCGTTAAATAGCCACAGAACGACTTGTCAGCGATGCTTTAGCTGGTTCTGAAACTTTGACCCGCATCCCAGAGTAAGGTTTTTTGAGGCTGGAATTGCTGCCAGCACTTGATAGATGCGTTTCATGAAGAAGGCTCGTTGCGTGAAAACTTTAGGGAAGAGTCAAAAAAGGTGAGAATTTGCTAATTAGAGCTCTCAGGTCAAGTTTGGGAAAGGAGTTTTGGAAAGGAGACCCTTGTCCAGGGATTCTCTGGTGCCGAGTCTTGCCTTCAGGCCACTTGCCACCTATGGAAATGGCCTTTTTTTTTAAGGAAAATGGGGTGTGGGAAGGCTAGGGGTGGTTTTGCTGAGCTGTGCTTTACATCTTGTTTGCTCAAAGCCCTCTGAAGGTTGAGATCATGGGGCAATCTCAGTTGTTTAAGCACACCCACGCCTGCCTATACACCTTGTGTAAAAAAAAAAAACGCGGTTTAGGCTTCCCATGTGGGTAAGAAGTCAAAACACAGGATCCCGAATGACCAAAAGGGAAGAGAAGAAAAAGATAGCAAATATCCTGCCTCTTCCCAACTACGTTTAAGTTCAAAATGCCGTGATTTGGAGGCTTTTCTTCCGTGGCCTGAATGTGAGGAGTGGCAAAGCTGTGGTCAAACTCATGGTTTCACCTCTGCCAGCTGCTTTTCTGGTCGGCAGAAGCAGCCGGCACGGCACGGTCGCAGCAGCCGGGTGCCAGGGAGCGGATGGCAGCAAAAGGCCGAGGACCTGCGCGTTCCCGCTCGGGAGCACAGGAGTTAACTCGAGATGCGTGCGTGGCGTGACATATATTCAGTATGTTACGGGCTTCCCTATTTTTAGGAGTTTGTAAAAGTTCCTTTGGGTTCCATCTGTCAAGAGCACGTTTGCCATTTAAAAAACCCCAAATCTAATCACCAGAAATATAACCCTCTAAAAGTGGCTATTTTTAGGTTGTTCCCACAACCTACTTTCCCCGTTGGGGTAGGTAGAAGCCCCTTCTGGTCCAGGTTTCCAACCTGGCTGAGATATCCCAAGGATGTGAGCGTGAGCTTTGCATTTTCAGAGAGGCTGGAAACTGGTTCCAGTTTCAGACTGGAACGCTCAAGCCCCTTAACAAGAGTTTTCTCCCTTAGTCTTAACTCAGAGTATGTTAAGGTCTATTTTTGGGCTTTTATGAACTACTTTTCTTCTTTACCTGCTTCATTACTGCTTTTAAACCTCACAAAGTACATTTTTAACCTGTTTATGTGCCTATGTACAACACGTACGGAATGATTACTTTTGAAAACAGGAGGTGCTCTTTCCTGTAAACACTTTGAAGTCTTTTTTTGAGCATGTAAATTTATTTACTTAGTAAATAGCAATGACTCCCAGCTGCTTCGATCTATTGTAGAAATCCATATTTAACTGCGAGGGAGCTGTTCTGGGGTCTCGTGCCACTGAACAGCAGGATATGTTATTGCATGGCACGTTGACGCAACCTCTCATAAAGGCCCGGTATTGTGTCATCGTAGGGGATAGTTATAGTACAGGAATGCAGAATAATATTATGAAAAAGTTTTGTGGGCCGTTTTCCCATTGCTGTGAACTTATCGTGAAGGGCCTTTGGAGGTCTGTCTCCAAATGGTGCAAAGAGATCTGAATTTACGCAGTGGAAAAATAACTTGCTGAATTCTGTTGAAAAAAAAAAAAAAAAAAGGGAAAAGCAAGTTCTTAGGCACAGGCAGGTGTCGCTGAGCTCACAGCAACACTATTTTATCTTATTGCATATTCCGACTTTAAAAGATTCCTGTTTGGGGTATTAACAGGTATATTTTGTTTGTTTTTCAAGTAGTCAGACCAGGAGGATGCTGAACAAAGCCCTGGTACAGTCACTTTTAATCCAGAGTGGGGCTCTTAAATTCCCATGTTTAGCTCTCCTACGCGCCTTAAAAGAAAAGGAAAATAATCCATCAGTGCGTCTTGTTTCTTTCTATTTGTGCGTATTGTTTCTTTCCCCCTTTTTTTTGTGTGCAAGCCTTGGCCAGGGTTCAAAACATTTTTTTAACCTCCAAATAATTGTTGCTGTTCCAAGCCGGGAGTAGAAAGCGGCAATATTTCTTTATAAAAATGTATCAATGGCCGCAATGGTTGGTTGGGTTTTTTTCAGGCTTTTGTTGGAGTTCGGGCAACCTATAGGCAAAAAGGCAATCGCGTTTATTATTGCCGGGAATCTCAAGGCGGTTGTTTGGAGGCTGCGAAGCCGGGCGGATGGGGGAGAGAAGGGCCACATTATGTTCCAGATGACTGAGCGAGGATTTATATACCAGCTCGCCTTTTTTTTTTTCTTTTTTTTTTTTTTTTTTTTTTTTTTTTGACATGGGAGAAGAAAAGTAATAAGAGCGGGGAGGCAAGGCATTTGAAGCGGTCAGATGGCCGATGACTAATGGGATAGGTGGGCAGGAGCCCGCGGATTGGGTGTCTTAATGAGCACATTTCGCACCGAGTTTGGGCTGCAGTTCCCCTTCACCTTTGCCCTTTATTGACCGAACTGACACTTCATTTTTCACATACTTCCAATTATGGCTGAGCTTAAGTGTTGCCCTGCCTCCTTTCTTTCTTGCCTATGGACGGCTTGAGAGTGGCTGAGGCCACAGAAGATATTTTAATTTGAAAAACTACCATAGCAAGGCAGGTTTAGGGTGTAACCTGAAACTGCTGTCACTTTGCAGTTTCTCCCGTGAAAACAAAAGTTTTAATGTTTCTTGTTTAGCGCTTCCCCCTGCCCCCCCACCCGCTTCGCTCCCCGTTCTCCGTGGTGATTGCTCCGGGGGGCGGTTGGGTTGGTGAGGGGTATTTTCCCCGGGGCGAAGCCTTTTCTGCAGTACAGGTGCTGTGGGTGGGAGGCAGCCCAGTAAAGAGGTAAACCCCATCGGAAAAAAAGCGGTGCCATGCTCGAGCGATGGCGCCTTGTTCCTTCTCAACGCCGCCTCTTCTCAAGAGGCCTCTGGTGGTGTGATGCCCCGCGATGTGCTTGGCCGAACGCCCTCCTCACGGAAAAGCAAAGCGCAATCGCACCTGCACTTCTCAAACCCTCTGACCTCAGTGTGGATTTGGTGGTTTTGGTAATATTTAATGCGTGAATGCGGCTTCGAGCCTGGCCTGGCTGTGCGGCTTGGGGATGTGGCCGAAGATGATGGTGGGAGAGGCAGGTATGGGGAAAGGGTGGAGGAATCTCCGGTCCGCAGCTATCCCTTTGCTCTATGGGGAGAACCGTGACCAGTGTCCCGCAGCCCGAGCCTGTGTGTGTTTCCACGGTGCCTTTTACATGCAGAATCCTTCCAGGGCGGAAATGTCTGTTTGCTTTTGCAGGGCTTTGGGGCTTTCGGAGCATGCGGTTTTCCTACCCAACGTGAATTCTGTCGGAAACGGTCGGCATAAGTTGCGCTGGCGTGGGGTGGGTGGCTTTAAGAACAAAATAGCTGCTGTTAGCCCTTAACTTCCCAGCAGCGCCGCTGGATTTTGTGGCGTGGCTTTCGCTGCCGGCTCTTGTCACGTGAAGTTTGGGCGAGTAATGAGTGGGCACGTCACCTGCGTGCCGGTGGTGATTGCTTCGCGTTTAAGTACGCGGAGAGTATATCGACAATTATTTACATCCAAACAGAGGCCCCTAAACCACAGACGTATTTATCTCAAAGAAAAGAAAAGAAAAGAAAAAAAGTATGAAGTATTACCTACTTTATTATGTAGCCCTCTGGCATAGTAATGGCATGGCATATTTTTACTATAATATGGTAATAAAAGAATATGTAAAAGGCAGACAAAGGTTCTGTCTTTTCACTAAGGTGACCCCTGTTACCAAGTAACTGCTTTACTTATGAGCTTATTAAAAACTCAAAAAAAATGAGCTTTTCATACTTCACAGGCATTGATGTGAAAATGAGCTGTCCTACGAGTAGTTTTCTTGATCATTTTTAGAACAATTGATTAGCCAAAGAGCCGCTGTCATTAGTTGACATTGACTGATAGCAATTTGTCACAAGCTCCGAAGGTCAGCCAGGCAGTGGAAGCTTCGGCTTGTCTTTGATTGACCTTTTCTGATGCCATTATCATGCGATCGGTTAGACTGGATGTGACCCTCGATTGGAAAAGACAGGGCATTAGTCAACAGGGGCTGCTCCCGGGATTTTTTCTGGCGCTTTATGTATTGTGAATCCCGAATTAAGTGTAATAGGCTTGTTTGGAAACGGAGCGGTATCAGTTTTCTCGCCGAGGCTCTGCCATCCCCTTTTCTTTTCTTCCTTTTCCATCAAGTGGGCAGCGCTCGGTTTGCTTTAAATCAGCGCGAGCACCTGTGCCCTCTCCCTTTGACGCGAGATGAGATTTAAAACAACCCCGTATTTATTTGAACTCTTCGTGTAGGTGCATATTCTCCAGCAGCACCAGCATTAATTATTTTTATCTCCCCAGAATCATGTTTTATTTTTTAACAGTGATTGAGTAGTTGAGGATTATGCTCATAACAACACAATGTCAATTTATCATTCTGCTCTAAAGCCGGAGGGCGTGAAACTGTTTTTTTCCTCCTTCTGGTTGGGGTTTTGTTTTTTTTTTTTGGTCTCATCAGCCTGATTCAGCTGTTAAAGTTAGATTTCGGCAGCATTAAGCCTCCGTGCCTCAGCTAGGCAGGGTTACGCTTCCAGTATGGTGCCAGGGAGACAGTCCTCGCTTGGAAGCGGGTGTCTGTCGTGATTCGAGCATCAATCCATTCCCGGTGTCAGGATTTATTTTAATTGTTCACATTAGCTCCAAACGTCTTTTATTACCAGGCGTTTTTCTTTTCAATTTGGCAAAGCTAACTTAAATACTTATAAATGTTGCTTGTTTGGCCTAAATTGTGGGTAACGCAGTCATAAACGAATTCTTTTCCTTGTAAAAAAACCCCTTCCTTCCTCCCATTTGCCTTTCAGGGAAAACCTGAATTTTCTCTGTCTAAGTACCAACTTGTTTTTCAGGTCAGCCCCCCGAGATAATAAGCAGTTCAAAACCAGCACAACCATTTCAGCAGGGTTTAATGCAACTTTCAGTCTTTGCTTAGGAAAAGCTTCCAGCCGGGAGAGGAGCAGAGAGGCGATCGCGTCAGGAGGCAGATCCCTCAGGCTGAAGCTGTTGCCATCGTTGGCAGTGCGAAAGGAGGGGAAAAAAGACTTTGGGAACTGCTTACCTTTAAAGTGACTATGGAAATACAAATATTCCTGACTTCTTGGCCTGTCTGTAATCAAGCAGCAAAATTCATGTGCTGGAGTCCCTTTTTTTTTTTCTTTTTCTTGGCAAGTTTTTCTAAACTTAGAAATGTCTAGCCCATTAAACATCTGCGTGGCTGTGCGCAAATCTATGTATACATACCCCATGTGTGTAAGAAGATGGCCCTGACCCTGACCCGAGCATGCCATCAGTGGTGCAGGGCTTTTGCGGACCCCAAAGTGTGTCTTTGCAGCCCCAAGAGTGTTACTGAGGGCGAGATCTTGAATATGCCGAGCAGGGAACAGTGGTGATAAATACCACATTGCTAAATCGCATCTTGGGCAGTTACCTAAAAGCTCAGGTGGAGGACTGAAGAGCATCTTGCTTTCCTCCTTGGGCAGGGCAGAGAGAGGCTTGGTTGCAAGTGGATATAGGAATAGGTTTGAAGGTTTTGGTGTCCAAGGTGCCCCTTTGTAGCAGTACCTGAGCTTTGTGTTTTGAAAATCACTGTTAGGATCTGATTTGGAAAATTTGTTGCTTTATTCTGGTAGGGTTTTTGGGTTTTGGTGGTTTTTCCCCCCTTACGTATCCTGGGCCTGTAGGTTGCAGTGGCTCATTGAAGCCAATGAACTTCCCATATGGCCCATATTAAGAAGACATTCTTTCCTGTGAGGGTGGTGAGACCCTGGCCCAGGTTGCCCAGGGAAGCTGTGGCTGCCCCATCCCTGGAGGTGTTCAAGGCCAGGCTGGATGGGGCTTTGAGCAACCTGGTGTGGTGGGAGGTGTCCCTGCCCAGGGCAGGGGGGAACTAGGTGATCTTTAAGATCCCTTCCAACTCAAATCATTCTACGATTCTGTATGCTTTCCATCTTGAAGGCACCAGCCCAATCCCCATTTGCCTCTCCAAGTCTTGGTGGCTTCAGCAGAGTCTTTTGCTATCATCTGATGTGTGACTTTCAAGGGGTGCATCATTGATCTCTTTAAATCAGAGGTTAAAGAAGCAAAGGCGTGTTCCCGAGATGGCCTCCGCTTTTGAGAAACATTTTATCGCAATGTGTATAAACCCATAAACATGCAGAGTTTCTGGATTAGTGATGCAATAGGGTGTGCCATCAGGCTGCTTGGCCTAAAGCATTTTCTTGCCTCTCACATGAAATGCTGGGAAGGGGGCGGGGGGGGAGAAAGATGACTAAGATTGAAAGAGAAGTCTTTAAAATAATGAGTTGTGTATAGAGAAAGACGGTGCTCGTCCCACAATGCAAGAACTAAGGGTGGGTGTTCACCAGGCTCATGGCATAGGAGCTTTCCAGAGCGTTAGCAGGTTTAAAACAAACACAAATGTTTTACGTGTTGGGTTAAATTTATTGCTACAGTGTGCTGTGGAGGTCAGCAGGGGACAAAAAGAGATTAGACCAATTCGTGGAAAAATAGGTCCTTCTGTAGCTATTAAAAACCCTGGTCCAGATGCAACTGCTGGCTCAGGAAGCTGCCCAAGTGCTGATTGTCGGAGCCGGAGCACAACCGCTTCTGTGTAACCCCCCTTTCTATATAACTTTCCAAAAACACCCATTATTGCTCCTGGGAGAGACAGACACGAGATCGAGCTACTTGGACTGATCTCCTCTGTTTTTTATGTTAAAATATTTTTTTTTTAAATTTAAATCAGGAAATAAGATACTGGGTTTTTTTTATTATTATTTACGCTCTTTTTGACGGCTCTTGCTAATGCCAGCATGCTTTTGTTGGGAAGAAAGTCGACATAGTTTGTATTTTCTCGCCCATACTACCCGGGTGGTGGGAATGGGTTGACGCTATTCATTCAAATTTGACAGGTGATTGCTTCTGTAAATGAATGCGCTCAAATCATAATTGTCGCAACAGAATTGTTTGATTACCTGGCGGGAGCCTCTTTCTCTCTGATAGCTTTTGGATCACCTGTTTGCTGAGAGCATTTGACAGTCCTCATGTTTATTACCCAATTGAATGTCAGTAGCAATTGCAGCTAAAGATAAACGAAAATGCAAGTACTTGTTGACCTTGACTTTTTTCCACAAGATATTGGACTTGATGGCTCTATTGCTGTTGAACTGATAAGAGTTATAAACAGTAGTTGAAGGAAAATGTTTTATTCCCAGAGGAAAATACCACGCTGCTGTGGGAAATGGCATCTGACTCGCGCTCTTTGCCAAATTTGCTTGGTTCACCTTCATTTAGGCTGTGGGAAAATAAAATACAAATTTCCCCTTTTATGACTTTAATATCTCTGCAAACATGAATTCCTGCGCTCTTTGTAAAGTTTTGTTGGCAGACTGCGCCAATAACATCCAGCGAGCGCGAGACCTCGCCGTGTTTTATGATGTGCTATAATGAGGATTCTCAATTCTTCCTCATTTTCGGGCTGATTTGATAATTACAGGGAGGGAGCAGAGCTTTCTTCTCCTGTTCCATGGGAAGCTTAATATGTCTATAACCAGCAAAGATCGGGAAATGCGTGGCTGCGGGTGCATGTTTGCCGGAGCGGGGCTGTGCCGATGGGAGGGTGGCCTGGGGACGAAGGCAAAGTTATTGCAGGGATGGAGGGACCATATATCAGCAGGTCTTGCTTGCATCTGCTTTTTTGGGCAGGATCCCAGCTGGGTTCCCTTGCAGTTTTTTGGGAGGAGGGGGCCGGTTTGGTGTCTCCTGTCCCAGCTGCAATCGTGGGGCAGGAGGGATGAGCGTCCTGCCCCAGTACATCTTGCTACTATACCCCTCCTTATATTTATATAGTTATATTTATAGTTATAGTTATTATTTATATTTAAGCTTATGCTTATATTTATATTATTTTTTATCTATTTCTTCTGAATTTCTAATCCTGCTCCAATACGAAACCTGAAAGAAAGACTTCAGTGGGAACAGGAACAGGCAATAGGCTTTGAGATCTTCCGGGATGAAAGTCATTGTATAAACATAACGCATAAAGAGCACAAAAGACCGTGGAATTATATTGTTTAAAACATAAGTCCTTCTTGTCTTGGCAACTGCTCTGATAAACTCTGTACAGTATTGTAGGAGCTTGTTAAAGCACCGAAATACAGGATTAAGCAGTGCTGTAACAGTTAGCAGAGTCAGACTAGTAATCGTATTGCATTGTATTTTTTTTTTAGGTAAGATTAAGCTGGCATTACATTATATGTTTGTGGGCGAGGGGGCATTCTTCAAGGGATTAATTAATAGGATGAACGCTGTAAGATGCTGACATCATGTTTTTCTAAGCACATTGATGCAGACAGGCTTTTATTTTTTTTTTCTTTTTTTCTTTAAATTCATGAATGAGGTGGGGACATTCTCTGGGCAATCGGGGCAGTCCCTGCAGCTTTCGGCAGCGGCGGGGCCACCTGTCACCATGTAATGCATCGGGGACCACTTTCTCACTGGCCTGGTGACCCGGTAGTCAGTGCCATGCGAAATTCCAGAGGGAGAGGCCCCATGTCTCTTCTCCCCGAGCTGGTGGGGGACCGCAGGGCTATGACTGAGCAGATGCCTGTCGCCACTCCGGTGGTTCTTTGAACAAGGGTGCCGTTGGTAAAACCTTCTACCTCTCTGGCTTGTCTCTTTAGCCATGATGCCTCCTCCAGGTAGCCTTGGCACCTTGCGTTGGGCACACTTGAGCTTTGTCTGGTATGGTTCTGGAGGTGGGCAAGGAGGTGGGAGAGCCTGGCCAGGCCTGGGATGTGCTGTGGTAGCAGTGTCACATCAGGGCAAGCACTATCTCCCCAGGGCCCCCTGCCACCCGCTTGGGAACTTCCTCATCGGCAGGTGGTATCTCTGGCATTTAATAGCCACAGGTGGTTGATTTTATTTTTTATTTTCTTCCTCATGAGTGCTGGAAATCTCACACAGAGTTTGTGGTTGCTCTTTGCAGAAGCATAATGTGGAGGTGTTGTAAAGAAGAAACATTGTATAAATAAATCATAGAATCACAGAATGGTTTGGGTTGGAAGGGACCTTAGAGAACATCTAGTTCCAACCCCCTGCCATGGGCAGGGACACCTCCCACCAGAACAGGTTGCTCAAAGCCCCATCCAGCCTGGCCTTGAGCACCTCCAGGGATGGGGCAGCCACAGCTTCCCTGGGCAACCTGTTCCAGTGTCTCACCACCCTCAGGAAAGAATTGCTTCCTGATATCTAATCTAAATCTCCCCTCTTTCAGTTTCAAACCGTTACACCTTGTCCTATTGCTATGCTCCCTGATCAAGAATCCCTCCCCATTTAGTCACCCCTCCTAAATAAAAATACAGTAGGGGCAGCCTTTTCAATTTTGTTTTTCTATGACTGATCTTGTGCCACAGGAGAGCGATGGCTCTTGCAACCCCGGTACTGTGTGTCATCTCCAGGCTGTAAATTCACCTTTTGCAGAAGGGGAAGGGAAGACGTACTAGGAGGCACCAGTTATGTCCTCAGAAAAGAGCTAAAGGCGGTGGACGTAACCCAACTGATTCTTAAATCTTCCCCCAGCTCTCTGAATAGCACTTAGTGTCACATGGACGCACGCTAAAAATATTCTGGAGTCTGTAGTGTCCCGATGGACTTCAGAAGAAGGCATATCTTAGCTCTGTCTGGTCAGTAAGTGAAGGTCATGCAAGCAAGGCTTGGAGAACCTCTTGGTGCTCTCATTGCTGTGCCAAGAGATCTCCTCCCTCCTGCCCTCCGTTCCTGGCATGGCACTGGGGGAGAAACCCCACCGTGGTGCTCCAGCCTGGGTCCCTGGGTTACAGCACATGCCCTTCTGCATCGACTGCCTTTGTAAAGCAGGGGAAAGAGATAGAGCAGTCAGCGTTAACCGAACTGCTTGAAGTAAAGTGTCATCGTTTAAAATTGGGTTTAAATTTCTTTCGGGGCACTGTAAGGTCAGAGCGTAGCAGCCTCTTGCTAACGAGTAGGGGATAAGGCGCAGGCAAATTGCAGGGGGTGGAAAAGAGGCACAAAGTGGGGTTGAAACGTTCTGCTCGTGCCGTACTCCTCCTCCCTGGAACCTGTTTTAGCGAGGCTTTGGTGCAGGATTCTGCCTGTTTTCTTTTTTTTGGTATCTGTCAGGAAAAGCCCAGACAAATTCGGCGTGAGGCTGGCTGTGTAAAAGCAAGAACCGCAGTGAGATTATTTCAGTATAACAATCAGACAGGCTTGGTGCCGTGTTGTAGTTTTGTGACAGGCTGTAGGTAAGGCAGGGGGCTGTTTTGCCAGTTGGAGAGCAGACCGAGCCACGGAATCTTTGGGTGTCAGTATATAAATATTTATAGTTTGTGCGTGTGTTCGGTCGTATGTATGCTTGGATGTGACTGCCTCCCACTCTTAGACATTTTTATTCCGTCAACCTGGCAAGAAAGGTGATAATATAATCACCCTTGTGAAGCACAGTGGTTTTTCAGGACCTTTCATTTTTCCTTTAGAAAGAGCTTTGTGCTCAGTTTCTTGGCGTTACAGCTACAAGAAACAAACTAGCAAACAGTGCTAAAATTAGTGTCTTTAATCCAGTTAAAAAAGCCCTCAGGTGGCCATAATTTACCAGGTTGAACAGCGGAGTGGCGAGCAGAGAGGGCTGGTGTAGCCACATCATCAGGAAGTGTAAAGTTGGTGTCTTGGTTGAATTTAATCCAGATAAAGTTGGTGTCTTGGTTGAATTTAATCCCAATAAAGTAAGCAGCTAACAGTCTGCGGGGATGCAGGCTGCAGCAGGAGGAGCACGTCACTCCTAACATGGGTGGATCAACCCTTCGCCACCCTTAATTGTATCACTGAAAAGCAGAGTATGCACAGTTATGCAATTTTGCAGCACAGCTTTCCATATATAACGTTTTAATATAAATTAGAATGGCCTCATAGAGACGAAGTGAAATTCTGTGTATTACTAATACACAGATTTTATTTATCATTGGAGTCAGTGTAGGTGAAATGACAGCATTAAACTTAAAAGTGCCTCTCAAGTTGATAAATGCCAACTTGATGCTAAACATATTAATACTCAATTAAAATTAGCAATCAATTTACTTGAATATTGGAGGTTAGCCAGGAATAGATCTGAAGTTGTATTAGGTATATCGTGCTGGTCTGAATACATCATACGCTGTTGCAAAAGCATTGTGCTAATTTTAGCTTACAAAGAGGATGAAGATAAACTGCCTGCTGCTAGTTTGCCATATGCTATCCTGGTGATAATATTCAAGTACAAAATATTCTGCAACGAGCCTTATTGTTTCAGTAAAAGAAAAGTGGAGGAGAGTTAAGCAAATTTCGGCTCTGTAAATGTATACAAAATAATGAAATAAAACAAATCTCAAATGCTGGTAGATGAGATCTGTGAAATTTGTTTTGGTTTTATTGGCTTTCATGGGAGTCAACAATTTGTTTTAGTACATATTTGATCCAATTGTATCCATTTCTCGCATGTAAATCTTAAAATCAATCTAAATAAAAATCGATCTTCGTTCTGGTAGGCAAAAATATAGTCCGAGTTGCTTCTAACTAGTTAAGCCTCACATCCTTCAAGTTTAGTGCAGGAATAAAGTCTCTGCTGAGCTGATTATTTTTTTTTTTCGGGAGCCTCTCCTTTTCCTTGCTTTATTCAAAAAAGCAAAACGTGTTCCAGTTTCCATAGGGGGAGGGTTTTGCTTCCATAACTTCATCAGGGTGTGTGTGCCTTCTCCATTTGCACCAGTGGCCAGGAGAAGGGTGCGTGGGGAAGGGGTGGCCCGGACGCTTGGGATGCCGGGGGAAGCTTTGGAGGGCTGGGGACAAGAGATGGGGGGCAGAAGAAGCTTTGGAGGGCTGGGGGCAGAAGAGCCTTTGGAGGGCTGGGGGGCAGAAGAAACTTTGGAGGGCTGGGGGCAGAGAATAAGCTTTGGAGGGCTGGGGGGAAGAAGCTTTGCATTAGCAACTGGTGAAAAGCTTGACCTTCAAGTGACCCCGGTCAAGCAAAACCCCCTGCCGAAGAGTCCCATTTGGACACGGATACCTGTGGGGTGAGGGAGGAGATAAAGGAAAGGGGGAGGAAGATAAAGTAATACCATTGACCTGGGAACTTCTCAGATATTATAAGTGAGGGAACAGCAGGAATAATAAAAGAGCAGCAATATTTGCCTGCCCCCCGTATCTGTGTAATGTCATTTCCAAAGGGCTGGAGTAGATAATAGTAAATGTGCTTTCAAGTATCAGATCAATCTCTTGAAGTGATGGGGAAGGCTGGATGCTCTGATCTGGAGTGTGTAATACAATCCTCGTCGCAGCAGAGAGAATTGTATAAATGGACAAAGATCCGCTGATTACATCTTTTGCAAAGTGTTAAGTAAAAGATCTGGCTATAAGAGATGGCGGGTCTACTATTGTCCAGTCTTCCGACTTGTTTTTATAGGGGTTTTCACAGGAACAAATACCAATTACCAAAATAAAAGCAAGCGGTGTGGCCGGTCCGTATCATGGTAGGACACATGCTCTTGAGTCAGTGTGGGCAGGAAGCTTGGCAGGTCTGTCCCCTACCATTGCCATTGCATCTTTATCTCTCTGGTTCATTGTTTGCCACTGAGTGCTTGAAATTCCAGTTTCCAAGTAAAAGCTTCCTGTTTCTTGCCTTTACATTCAGTTTGGTAAGACATAAATTTAGCTATCTATCAAGGAGGGGTTTAGTTTGGCTTGTTTTTTTCTCTCAAGTAAGGCAAAATAGGAAGAAGAAATTAATTCTGATTTGATGATAAGAGGTAGAATTTTGCATTTTTCCAGATTCTCAGTGGCAGGAAACATGAGGTTGTATCCTCCTAAGGTGATGGATGAGAGCTAAATTCAGCCTTTCCATCCTGAGTAATTTTAGAAGGGGCCCTGAAGTCCAGATCTTGTTTAGAAACAGAGATGGGCATAGTCAGCCGTCGTTAGCCATCATTTCCTCGCAGTAGCCTCTCTGCTTGTAAGATTTTAACTGATCTGTGCAGTAGCCGAAGCTAATAGCGCTCATATTCTTGTAGTCATCTCAATCCTGAATTTCCCTCCGGAGAGTTTATGTTTCTCTCCATTCACTGTGGAAGGACTCGGGGAGGGCTAATCGCCTGGCTCAGACGATTGGCCTGGCAGTCTGACCTTAATGCTTAGAGTAAGGAGGGATGAATCTGTGCTAAAACTTGTCGTTTCTTTAGGAAGGAATTTTTTGGTCTGCCTGGAGAAGTGGAGTAAAGTGTTTTGTACCGCTGAAGATGAGGGGCGGGGGCTCGCTGAAGATGCGTGAGGCTGTGTCCTCTGCAGCTCCTGAGCATCTCATGAAAAGTTGTTGTCTTTGCTAACCTCTATGGGTGATCTGGAGTGTTCAAAAATCTTGATGTGCATAGAGAAAGAGATATTTGTATTTTAATGTTACTCAGGGCCGGGGGGAGCGGGTAGTGTCTGTATTCCCACCCCTCTCTCTCAGGAGGCCAGGTTTCAATATTTCTCTGCCATGAGGGGGTTGCTGGCTTCAGCAGCGCATGTCTGTTTCTGGCGGAAGATTTTCACGTGAGTCTGGGAGCTGGGGACTTAAATATAAAACCTGATAGGACGGGCTTGTGAAACTCAGTGGCAAGGGATTGCGCAACTTTCAACTAAAGAACGTTGAGGTCTTTCAGGAGATGAAAGGCTCCGTGAGCAAAGCCTTGGGACAAAATCTGTTGCTGAGCTGGTGTAGGAATGGCCACGTTCAAACAACTCGGGGCTTCGCTCTGGTGGGCTGTTGGGGCGCAGGGTCCTTTGTCTGCTGGCGTGGCAGCTGCTGGGACTTCTCACCACGCACTTTCCTTGTCTGCTTTTAAATGTAAAACCAGACTTAAGCCTGCTTCCACTCCAAACTAACAAGATGCACATTCGGTCCATTTAAGCACACTAATATGCATTCAAAAAGGCTCATTTGGCCGCCTTGTTTTGTAGTCTTATTTGCAGCAATCTTCACTAGCAGATGAGGTGGAGGGGGAGGTTAACAACTTTTATGCAGAATATTGAACTCTTATTTCCATATGAAGTCCACTTTGGATGCTGTCCTGAAAAATATCTCCGGATTGTGCACTGTGACTCTGCTGTGCCCCAGCAACGTGAAATTCAGGGCTTGCTTCCTCGAGAAGCTGGGAGTGCAAAGCCTGGGGCTGCTGCTGGGTTTCAAGTGCTGGAGGTGTTTTTGTAGGCACGGAGGGAGGGCAGGTTACTGGCAGTGGCAGCGCGGGCTTTCACTCAGCACCTTGTCAGTGTGTCTTATCTGGGATCTTGAGGGATGGCTCTCCAGGGTAAACCCAGGAAGGGAGCCGAGTGAGGTGCTTCCAGGGATGTCCCAGCGCAGACTTCCTGTTCTCGTTGCCCCACAGGAGTCCTAACCTGCACAGATCCCTGCAGTGCCTTGGAAAGCTGCGTTTTCCAGCATGTTTGCTGACTGCTTTGAGACTTGGACCTCCTTATTTACAATTCATGTCATAGAATCATAGAATGGTTCAGGTTGGAAGGGACCTTAAAGACCATCTAGTCCCAACCCCCCTGCCATGGGCAGGGACACCTCCCACCAGACCAGGTTGCTCCAAGCCCCATCCAGCCTGGCCTTGAACACCTCCAGGGATGGGGCAGCCACAGCTTCTCTGGGCAACCTGGGCCAGTGTCTCACCACCCTCACAGTGAAAAATTTCTTTCTAATAGCTAATCAAAATCTCCCCTCTTCCTGTTTGAAGCCATTGTGCCTTGTCCTATCACTACATGCCCTTGTAAAAAGTCCCTTCTCTACCTTTCTTGTAGGCCCCCTTCAGATACAGGAAAGCTGCTATAAGGTCTCCCCGGAGCCTTCTCTTCTCCAGGCTGCACAACCCCAACTCTCTCAGCCTGTCCTCACAGCAGAGGTGCTCCAGCCCTCTGAGCATCTTCGTGGCCTCCTCTGTCCCCTCTCCAACAGGTCCATGTCCTTCTGCTGTTGGTGGCCCCAGAACTGGAGGCAGCACTGCAGGGGGGTCTTATCAGAGCAGAGTAGAGGGGCACAATTAAAGAATGTCATCTTTGAGCTAATGTGTACAGCACCCGCTGTCCTGAGCCTCTCCTTGCATGCTCTTGCATGAGGTTCGTGTGCGACCTCGGATGTGTAGAATGCCTTCTGGGCTGGTGAGAGAGGAGCGTAAGGGAGAGCACGGGCAAGAGTGTATTGCCCTCTCCAGGTCTGTTTTCCCTTGTTCAGGTAGCTGCTAAGATCACATTCATTGCAAATATGGTGGTTATGTCGAAGTCTTTTCCATATAAATTGTTAAATAAAGTATAAGTAAGAATGCTTTTTAGCTGAACTTTGAGTTTCAACCGGCGATTATAGATGAAAATTTCTGTCTTCCCTTCTCGCCTGCCTAAACCACGTATTGCAGGTGAAGCTGGTCAGGCAGTTAAAATATATGACAAAACGCGAAGCTGCTTTGCATAGAAAACAGCAGCGTGATGAGCAGTGGTTCAGAGGCTGGCATTGTTGGCGACTGTTCAGATAGTTGGCAGATATTTGTGAAAGCATTTTCCAGTCTCAAGAGAATCGCCAGTTTTGGCATCAGTGATTATTGCTCCAGCATTGCGACGGCAAAGCATGCAAGTGTGTGACTGGAGACTTTTTTTTCTGCCTGAGAAGCCTTGGTGACCCAGTCTGAACACTGAGACACTTGCCTCCAGGTGGTAAGTGGCCAGCCATACCGCAAGAGTTGTGTACGGATGAAGCAAGCAGTTCACAGTCAGAAAATTGTGTTTCCATCCTGCTCGATATGCGATGAGTTTATTAGAAGAGACTCAGTCGGAGTGATGGTGAAAACTGGAAATAGTATTTACTAGGATTTACTTGACTCTCACAGGATAATTTGAATATGGGTTTGCAGTACTTTCTTTTCTGTTGATGCTCATCTGAGCATGTGTCTATATTTATATTACAAAACTATCCTGGTCTTCGGCGAAATAGTCTGCTAATGTTTTGCCTGCCTTTATCAAGCATGAAAGGACCACTCTGATTCATATTTTTAAGGGATGTTATTCTGACCTCAAAAACTGATACTTCTTAGCCAGTGCCAGAAAGTCCTTTCTGTGGTTTCAGTCCCCATTTCTTTAGCAATTAAGAATCTGGTGGCATCAGAATAACAACAGGTTTTAATAGCCATTTCAGCTACCTCCATCACGGCGAGAAGGCGTGCAGGGCTTCTGCAGAGCCTCGGAGCTCTGTGGTGTGACCTCAAGTGACCAGACACAAAAACCAGTGCAACTCGTGAACGGAAAGGTCTGCATCATCCAAACTGTGCTGACTCTTGTCCAAGAACACACTGTTTACCTGTTCCTTCCAAATTGGTCAATTTTCTGCAAGACCAAGACGCGATTTTATTTTTTTCTTTTTTTTCTTTTGCTTATCTCAGTGCGACTTGGCTGGTTTTAGCGGAGCTACTCTTCGCTTATGTGTAGATGTACGGTGAGGATCATGTTTTCTGTTTTGGCGATTGAAGCTGAGTATTCCCGCTATCGATCTGTATATTTCCCCTCCTTTGTGTCTGAAGATATTTGTATATTCATCTGCAAATATGCAGGCTGACCACTCCAATCAAAAGCAACACATCTTACCTACCAGTTAACTCCAAAATGCATCTTGCTGAAGGCAATGTCTGAAAATACATTGCCGTGAGCATGAAGCAGCCAAGCTTCTGCTGGCCCTCAAGATGTGTACCCAGACCTTGGTGAAGGGTGGGGTTTTCCTTATCCCAATAAATAGATTTTGTTTGGGGAGGCTAGAAGCAGAAAGAGAGAACGTATTTGCCTAATGTTAAATAAAAGGCTGTTTATGCCTAATACATTGGCAGAATTATTCCAGAGTAGTTCAGCCATGAGAAAATACGGTCCTTGTGTCTCTGCCAAGGTCAGAGAGACCTATGGTGATCTGCAGAGTAAGTTCAGGTCGCCCAAATTAAATCTGCCTAGGGGCCGACTTAGCTCATGCACCACATTTTTTCTGAGATTTATAAAAGCAAACATCTTCTATACATGAAGGCAGGGCTAAGAATGTGGTGAGCTCTCCCCTTTTAGCCAAGGTCTCCTGTTTTTCCCTTCTCCTTTTCAGGTTGCTCCTTCCATTTCCTTTCCATTCTTCTCTTTGCTCGGCATTCACAGAATGCTCAGAAAATTCAGTCTTTTCCTTTGCGTGGCAGCTGTTGCCTATAAAACCCTTCTGGTTGATACCATATGCATGGGAAGGTCACAGGGACATTGCTGGTGTTTGTCTAGGAGTAGCAGTGGCTGTCTGCATGTGCATGGTATGTCCTCCTCCTCAACTGTCCTTCCAGTTGAGAAGCAAGTCTTGAAAGTTTTGGCAAGAAAGATGGGGTACGCAGGCAGTAGAAATATATTTCTTGGTAACCTCAGCTGAGAAAGTACCATCTGAGCAAGGGGACGGTTGGCAGAACCATTTTGAAGGTGAAGCTGGTGACTTCGTAGGTACTGCCAGGCTGCCCCAGGAGGAGAAAGATCAAGTGGTGAGCTGGGCAGATGAGGGTCCTCTTCCATCACCAGTGGGTGGAAGGGGCGAGACAAGGTCCTCAGCCCTTTCAAGAAGGATGAGGTTGCTTCAGCAGAAAAACAAGATTATTTTTCCATGTGGTCTCTACCTGCCTAGGGGAAGCTGATGCCTGTGGTTTTCAGCCTGCCAGAACCTGAGGTTTTCTTTAACTTCCTTGGTTACTCATTAATGTCATTTTAAGTACATCAAATTACTAAAAGCAGGCAGTTTTTGCTTTCTATCCATTTCTACTAGTGTTGCTATTAGGGATAATGACAAATGGTGTGAATTGAAAAAGAAACACCAGAGATCTTTCTGGCTTGCTTTTTGAGGGGTGTTTGAATTTGTGTTTGGTTTTGGTTTGGTTTTTTTTTTTTTTTTTGAAGACACTGGATGGCTTTTTGCTGTGACCCAGCTTTGCCTTGAGCTTTCTGTGGGATTTTGGTTAAGCACTCTTATTGCGAAGGAATGGAGTCAGAGAGAGATAAATGGAAATGACTGAGTTACCTCCTTCCCATCTGTCATCCCTCTCACAGTGGTTTTACCTACCTTTGATGCCACTAGATGTAGTGACATGAATAATACTCAAATTCTGGAGTGCACCAGAAGTTTTTCCCTTTTCCCATCAGTTTGCCTATTTAAGGTAATCCTGGGTAGCTGATGTCTAGGAATATGTAGTGACGGAAGATGGAGATGAAAATAAGGAACCTGTGCACCTGTGGGTGATATTCAGGGGAAGTTTTTAAGTGTCCAGCATTGATCTGACTTTGCTTTCACCTTCGTAGCATGTTTTGGACCCTCCGACATCTGTTTGCTCCTGGATGATTTGCATTTGGGTTTGTTGTTTGTTTGGGTTTTTTTAATTTAGGAAAAAAAAATACCCTAACCTATAACTGCGCTGTAAAACAAACATCAAAACACCAGAAGCTGTGATAGAAAGTTATAGGAAACCAAAAACAAAGCAGTGACATGAATACATTAAGCTGGAGCCAAAGGGGATGTGCAGACTTAGTAGGACTGAGGTGTCTGAAAGGGCTGTCAGTGCCTGCGTGCCCCTGGGGTGGACCGTGAAGGGAGCTCAGCGTTGGTGCTGAGCCTGGTGGCCACGAGAAGTAGGGTCAAAACCCACCTCCCCATCACTGTTATTTCTCCAAAGGGTTCTCCAAGCCCTCTGAGTTTCCAGGTTCTGCTGCGGGGGCTGGATTCACACCAGCTGCCTGGATGTGTTCTTGTACAAGCCCAACCTGCCCATGGTGCCACCCCACCTCCCCACACCCAAGGGGTGTTAGCAGGGGGTGAGAAAGTAGAGTCCGCTTTTAGGGGGGGGGAGTGTTTGTAGCAGAAGGGGAATTAGTGGCCTGAGCACCACGGCGGTCATTGCTCGATCCCTCCCAGCCATGTAGAGCAAGGGAAATCTGGGCAGAGAGAGCAACCCTCTTCTGCGCCCTACCCAAATTGGGGTTTTCTAACCCCAGTTTGTGTAGATGGGCTGGAGTGAAGTTGAAGCTGGCTACCGCTAGTGGTTGTGCTTTGGTTGGTGCAGAATGACACCCACGGGCGCCCTCCATCTCCGGTGACACGCTCTACCATGTGCTGCCTGTGTTAAGCCGCAGAAGAGATGGTGAGAGATGATTTCTGAAGGCACCCCTGTCCTGCTCCCCGTGCTGAGGGGAGGGCAGCGAGAGCCATGCAAGCAGCAGCGTGCCTGCCGGCTGGCCACCAGAGCTGACGCTACCACGCCTTCCCTCTAAAGCCCAACTTCAGGTTTGTTTTTCCCATTGTGGGCTTTTTTTAAAAGCACTTGCCTCATCAGAGCAGATTTGCCTTTTGTGTTGGAGAGGGACAGTCAAGTGGAAGAAAATTTTGTGTGAGCTTGGCTCTGTCAAATCTACTTATCTCCTTTTGGCTTCTGCACCTCCTTCCCGAGGAACAGCCTCCTGCTATTGTCACGGGCCCTCCAGAGCGACCGGCTTTTGCTGGAAGAACAAGAGCAGTGGATTTAGGGCACCGGGCAGCAAGGAGCAGTGGGGACAGCCTAAGAAAAACATTATTAATTCTGTCTACGCCTTTTCCTTAAAAGGTCTGACAGAGGGTTGGTTGTTGTGTAATTAAGGTGTTTTTTCCTGAGATGATTATGTGCGTGGTAACATAAGATTTTGTCTTTGGAGAGTGAGGCAGGCTTCTTCTGAGCATCCCAGGCAGCGCTAGGGCAGGGTGAAGGGAGGAGTCCAAATGCCATCCATTCAGTCATGTTTGCAAATATTTCTAACATTTGCTTAGAAAACAGGAGGATAAATGTTTTGGGTCCAGTTCCTGCCCTGATGCTATGGAACCCAGGTATTGGGCAGATACTCACTGCAGGTCGAGGGAGGGGATTCTGCCCCTCTACTCTGCTCTGGGGAGACCCCCCTGCGGTGCTGCCTCCAGCTCTGGCACCCCCAACATCAGAAGGACATGGACCTGTTGGAGCAGGTCCAGAGGAGGCCACGAAGATCCTCAGAGGGCTGGAGCACCTCTGCTGTGAGGACAGGCTGAGAGAGTTGGGGCTGTTCAGCCTGGAGAAGAGAAGGCTCCGAGGAGACCTTAGAGCCCCTTCCAGTCCCTAAAGGGGCTACAGGAAAGATGGGGACAAACTTTTTAGCAGGGTCTATTGTGATAGGACAAGGGGTAATGGCTTTAAAGTAAGAGAAGGAAGATTTAGATTAGATATAAGGAAGACATTTTTTACAATGAGGGTGGGGAAACACTGGAATGGGTTGCCCAGAGAGGTGGTAGATGCCCCATCCCTGGAAACATTCAAGTCCAGGCTGGATGAGGCTCTGAGCAACCTGGTCTAGTTGAAGGGGTCCCTGCTTATTGCTGGGGAGGTTGGACTAGATGACCTTTAAAGGTCCCTTCCAACCCAAACTATTCTATGAAACAGTTCTTTTAGGTGGATGTGGCCAGCTCTGTTCCGTGCCCTCCTTTCCATAGCTGTGAGATAAAAGGTCCTGCATTGAGAACCACCAGGCTGCCTCAGAAGGGTTTTTTTGGATTAGCCCTCCATAACAAATGAAAATTGTCTTCCTCTTTTTTTAAAATATGAATAAATAATTGATTTGCACCTTAAGTTTAAAGCCAGGTGTGTTTTTGCTGACTGCCTAATCAAGAGCTTCAGCAGCTATGATTTTCTGGAGTAATGGTTGCAGCAAGTGGACCTTTATAAGGTTTTTTTGAAGCATAGGCAATGGCAGCTGAGATGTTATTACTGTCAGAAGAGGAAAAGCAGATGAGATGGGGGCATTTTATTCTCACCCCTTTTAATTCTGCCTTTTGCAGTTGCAAAGTGACCACTGTACGTAGGGAAATAGAGTATGTGGTGCCGCCGTGGCATGCAAAGTGAAGTTTAATGTTAGTTTTCTTTTAGTTGTGTCGTGGTTTTCATTGTCAGATGTTACTGATGGACTAGGGACAGGGAAAGTGATAACTTACTGGTTTTGATACTACTTTTAAATCTGTGGCAGGAGTAGAAGAAAACGCATTGCATATCAGCAAGAACTTTTTAACTTGACACAAACCATGTGGGAACTTCCAATTGCAAATACCTCATGTGGACTTGGTAGGTCATGAATCCTGACTTGCCTGAGCTGCAGCTAGACTAATTCTCTCCTGTTCATTATGGTTATATGACGCCCGTGACATACGGGATCCAGCCCTGCAAAAGAGGATTTGGGGCAAACAGTGTCTGAACTATAGTTACCGCAGTGCACACTGCAGCATGGGCCAGCATCGGTTGCTCTTGCGTTAGCCCAGATGAAAATGCTTTAGTTTGGTTCAACCATCCTAAGCATTTTGGTTTGTTTTGCCCAACAATTAATTTTTTTAAAACTTTTTTCAATAGGAGAAGCTAATTTTGAATGGCTTGGACAGCGTCAAGGTTCTGGCATGTATTGTCTGTTGTAACACATGAAACCTACAGCATCATCTCCACTGGTGTGGGCGCGCAGGCAGGGCCCAGGGCAATTTAGCTGTGTTTGGGGAAGGAAGCCTACTTAAATGCTTCACTCTAATAAACTGTTTCTACAGATAATACGTCCCTTAGTTTATGCGTAATATGCTTCTGATCGTTGCTTTGAGCCTCTTACAGCTGCTTGTGCTCAGTCCAAGAGTCAAGTGTCTTAGAAGCTGGATAAACACAAAGATAGAGACAGTTGTTAAGGAGCTACAGAGATTTACAGAAGTTGACCTCGTGGCCATTTGGGGTATCAGTTGGGCATATTTCCCCCATGGCAGAGCAGTCCTGTGCTCCTCCTGCTCTTGCTTGTGCTTCTGCTTTGCAAGGGAGTAAGACCAACCAAGCCCAATGGTGGACTTACCTGTGTCTCAGCTGTGTGCGGTTGGCTTCTCATGGAGAAGGCAACTGGTGGGACCCATAGCTGGGAGGGTCAACTCTCCAGCTGAGGCTGGAGAGAACAGGTTTCAAATAAAGACCTATATTTGAAAAAAATGAGAGAATGACTGAAAAAGAGCTTTTCCCAAGAAGTGGTAGGGTCATCGCGCTGGCTTTTAGGTTAGGAAAAAACCCACAACCGTTTAAGCTTTTTACCATTCTTGGTTAAAGCAGGATGTTTTTCTGTTTAACTAGATACTTTTCTGTAGGGTATTTGCTTCCAACTGCTCAAAGTAAACGTCTGTTGCTGGCAGCAGAGAGATGTTTGCTTCCCATACAATGAATTGCTTTCTTTTTAATATTTCATTCGTCACATAGATGCACAGCTCCAGAAGTATTGCACAACTTACCCATAAATAAGGGAGTTTTCTGAACGCCGTTAAGAAGTGCTACGTTGTGCAGGAGAAGAGGTTTCCTTCGTTTCAGCTGTAAAAAGCTGCCAAACAAATGAAAATAAGTAAAATCTGTGGGGTTTTCCCCCCTATTCATCAGTGCTGTTTTTACTCTTTGCGTAGACAGCTAATTTGCTTGTTGCTTGCCTGAAGGGAATTCAAGTCAAAAAGGAGGATCGAGTTACTACAAAAAGGTGCTCCTGTCTCTAAAGAACAAAGTTCAATGATTCAAGAAAAAAAACTTTGAAAATCTGTCAAATGCCAGAGTGTAATTTATACTTGTCCAGGTTACTCCATCTAAGAATATTTGTGTAGGATATTTTTGCAACTGTTTCCTTTAGTAACTTGTAAATATGCATACTATCTGTGACTGACAACCTCCTACTGCTTATGTCATGGTCTGAATCCTTGCATGAAACATGCACTGTTATCTCCTTAAGAGATGCGTGCAAACCCAAACACATAGTATTTGTGCCTTGCTAATGCTCATTTTCAACCTTGTTGTCCTCATTAACTTTTTATTGAGTGTATTTGAGAAGGCTTTTTCCTTAAGGAATAAGAAAAAAAATAGGTCCTTCGTTAACATCACTTTTCTTATTCACAAGCAGACCTCCACCATCGTTGTAAATAATTTTTGGGTCTGTTCTGTAGGCCATTCAGTGTGCTGAGATGATTGCCATTGACCTCAGGAACTCCTGGGGTGGGTGCTTCCATCACATCTGGCTAATCGTGGATCCAAACTAATGGAAAATGTTTTTGCCTGATAAAGAAATTGCACGGTTGCTTGAAGCTTTCTGAAGTACCTTTTTGTTGGTAGCCCCGTCCTCGGCTCATGTGCCTTGCTTAGGCATTGGCAGGTTGAGAGCAGTAACAGTGGATTAGTGTTACGTAGGCAATATATAGGTGCATGTATGTGTAAATTTTAAAATAATGTATTTTGGGGAAATCTTCTAAACTCACGGGCCTTTTCCTGTCAAAACTTCTAGTTCCCCTCAACAAATAGGTACAACTTGGGATTACCACCTGAGCACGCGTCCCAGACTGTGCCAGTGCCTTCCAGCTCTCTTCTGGCGTAGCTGAGCACTCAGCCCCCTGTGCTACTCTGCTTCTCTCCTTCCCCACCTTGCTGTCAGGAGGAATGATCGTTTCTGAGTGGTGAACTCGTCCTCGCATGTCCTGTCAGTGTTTAAGAGGCGTTTGGACAATGCCCTTAATAACTTGCTTGAACGTGGTCAGCCCTGAATTGGTCAGGCAGTTGGACTGCATGATCGTTGTAGGTCCCTTCCAACTGAAATAGTCTGTTCTGTCTATTCTGGCTGTGGACATGAAGATTGGCCACCCTGACTCACTTCAGAGTCATTTGGGCGTGATTTTTGCTCGCCTCATTCCTTTTCTGAGTTGGAGCTAGCTGTGTCAGAAACAAATAAAAAAAATATCTCCAAACCTTCATATTCTTCTTTGATTGCCCAATTCCATTCAATGCTGGTGGTCTGAAACGGCAATCCTTGTTTTAAGTCCTGTGAACAGTAAGTTGTGGCAGATTCCTTCTCTCTTGCTCTTACTTTACAGAAAAAACTTGTTGCATCCTTGGACCTGCTTTTTGAGAGTTCATAATTTTGTACCTTATAGGAAAATGACATTTTGCACACAGGCCTGGTTTTGCTCTGCAAAAAGTCAGCGTGGTAGATGTGTATCCAGCAAACTGGAGATGTGTTTCAGTAAGGGATAACAGAGGTAAAGGCGTGGAGATTATCATAGTTACTCTAAATTTGCACAGAGCACTGAAGACAGTTTAAAGAAAGTCATTTTGCCACTTAAAATCTCTCTAGTACATCATGTTGCTTAAAGTTATTAACGAATCCTGCTTTCCAGTTACCTGGAAAGGTTGCTAAAGAGATTTGGGTTCTTGGAGGGGTTAAAAGAGAAAGGAACCAACGGAGCTGTGGATGGACAGTGAAGAGTTAAATATTTGGCTTAGATAACGTAGGATTTCTCATGCTAGCAGAAAGAGGAATTTGAGGAACTCATATTTAAATACTTTAAAAAAAATTTGTGATAGAATTTAAAAAACAAAATCACCAAAAAGCCCGTGAACTTTGAGGCACCGTGTTTCAGTTCATAGCGCTGAAAACATTGCAAGTCTAGTACAGAAGTCAACAGTTTTTGTCCAAACACAACGGATGCTTAGATTATATTAGCTTATTACATGCAAAAGTAAGTGCAAACTGTAAAGTCCTTCCAGAAGGCAGAATTCTTCCTGCTTTTAACAGGAGAGATTTGGGAACATAAAAATAAGTTCAATTTATAAGTGTTGAGTCTTTTGGAGGACACAGATTTAATGGCGCTGTCTGGTCCAGGGTGCACCTAAAAGTTGCTCTGGGTCTTTCCCAGGGCTTCTGGGTTACATTTCTTTCACATTTTCTTCTATGAACTCCTTCAAGTGGTGGATTTAGATGCTTATGAAGGAGTGGACTGTAAAAGCTGTGGAAGGTGGCATTCATGGCGTGCTTTGATGGGCCTCAGTGAAGCTGGTGCCCTCCTCTCACCTCCTCCCAGCAAATTGAACAGTGGACCCCAAAATCTCTCTCAGCTCTCCCGACAGAGGCGTGGGAAGCAGGCTTTTTTAGGAATAGTATGTTTTGCTTTGATATAAAAATGCTTGTGCTCCAGAGACAGATTTGATCCTAGTACAGGGCTACGTGCAGTGAGAAAGAAGCTGTTGCATCGGCTGAAGATCTTGTAGTAAAACTATATTTGGCACTTTGCTATTGAGATTTCTGGTCATTTAAAGTCATTTGAGGGTGGCATTAGTCTAAAGAGCCCCATGCAAAGGCATGGATTTTCTAGTCGAGTGAAGGGCCGGGGTTTTTAGGACACTTGAATTTCTAACCTTTCTGAAATGGCTCCGCCTTGGGATTGGGACTATTTATGTTCTATCTGAGCAGCTTCTTATGGTAGCATGTCTGAGGGTGGTTTCAGGAGCTGGGGTGGCTGGAGGTTGCCCGGCTATGCCTTCCCAACACTGCAGGGCGATGATGGCTCAGTTTGGTCTAGTGTGGAAGGGAGGGAGGAGGCTTTGGACCCATCACCTCATTCCCACGACAGCGTGTGCCAAGCTGCTCTCCAGAAGCACTGATTTTGCCAACAAAGGTTTATCGCAGCTCACCCAGGACAAAGAAAGCATTACCCACTCGAGGAGCCGCCATAAACCCATTGCTGCTTCTGCCTCCTAGTTTCTGGGGGGAGTGGGAGGGGAAGGGAAGTCGTAGGAGGCACTGGCGGAGGAGGAGGGATGCGGGGTGCGGGGAGAGGCCTGACCCATTCAGTGGGGCTGAATACGATAAATGCCCGCTTTCTCCTTTCTTGAAAGGAACAAGATAGCGCGGCCTAAATGCCTGGGTGTGCTTAAATAGGCAACTCTGGGACGCCGGGAGTCGAGGGCGTTTGAAATTAGAGCTGCCTGACAGCCAGGGAGCTGCCACAGGTCACCTGCCTCGCTCCATGGGGACCGGCCCAGGTCTGGCAAGAAATTGTCCACGGACGAATTGTAGTACAAATTCCTTTCTTTGTTGGTTGGCCTCTTTCACTAGACCGTGGCCTATAACAAAAAAAAAAAATTGTGTAAAAACAATTCTTAAATATTATTGGAAAGGGCAAATGGCCACGCAGAAAGGTTTGACAGGTTGACATATGGCGCCTGGTTTTGCTCGCTGGGGAACGGGCGTGTGGAGCCCGGGCTCTCCTCCTGCTCCTCACAGGCTCCGTATTCTTTCTTTCTTTCTTTTTTTTTTTTTTTTTTTTTCTTAAATAGCATCTAGTTGCTGTGCAGAGTCGCTGCGCTCCCAGCAATTTGACAGGCAACGAGTCTGCTTCAGTGATCTTAAATCCTTTTAGACTAATTTGCGAGCGAGCAGAAAAACAGCTCGCACCTTTGGATCCAGCCCTCGAAACCAGAGGATCAGGTATTGCCAATTAAAGTGCCATTTCCCACCACCATATCAAGACAGATTACTCCCGATTCCTCTGATAATGTCACGCCGCGCCTAAAGAGAAAGCCAGCCGGAGTTTCTCCACGGACAAAGGATCCGCGTGGACCCAGCTCCTGGGTGACGGAGGGAGCGGGATGCGGATCGTGATGCAGATCGTGCATACGGCCGTGCATATGTGTGGCATAAAGGCCAGCGGTGCGCCTGCTCTGTGTCCCCCCTCCAAATAGCCACGGGCCATTTTGAAGAGCCTCTGGCCCCTCAGTCACTGGCCTACTAGTTAATTGCCACACGGACTTCGTGACACATGGGCAGATAATATGACATTTTCGGTTTCTGTCACTAGCAAACGCCACGGCGTTGCTTGCACTAGTTGCTAAGAAGCTGTCAGAAACCATTAGCAGCTGGCTAAAGTTGCCCTATGGCATTTCCTCATGGCATCAGCAAAACAAGCATAAATCACCCAGCGGAGCCTCCCGCTATACTAATGAGGCTGTAAGCTTGTTTATGGACTAGCATCATTTCTATGATTATTTCCACCTTTTCAGTTCGCCTTCATTTTGGCGGCGGGAGAAGTCAACTTCAGGAACGGAGTCGCCGCTGACATTTTACAAATGCGGTTCGTAGCTGCTACCGTGTGGCTGGTCAGCGGTGCTTCAAGTTTGTTTAGTGATCTTTAAAAAGAGGAAAAGAAGGGAGAGGGGGAAAAAAAAAAGGAAGCAGGGGGGTAATCTCTGGAGACCTCACAGAGGTGAGCGGATCGGGTTGCAAAGTAGATGGAAATACTAAAATCCACAGTTGAGCGTTTAGACTTCTCTCTGTGGTTTCAGTCTTTACGGGATCAATTTTCCAGTTTAAAAAAAAAAAAAAGTGGAGAGGTTAAACAATTTCTAAAAGTCTAGCAAAGCATTTGCTCTTAGGATAGCCGGGTGCTTTCTTATCCTCTCCCTGCCTTTCACTTTCGCTAACTTGTGTCGGACAGGGCCAGGGTTTATTGTTTTAGGCTTTTCTGAACATGCACCAGTATTTACACTGGATTGAAAGCATTTGCTTCCAATGAAAATCTTGTCTTAGATTACAGCCCAGCAGTGTAATTTCCCTCCCAGATGGGAGTAAAGTAGCAGTATTTGCCTAAAAACAGTAGGAAGAACAAACTGTGCATTAAGCCAAGGCTGTTTTTGGCTTGAGCTAATGATGTAACAGAAACCTTTTATTTGGGATAGGTCACCGCCAGGGATTGAAGGAGGTGATCTGGCTCGCGCTTGAAAGGTTTCTCCATTGTATCTACATAAGTCTTCACTTAAAAAATCCTGTTCCTAATGCTTCTGCTTTCATAGAGCAGAAATAAACAGGAAAGGTTCTGGGGAGTGTTATAGGTGGAATGCAGAAAGCTTTTCCTCCCCTAATGGAGGATATAATTCAGGTGCCCCGGAGGCATGCTTTCAGGAATTCTCTTGCCCGAGGTAATGGGAAGCTAAGGCTGCTTGAAGGCCTTGATTATCTATTGATGCACAAAGCTGGAAAAAAAGTCATCTCCCTTGGATTATAGTAGATATTTCCATAAATTATCAATGAGTCCTCCTCCCGTCAGGCACGAGGCGATGCCTGCTAAATTAATCTGAAGGGGGTTTGAAATGAGGAGAGACTGTATGTAAAAAAATATGGAGGGCGTGGGGGGGAGAGGGTGGGTGGACGGTGGCAGGGAGGTGGTGAAAGGCAGTGTCATTAGGTTAGAAGCTTTTCATTTTTAATCGATGAATGCGTAATACTTTTCTTTTCCTTGTTTGCCTCTCGCAGACAGAAAGTGGATTAGCCCGTGGAATTTTAAATGCTGTTGAGTTGTTTCCTTTGCTCATGTTTCTTTTATGAATTATTATTTTATATGGTGAATTGCTTCTCTGTATAAAAGCCTCTTTTTTACATACTGGGCTTTCAAAGGATTTGTCGGATATCTGATTTCTTCATAAAAATCTTGTTTGTTTCTATAACTACCCAAGGTTACCATTTCATTAAAGACACAGGCCAAGTCATAAGGACAATTATAAATTTGCCACGGTCAGTAAGGTACTAAAAATATCACACTAATTATAACTTTTTTTTTTTGATGCTGAAAGCTGTTTAACAAATCATAATTTTGACAGTCTACATCTTATTTTTTTTTTTAATATTTTTTATTTTTATCCTAACAGAGATAGTTTTGATCAGCCCAATTCAGATGACTCTCTCGATCATTCTTGCCCAGGGGGTGTAAAAAAACACTTGCCTAATAACATCACGACTCCATGTTGCTACAAATACGGTGTCCTCAGAAGCTGGGATATACCCTTCAATCCACATGCAGAGAATGATTTGCTCTGTGGACTTGTTTATAAACTTGCTTTCAGGATTTGAAACAAAAAACTGCAATGAGAACAGACCGGGCACTGCAACTTTTGTTTTCCTTTGACCGGTCGCCTGTCAGCCCAGACCCAAGTTGGCTGCTACACAGTGACGTCCTCCCGTAGATAAGTTGCTAATGTGATGAGAAGTGTCCGAGACCTTCTCTGCACTAAGGAAATGCATTCTGGCTCAGTTGTTGTTTAACGGGAGCAGACACCTATTGCAGCTGTGGCACACCAGCACAAAGCAGGGTGTTAATTCCTGCGGTGTACGTCAGATTGGTACCTACTTATCCCCGTATGAATTTCTTTCAGCTGGGGCTGGGAAGAGGGGAGGCCAGTTAGCTACCCACCTCCCATCCAAAAGTCAGGGCAAGTCGGACATCTATAAAAGACTTAATATAAGCGATGCCCCAATCCTCAGGTTGTTTCGGAATTTGGGGAGAGAAAATGATGTTGCAAAAGAGCTGCATTCACCCCGCTTTTTGCATCCCAGGGTGGGACGGGGCACCCAACTTCACACATGTCATGGGGATGGGACACCATCAATACTTTCCTAATTGCCATCTTGTCCAAAGTGGCTGATTGGGATGAATTTTTGGAAAGTGACCTAGTGTGAAGAAAAGCCACCGTTTCCACCTTTGCAAGCTGGATGCTTGCAAAAAAAATATTTTTTTTTTTAAGCACTTTTTGGTTTGGATTATAGTGCTGAATCCAGTGGCAGAAATGGTCACACTGTCCTTCAGGATAAACCAGAACGGGGCCAACATAGTCCTGAGACCCTCCCTCTCCCCATGTCTCTTCCCCTCCCCATCCCCTCAACCCCTGGTGAATTACGGTGTTAAAGAATTTATACCTCATTTAAATATTCATGCAGTTTATACCCAAAGCCAGGCTTCGGCTGAAGTATATAAAGGTAGCATAAGTCAAAATTTGATTCACTATATTTACAGGTGACGGCTTGGACAACAGTGTAGCTTCCCCCAGCACAGGTGATGATGATGATCCAGATAAGGACAAAAAGCGACATAAAAAGCGTGGCATCTTTCCCAAAGTAGCCACAAATATCATGAGGGCATGGCTGTTCCAGCATCTAACAGTAAGTGAACTCTAGATCACATATGCAAAATAAAACATGGAAAATGTCATAGTTGTAGTAGTCATAGAAAGCAAAAAAAATACGTATGATGTTACTGACAGGCAGCTCAGGGAACTTTTCCAAGCAGAGTTGTTGTTGTTACCTCATTTGCTAGATGCCAGGGGAAGAGCACGGAGCGTATGTTTTATGGTTTTGGGGTTTTTTTTTGTGTGTGTGTGTTGTTTTTAGATTTTTTTTTTTTTTTTTTGGTTCGAGTCGCAGTTGTTAACAGGACGTTCACCACAAAGTGTGACTAAGCTTATCCTAATAACCTCGGAGACCTGTCCTGCCCTGCTGCTCGCACAGCTGCAGCTCCCCTCGGCTCATGTGGGAATCGCTGCTCCCGAGCAGAGAGCAGCCGAGTTCGGCCCCTGGTTCTTGTGCTCCGCAGAACCGCGGAAAATAACTGGGGAGATCTAAAAACAAAGCAAAAAGCAAACAAAGACCTCATTCAGATGTTTGTCAGAGATCACCAGAAGCTTCATGGTGAAAGGTCTGAATGTATCTGGTTTAATAGCAAAGTATAATTTTTTTCTTTGAGACATTCTCATTCCCAGAGTGTAAGTTACCCCTGTATTTAACATTACGAAGGGGTGGGGGGATGTGCAGCTATTTCTGTTGCCACAGCTACCTGTATTTTTCTTTTTGGTTCCTGGGATTAGAAATCAAAGCTCTGGACAGGTGTGTGGGGTTAAACTGGATGCTGGAGCTTCTTTCAAGGCTTTATGTTGTGTACCACACCTTCTAATGTCAGCATTTAGAAAAAGTGTTTTTAATGCCATTCTCCTTTTTCATCAAATTGTGGGTGATCTGTCACGGTGGGAATGTGGGCCTTCGGCCCCAGGTTTTCTGGCTGAGTTTCTCTGGGCCAGGAGGACGAGGGGTGCTGGGAGTCTGCAGGCGGTAGCGAAGAACAGCTCTCGCCTCTAATCCCAGCGGTTGCCTCTCTCTCCCCTGCCTGTCGTTAGGGTCAGGATGAAACCAGAAGCCGGCCAGCTTGCCCAGCCCCGGTGGGAGCCCTGCCAAGGGTATAACTCGTAAACCGGAGGAAGCGCTCACGCACATCACCCCTCCGTCCCCCCCGCTGAGCCAGGAAACCAGATATCTGCCGTGACTCTTGTCAGCACAGGGATCAGGCAGGGAATCCGGCCCCGCGCGGTCCTGGGTTGCTATGAATGAACCTTCATACTGGAGCACTTCTCCTCCGAGGCCAGAGAGGATATCTTCAAGTTAATCCTTCTCTCTCTCTGGCAGGCTCTAGGTCAGCTGTGCCCCAGTTTTGCCAGCTCCTTAACCCTGTCCCTGGTGCGTTCAGCGCATCGCTTCCCCGAGGTCTCTTTTGGTTTTGGTGTCTCCCCAGTTCTAGGTCCTCACCAAAATGAGCTGACATCTGGTGTCTCTCCACAGCAGATGTGGGGTTAAGGACATCTACCTCCAAAAAGGGCCAGGGATGCTGTGCCGACAGCGACGCTCGCACCATTCTGACGCAGCTGGTTTAGATTCTGGTTTGAGGAGATGCCCCGGAAGCTCTGCAGACGGGACAAGGCACACCAGGGGACACTGAGCAACTGCACCTCAGTCCCCATAGTTCCCAGCTGAGGAATTGTTACTATTATTAATAGTATTAGTATTTTTTTCCTGGAAGTGGCCTGTTGCTGTGTTTGTGCTAGTAGATTAACCATCACCCAGGCCTGGGCACAGAACGTGATGGTCTGTCCTGTTAAACTGCTTGAGCAGTCTCCAGATGCTCTTAGACTGGGCCAGCTACCAGCACCTTCCAAAACCATTCCTGGGAGCACAGCAGAAGATAGCAGGGGTGACTCCCAAAAGACCTCGTGGCAGGAGCATTTAGCTATGTGGGCTTGACCTGACCCTGCAGCTGGCTTCATACACAGCCTCAGGACCAGAGAATGGACCCTGTCACCGTTTCGTCTAGATTAGGTGTAGGGTGCCAGTGGCTTTTCGCTCTTCTCCTGTGCAGTAATGGTATGCAAAAGAGAAGGTGACAGTGCCGGTGGAGCTTGCTGCAGTGCTGGTAGCTGCCCCTGGGAGACAACATCTGGACTCTTAAGGTGGTCTCTTCTTCTGGCAGGCTCAAATACAGAAAGAACCCCCCCAGGACCTACGCAGTGAAGCTGCTGCATTTTCTACCTTGCAGCACCGAGCTAAAGCTTGCTTTAGAATTCCACCATCCCCTGTGCAGATCCAGCCCAGCCAGGTGAAGTGCAGATTTATTGCAGGACAGCTTTCTCTTCTTCTGGCAGCATCATGGTGGCTTCAGGCTTGTCTTATCAATTCAGTAAGGCAGAATTGGTTTGCCCGGTCCAACCTTTTCCAGCTAGGACCTTGAGACAGAACTTTCAAAAGCCAGCAAAACCCTATGTGGGGTTATGGACAGTTTCCTCGAATTAAAACACGGCTGGACAACATGGTAGGATCTTCCAAGCATGTGTCTCAGCTGGGAGTGCTATTGCTGGAGAGAGACAGCTCCAGAGAACCTGTGCATCCAGAAGAGCAGTGGGTCTTCTGCATGGAGGAAGATGTCCTTCAGGCAAGCACATTGATAACATGGGGAAGTGTCAACACTCTTAGCGCTAGAGCAATATAACGTTTTGACAAACTGCTTGGGGTGCTGTCCTCTCTGCAAGAAACCTCAGGCCCAAATCATGGCTGCAATCAGAGCTGAGGAGTAGCGGGGTGAGAGACCAAAGGAATTAAGACTCCAGTTCATTTTTGAGGGTGTCCGGGCCTCACGGTTGCTCTTAAAACCCTACACATGGACACGACAGTGTCGCCATCTGGACTCCTTGCTGAGGAGTGGTCTGCTGAGGAAACTAGAGATCCCATCTTAGTTATTTTATTTATTTATTTATTTATTTATTTACTAATTATTAGTGAATTTGGCCTTCCCTAGGGTGGACATGAGGTCCTCCCTAAGACGGGAGGTGAGGAGAGGGAGGGAGGTGGCTCTGTTCCAGCAGGGGACACGTCAGGGCAGGCAATACATACCTCCCTTTTGCCCCCAGCGCTTAACCTGCCTTCACTTTCCCATCCAGAAAATGGCAGGGAAGAAACGAGCAGTGGTTAACCGCAAAACCCAGCATCTCCTTGACCGCTGGTGCTTCCTAACCGGGGTGTTATTTGGGAGCCCTCCTTTTCAAAGGCAAATTTTATTTTTTTTCCCTCACAATTGTAATATTAATACACATCAGTGGCACGGAATTCAACAAAATAGACAGTAATTGCTGTGTCTGTCATACTAATGATTAATGGTTGGAAAGGCTTAAAATAAATGTTGGACTAATACAGTCTTTTAAAAGTGTATAGGCTGGTTTAATTCCTTCTATGCAGTTATTCCATCTCCAAGAGTATTAAGTCTTCCTCTGTGTACTGACTTAACTTCCTAAGGTTGGCCCTTTACTTCTCGTTTCCCACTTAGGAGGAAATTCTTTTTTTCTTTATTGAAGGAAAAAAAAATAAAAATCAAATGCAAGGCCATAGCCTCTGCGGTTGTTGAAGTGTTTGGGCAATAGTTCCCGCTCAGTGGCACGCTGCAGCCCCCCCATTATTTTGACTGATGTGCAGAACTGAGTTGACGTATGCCCAAAGGGTAAGCAAGCACTGTCCTCTGCAGAGGCTGGCAGTATGCTCTGAAACACTTCGGGGGATAAATTCATCCAAATTGCCCCCCTTTTTTTTTTTTCTTCCTTCCCCTTAGAATAATAACAACAACAACAATCAGCTAAAACAATAGGAAAAAGCTGTGATCAGACTTACACTTAGGACTTTGCAGGATTTGTTTTTAACTATTTGCTATTCTGACTTAATTTTGATTTAAATGTCCGGGTTGGAAGAGCTGCCCAGGTTGGCCGTTACTTAGGTGAAACGTAGCTGTGGGGCTCGGTGCAATTTTTGATGGTAGATTATGACAGCAGCCTGTAAACTTTGAGGTTTGTGAAATCTGCTTTTAGGATTCTGCTATAAATTTGAGGTGGAAGGAATGGCCTGTTACTATTTGGAAATGGTAGATAAATGAATAAATAAGGCTGCTAATAGTTTGGTGAAGAGGTGAGGACATGCCCAACCTGTAAAAACTGAGTCAAAAATGAGGGGAGGCTTGTGGGGTGGCATCAGATGAACATCAAATGCCATGGCAGGGTCTCCAGGAGGGACTGCGGCGAACCAGTCCTGTGGTGGAGCTGAGCTCCGGAAAGTTGCCCTAAGGATAATTTCAGGGTGTGCTATAGCACAGCAACATTTTACAGGCTCTCTTACTTTATTTTATTTTTTCTTATTATTTCTTGGATCACTTAACATTCAGGGATCAGATCTCACCACCATTTTTCAAGCAGATCTCCTCGCTGTAATGTTATAGCCCTCAGCAGGGATTGCAAAATAAGGGAAGAGCTTGGAGGCAGGGAAGGGGAAAAAAAATAATCTTGCCTACAACCAGATCTGTGTAAATTTAATTGTGGCAACAGGATTAGTTTCTGCTTCAACCCATACTATGTTTTTGTCCCAGTAATGGTACCTTTTGGTTCAAACTAGATGAAGGGAGTTTTGGGGGGGGGCGGGGTGGTGTCTTTGTTTGCTCATTGTGAATTCTCTGCATCCTTTAAATCCAGCTTAATTTAAAATGTGGAGACTCAAACCTCATTTTGGGGATTATACGATGTAATTGGTTTGTTATATGATGAGTATTTGATGATCTTCACGTTCATCATCTAATCAGGCAAAAAAAAGCCATAAAATTATAATCCCAAAAGATGTTTAATAACAATTTAAACTATTGAAGGCTTTATTTAAGCACATTAGGGGATTATAAACTACTTTTTTTTTTTAATGGTGCCAAGAGGTAGATTCAAGGACTTCAAACACCTTTTAAAAAACAAATTGCCATGATTTAAAAAAAATGAATGGGCCAAGGATTTCTTTCATGTAAATCCCATAATTTAATCATTATTTTTAACTGCTTTTAAAACAATTTCCTTAAGAGGTTAAATGTTACTGAAATGGGAGACTGAACAGAAAGTAACAGACGTAGCTGAAAGACATTGACTTTACAGTAAAAGTGAAAGGGTTTTTTTTTATTCTGTATCTGGATTTTGAATCTTTATTCGTTGTTTGTTGCCATTCTATTAAGCAAGAAAACTTACAATAAGAATATGCAATCTATTTAGCAAAGTTGTTGTTTGTATAAAAGAGTTTATTTGCATACAGGTATTTGAAGGAGGGACTTTATATCTGGATCTAGCTGAGAAAAATAGTCCCTGTTGCTTCAAGAATGTTATTCTGATACAAAAATACTATTTATTGTACCACTTAAATCTATAAGTTTTGTTTATGTATGAATATTTTAAAGACTTGCAACTTTTTAAGGTTAAAGCAAGTGGATTTCAGGTCTTCTTTCATCTGTCTATCATTATGAGCTATTGCCTTGGGACGATGAGAGTGGGGTTAATTTGGCTCCCTGCCCCTATTCCAACGGGATGCTTGTCCAGTTTTGGAAAGGAACGTAGTGAGAAGGCAGACGAGTACAAAACTAGGCTGCTGAAAATGTAAAAAGGGGAAATAATTGACTAAAACCAGTGAGGATTTTCTTTGCTGTGCTCTCCGAGAGGGTTTAAAGGCATTAAAACAAACCAACCCCCCTGAAAGTACAACTTGCAACGAGTCTCCATCCTGCACCGATACTTGCTCTGCGAAATGCCAGTGGGCTCCTGGAGCTCATCTGCGTAACAGGGGTCATATTTCCCGATATTGGACTCAGAATGGGTGTGGGGGGTGTCCCCCCCCCCTTTATCCCAAATACGCCAGTCTCCTCTTTCACTTGATTTTATTGTGGGCAAAGCTGTAAAAATCTTTCTTCCACATCTGCGAGACTTCTTAGTGCCAGCTGTCCCAAATTCCTGGGAAAAGCCAGGCTTTTTTAGCTTGCTTTCGGTGGCCCGTGCACCACTGTCCCCTCGGGGAGGTGGGAGCCAGGGCTCATCCTGCTCCCGGCAGTGGAAGACTTGCCGGAGCACCGAGCAAAAGCATCCATCACAGGCTGGTGCAGGTAACCCAGGATGAGGGTCCTCAGCTCCCTTCTGCTGGTGGAGGTGCTGTGGCAGTCGTCTTCGATGGGAGAAAATGGGAAATGTTATTATGGGAGAAGATAATTATTCCAAGGCTCTGTCAGAATTGAATTGAGAGCTCCAGAAAGAAGGACAAACAGGATTTAGGTAACTTGGTTTGAATTAACTTCTTAACCCTTCAGCCCTCCCAGAGTTTGATGGAGGACACTGACTGTCAAAACCTTCAGCTTTTTCTTTAATCTTCCTCAAATTTGTTGGTTTGACCTGCTGTCCAAGGATTGGCCCATTTTCTAGCATGGGTGAATTTTGCCATTTTTAAAGAAAATTGTTGGGTTTTGGGGGGATACCTTTGGCAATGCTGCTGTTGCTCCAGTTTCATGGTTTCTTGGAAAGTGCACGTCTCGTGTACTGAGATCTCGTGCTGTCCCGTAGATTATTTAAGTTGCCGGCACTGAGCTATGCTACAAACCTTTGGTTTTAGACCAGAAAGGAAAAATATAGGGTGCTTTAGTCAGTTGGTTCAAGGAAACCAGATTCCTCACTTAGGCGCTTCTCAGGTTCAGAAGTGTGGTGTGGTTACAACACCTGTTTTTTCCATATCCACGATTCAGTCTCGTTTCTGATGAAGACAACCATCACGTTGTCTTAAACTACGTGGTGTGAGACATCTCATCCTGGGCTCCTCGCAGGTCTCAGGAACAGCAGTGGTCCAGGGAAGTATTTTGGTTGAAATCAGAAGGTAGCCAAAAGCCTGGGCTAGATTTTAGACAGAGGGTGTCTATTCCCGAATGGCTATCTTATCTTTTTCCCAGTTTCCCACAGTTTCCACCTTGGAGGCACTGTTGTACCAACGTGGAAGCCACCAGCCCATTAAAGAATTTGAATTATTTGGAAGCTGCTGAAACACATTAGTATTTACACACCAGAAGAATTTCACATCTGAGTAGAAGCGAGGGAATACTGAAAAGTTGAAACATGATAAACATTAATTCAGATGTTAAATTATACTTGCTCTGGTTGTACTAGAACTCCTTTTGTTTGCATAAATATGCTGGGAAATGAGTTTACCAGCAAGAATGTTTGCAGTAATAAGAATTTTTAAGTCAACAGTAGATGCTTTGCTTTCTTCTCCACCCTCTCCTTTCTTTTTATATTTGCAGCTGTGATATTTTGCGTGTACAACTTCAGTTTTGAAATTGGCCTCCTCCAGTCAAGGCACAGAAATGTGCTACGTGACGTGCTGTCTTTCTGCAGTCAAAGCAGACACACGAAATTCGAGTATCCCATTTTGAAGGGGGAAAGGGGGAGGGAAAAAGTCCGACCACCAATTTGTAAATCTGGAAGTATCCGCGGAAATATTTTGGCAAATAATTTGCAATATGAAGTACACCAAAGGCAACAACAGTATCTTGGCAAGCAGTGGGTGAGCAGGAAATGAGGATAAATTCATGGGCTCGGTTGTTCATTATTAGTTGTTTGTTTAGCTTGTCCTCTAACACAGTTGCTACAAAAGAGCCTATGTTGATTCTCAGATATGCTTATGTATATAAGTGCCAGTGTTAATTTTTTATTGGCAATCTCCTAACTCTTGAAGGAGTTTCACAGTGCACACGGGCAAGCGAGCGAATGACTTAATCAGATCAGGTAAAGTGCCAAAATATGAGGCACCAAACCAGTTGGGCGCATATCTGATGAGATGTGTTAATCTGTGGTGTAAGATAAGCTGCCTTTCAAATCGGGTCACATTTGGAAGTGGTACATCAAGTTGTGTAAGATGCATTCCCTTCCTCTGGCATAGAGTATCCTACATCTGTTTGCATGAACTTAACCCTTGTCTGAATGAACCGCAGCAGCCATACTCTGGTGAATATGGTCTGTTCGTTGTTCTGGGACAGGCATGAGAAGTGAGTTGGTTTTTTTTACCCATTTTAAAAATTTTGTTTCCCTTTTTCCTCCATTTACCTTCAGCTACATAGAATCTGCACTGTTACTGCTTACACGTTTTTTCTCGTTGCATGTATTCAAGAAGCCCTAATTCCTAATAATAATGGGTTACGTTTACTGTCTGCCCATCAAAATTATCTGCAGAAAACTTTTATTGTGGAAGGGAATTTTTTTTCTTGATAGAAAATTAAAATTTTCCATGGATAATGCCATCCTTTCCCCAAAATGCTCAGCTGAAAATCCAGTTTTTGATAGGTGAACAAACCGTACTGATCAGACTCATCTCTGCGCTTCCAGCTCCTCACCCTGTAAGCTACAGCAGTGCTAAATATATGTGTAAAGGGAAGGTAAGTAGGCAGAAAAGAGTTTAAGTTAATATGTAGTTATCTAATTTACCTCGCCTTTTGCATCATTGCCTGATTTAGACCCCTAGTATCTAGCAGAGTACTCGTTTCACTTCAGTGGTGGGCCATCATTTTAGTAAGGCAAGGTCTAGGAGACTTACCACTGCATCTTCTGCTTTATGAACCAGAAACTTCTGCCCGGAAAATACTTCTCAGACTTTAGGTATAGCATGAGTATTCCTTTCTTGGCTGCTGGTTGACCTTTTCTAATCCAACCCGTACAGCATAAAACATTTTAGAAACACGATTTGAAAAAACCCAGCAAACCACCACCTTATTCCCACTATGATGCTCTGTACCAGTGATGGAAAAAGGTAGGGAGTCACATTAGTGGCACTAAAGTGTCACTTGAGTCACACTAGTAAAGCCAAGGGTCTGCTCACGATAGAAATATGTTTTCCAAGGACTTTTTTTGAACTCAGAGGGGAAAGGGTGGGACTCTGCCAAGGGGACAGTCTTCTTCCTAGAGAACCTGTATTTGTGCCAACCAGAGCTTTTGGGGTCCCTAGGTGATATTTTTGGGAAGGTAAACGCCATGTGAGATGAATCTGGCTAATTAATAGCGTTTTTGGCACATCTCTACTTCTTTGCCAGGGACTTTGCGCTGATCCCGGAGTTGTGCTGCGCTCGCGTGTGAATTGCAAAGAGGGTAAACCCTTGATATTGTTGTGGAGACCCGAGCGTGGGTCTGTTGGTGCAGCAGGTTGCAAACCCTGGAGAGTCACAAGCTGCAGTTGGGGGCAGAATAATTTTGAAACTGCTAATAACGCAAAACTTAGGATTCTTATGAATAAAATGCAATTTTAGTATTGTTTTCATAAACAGCAGTAATGGTGGCGTTTTAGTAAACAGTGGCATTAGTTGCATCAAAATTGCACCACATTGGCTTTTAAATTACTTCACCTGTCTGTATGAATAGGATTTTCAATGTGGAGGCACACAGACAGCTGCTGCTAATGTTGTGTTTTTTTTTTTTTCCCCTCCCTGTGCAGATAATGCTGGCAAATCCACAGCCATCAAGGCCTGGTTTCTGATGTAAAACGGTACCTGACCTACTGGCTCTGGTGCTACAAAAGGAACAGCTTTAATTACTAATGGCCGTGTTGTAGTTTTGTACTTGTTGATGTAAAAAATGTCATCTTAGAGCGGCATAACCTCTGGTTCACTTCCACCGGCGATGGTACACTGCCTGCAATTATTTTCAAAATAATTTGTGTTCCTCGGTGGCAGCTTGCAAGCCGGCCTTGTTAGCACTCAGATAATTAGCAGGGGTCTGGCCCTCCAGGTCCGTCTGCCCCCGGGTCCCGCTGGCTCCCCCGCACCTCGGAGGGGCCGTACCAGGCTGAAGTGGGAATTGCGCTTAAAAAATCCCACTCCATTGATTTGTAGGACCGTTCCCTCCCTCGTAATAGGCGGGTGTAATACCCAGGAATTTGTGGGCCAAACTCTGCCCGGGGTCGTTCCCGGAGGGGTCAGGTGGAGGCGAATCGGGGCACGCTGCCTCGTCTCGGGGGTTATTAACTAAAGGATGGCTAATGAGGCTGATGTGCTGCCTGATGCTGTTTCCCTCGGTTGAGTTTGGTCAGGATGATCCGGTTACCAGTCTTGCGCCAGGCTTTAAAAGGGTTAAAGACGATAATGGTGCCATTAAAAATCCAGCTTGCCAATGAGCTATTTTGTGCGAATGGTATAAATATAAGATACACTTGTCTGGCTCATTTGCAAGCATTCTTTTTGACTTCTTTCGCACAACTGGTGTTTTTGTGTTTAATTTAACAAGAAATGAGTAGTAAATGAAAGCTGCTGCCTGAAATCCCACTGTGAGCGTGTTTTGCACTTGGCTCCCCAGTGAAAAGGCAATTTGTGAAATTATGTGATAGAGTAATTAGATGAAGCCAGGGCTTCTGATTGTTGCCATGCTTATGTGGTAAAGGTTTGCTGGGGGAAAAAAAAAAAAAAAAAACAACAAAAAAAACAACAACATGGATTATTACCCTGGCAAGTTGGCTCAAAGCTTCTTCATTTATTTGTAAACAGAATATTTAGTGACCGCATAGGAAGTAGCTGTAATCACCAGCTCGTAAAGAAACCACAGCAGAGCTTTTGGATTTTTACAGAGTGCTCATGTAAAATTTAAGCTGGGAGGCAGAATCCCTGTTAATGTAATTAGGATCTAATTTACCACCCTTTGCACACAGATGTAATAATGTCGAGATATTTATTCTATCTTTAAGCACATTACATATACCTCAGTGCAGCAGTTACTGAACAGAAACAGGTGTGAGCACTTTCTGGATTCGTTTTTACACTGTAAACACACAGCGATTTAAGGGGAAATATTTACCAAAAAAAAAAAAAGGGGGAAAGAATGTCTGCAAATGAGGCAGTAATGGACAGTTGCCCTTTATGTACTGATGGATTTCTCAATGGTTAAGTAAATTAAAGCAAATGCTAGAAAAATCAATAGGCTTGCAGAGTCTTGGTTGTGCCTCATAGACTTCAGGACAGAATGACAGATGTGGTGCATATGACCCATTTAAGTATTAATGCTTGGGAAATTGCCTCTGCGTGCAAGGTTATAGGCCTAGAAATATTGTTATATTAAATTACAGACAATAATATTTTTAAGTATATATGGAATTTATACGTTTCAGTTTAGTTGTTCTTCAGTGTTACATTTGTCCTGGAAGATTAGTTGCGTGGTTGTTTCTCTGGAACGGTAAATCAGGTTTAAAAATGTTCAAGCGGCGAATTGTCTTTCCAGGGCTGCCGCGGACCGGCGAGCGTGTTGCATGCTACGGGGCTGCGGTGAACGTGTTAAATAAGAGCCATGTAGCCAATGTGTTCACTAGCAAACGTAGCATACAAGCGAGTTTAAATTAAGTATCATTAAAAGGCAGCTTTCTAAATGGTGAGAGGGCTCGTGCGATGCATGGGCTCGCTGTTAAATCAGGTTATTCTGTATGACTAAACACAGAGTCAAATACGAAGTGTGTGGTTGAGATGAGCTAAGTAAGGTAACCACCAAGTAAAATCTTTCTCACCATCTCCCGCACGCCCCGCGATTGGAAGGGGCGACTTTGCATGGGCGGGATGAGTAAAAACTGACCCCGCGCAGAAATTCTCCCAAAATAGAGATGTTATGATTAATCCAATGGGGCAGACGAGCTCTAGATAAGATAGCATTTGCCACCTCTGATTTCTGTCGTTTCTCGCCGTACTTCCACCAAGGCAGCGGGGAAGTAGACCAAGTTGATTGTCTCTTCGTGGCATCCCTGGCAGGAGGGCCGTGAAAATAGCTGGGACCCCCGATTTTGGTGTTGGCGTGAAGGCAGAGCAGTGTGTTTGCCATGTTTGCTGTCGGTGACAGCCTGGAGTACCTTGCCAGTTATCCCGACGTCACCCCAAAACGCCTTTTTCTGTGAAGGGAGCGGCGGATGCATCTTACATACAACTCCTGTGTTTAATATTAAAGGAAGCGTGAGACTTTCACAGCAACATTCCTATTCCTTGCTGAAGCAAAAGTGTCATCGTATTCCTTTCAAATATTAATTCTCATGTTTTTACTGCCATTTGCATAACAGATATATTTTCCTTATTTATTTTTTTTTCTTGCTTCTCTCTGATACATGAAGTTTGGGTACCACAGTCTCCTTCCTTGTTTTACCTTTTCCCTAAAGTGTGAAAACTTGCTGCGGGATAAACCAGAGCATCCCCACGGGGGTGCAAGGGCTGCACAGTGCTACCAGGAGCGTCGGCAAAAAGATGACATTGCAGAAGGGCAGATTATTATTTTTGGGCCCGTTGTGGCCGTATTTGCGTATGGGGGCTGGATGAGAGCGGCTGGTGCTGAAGGCTGTCAGGCCGGGGCTGAGTGATGACAGACCCGTGTCGTTTGCCCGCATCCAGCTTCATTGCTATGGTGACAATATGCGGCGATGAAAGTTGCTGCCGAAGGTCGGACAGCATCCTCCATGGTTGCCGTAGCCGGCAGCATCTTTGCGACAGCTTGTTTGAGCTGCTGATGGCCCTCGGTTGTCAGAGCAGCACCAAATCTCTCATGACAGAAACCCCGCGCGGGTTTTTCGGGGGTGCAGGGAAATCGCTCCTGGCGCCATTGCCAACCTTGGCAACTTCTTGTATGGGTGACAAAAATTGTCTTTACCTGTTTTAGTCATTTTTATGTGCCTCGTGGTGGATTGCCTTGATTTATTTCGTGTGACATGCAAGTGAGGATATATTCTGGTGTTACAGCCCGGCACTTACCTGCGTGGCGGCGCAGGATGGCTGTGGTCCTCCTCCCATCTCATGTAAAGCCGATGTAGCAATCAGCATTTAGGGGATGACCACTTTTGTTGAATACGCGTGCACAGGGCCCCGGTGAACAGGCTGGTTTCTTCCTGGCCAAGCCAGGAGGGATCAAAGGTCACTGGGAGCCCAGAAGCCATCAGTCAGGGTGGGTTTTGTTGGATCTTGGGGTTGTTGGCTACATAGTCATGCCTGGCAACCTGGGCTGCCACCTGCTTGCCATCCCCACCGCCTGGCAGAACATCCACTCTCCCACTCACCCTAAAAAGATGCTGACATAAAGACGGCATTTGAAATACAGCACGAGCATCGCCGTGCGCCTCTTTGTTATCGAAGTCATTTGAGAGCGAGCTTAGGAAAAAGATAACATTGGCTTTGTGGCGATGGTTTTGCAGTGTTCATCTTCAGGATGCATTTTAAGGCTGTAAATTCATTTTTGGGATTAGCAGCAAATGGCAACTTGGAAGGATGCAGCAACATGCTGCTGAAACATGCTTCTACACTTTTGAGTATAAAAGTTCACTTTTAAAAAGAACTTCTGGTATGACATTTCTTTCCTTTGAGCAGATCGATTTCTTTCCGTCCCCCACCCTCCCTGTGATGTTAAAGTACATTTGGCAGTAATCAGTTTATCCTTATTAGAAGCCGTGGTAAAAGGCATAGTTGCTGAGTCAATTCACTCCGTTTACTTCCCCTATTGAGCCTTAATGTGTCCCAGTCCCCACCCCTTACAGTGAAAACATCATCAATTATGGGGCTGACAGGAGCCTGGGACTCGGTGTAGGTTGCTCCTTGGGGTTATTCATCTTGCACCAAAAAAAACTGGCACTCAGCAACATTCATCACTTCCCCCGACCTACAATGATGGAGTAAACGGTGGGGGGAGTTATCAGAGGGGGGAAAAAAAAGGGGGCAAAACCGAGTTTGAATGCATCGGAGGCAACTTTGGGCTCATACGGCAGGGGAAATAGAGCCATCAGCCGACGCACGAGCTTCCCAGCGCAGTTTAACATTGCTGCTGAAGCTGGAGGGAGGCTGGGTTATCCTTCAGCCAGGCGCCTTATGGTACTGCTTCTCGTGGCCTGACCTGCAAGAGCTTTTCTATTTTGGCACCTGGGCTGGAAAAGCAGCTTCAGCTCTGGAAAAGCAGCTTCGGCATTGCTGCGGCTGCTGCGGAGGTGTGCTGGGCGCCTGACCCTCTGTCAGCTCTTTAGGGTGAAATGCATTTAAAACGCTGCTCAGGTTGCTCTGGTTTGATCCCATGATATGTATATTTGTTCCAAACACCCTCAGTCCCCTCTGGTGGGAAATATTTCAAAGCCGAGTCTTCATTCTTAAACGTGATATGGCAAACCATTTTCTCCAAAACCTCTAGAAATACAAAAGCACGGAATAAAATGTGCTTTGTTACCGTCACCTCCCCTCCCAACAAAACAAAGCAAAAAAAGCCCAGCCAGCCGAGCGAATCCAAACATCAAAACCTCAAACTTTGAGATTATTTAAATTTTCAAAGTTATCTTGGCGGGGGGAGCTCTGCTTGCCTTTGCCCCAAAATATAATGCAGTCACGATAAGGCAGGAGAAATTCCCTTAGCCGTACACCTGGCTTGTTTTTACGCCCGGCGCTGCGGTTAGATGGTTGTCTAAATAAACAGAGATTAGGTGGAGGGCTTTATCTCAAAGCTGGCACTGGTTATCACACCGCTTCCTCCCACTCCCTCCCTCCGATTGTGAGTTGTATAAGAAGACTTAGCAAGCATAACTTAGAGGCGATAACCTTTGAATGTTAGTTCAAGGAAGCTGTGCCATAGTAACAACAACAACAAAAAAAATCATGCAAACTCCCGTTGCAGCCTATTCGAACGAGCGGTAGTTTGGCTGTAGCGCTGATTTAAAAGGAAGAAATACTTGGTAAGCTTTTTGCTCTGAGCGCCCCATTTCAGTTTGGCCTGATCGATATTTTTAATATTTGAACAGTAGTAAAAGATGCCAGGAATGAACCTGTGTTTGTTCTTCAAATCGTCTCTCTACTGGGGGTCTTATTTTTAACTTGCTATAACAAAGGGAAGCTGTAATGTTTCATTTGGACAAATTGCTCTAGCCCTGCAGTTGGGGGTTGAATTGATCTTGACGCAGCCCTGGAAGAAGCCACCGTTGACATTTGCGTTTGATGGTAAATGATATATATGTATACCCAAGCATGGGAAATAAAGAGGCTGCCAGGTAATGGGTGGCTTCTGGCCCTCTGTAAAAGCAAAGAGGCAAACTCCTCATGGTTCTGCATGGCCATGGAATCAAAATACGTCTTTTCCAAGCATATCTTGGCATGCTGATGGGCAACATACAACACACACGGCTGAGGGGGCTGGGGTTGTTCAGCCTGGAGAAAAGGATGCTGAGGGGAGACCTTATCGCTCTCTACAGCTACCTGAAAGGAGGTTGTAGCGAGGTGGGGGTTGGTCTCTTCTCCCAAGTATCAAGTGATAGGACAAATGGCCTCAAGTTGTGCCAGGGGAGGTTTAGATTGGACATTAGGAAAAATTTCTTCACTGCAAGGGTTGTCAAGGATTGGAACAGACTGCCCAGGGAAGTGGTGGAGTCACCATCCCTGGAGGTGTTTAAAAGACCTAAAAGTTGTAGATGTGGTGCTTAGGCACAGGGTTTAGTGGTGGCCTTGGCAGCGCTAGGTTAACTGTTGGACTCGATGGTCTTAAAGGTCTTTTCCAATCTAAATGATTCTGTGATTCTATGATTCTATGCGAAGAGGAGGAGAAAGGTCTTTGGGGTCCTTGCGACATGCGTTCCAAAAAAACCACAAAAAAACCCCCATAACCAGGGAGAGGAAGGAGGGGAAGGCGTCCGTGCGCTACCGCGAGGCAATGTCATCACGATGTTGGGAAGCCAACTCACAGTGAGTGGGTGAGCGCGGGCATCTCTGCCCTTGTCGTTCGGATTACCGCAGTGCCATGCGCCCAGTTACACAATGCGTAAAGGCGAGGGTTATTTCTAGGACAGATAATTGAACATTAATACTCGTTGACATTGTCGTAGGAATGATATGTCAAGCTGACAGGGCCTGTGTGCTTACATCTGCTGATCCGCTGCAGACGGAGGGGATGTTTGGCAGATCAGACCCGGGGCCTTGCTGCCACCGAGCCAGGGATGATATAGCCATTAATCATGAGCTGCCATCTTGGGCTACCTTCCCTCAAACAGTGGTTGGGTCCCCGCTTTTGGGGGTGGACGGTGTAGTTTGCAAAACGCCATTGACCCCCATACATGCACACGCACCTCTGCGTGCGTAAAGATGTATATACGTCTATAAAACATAGTGAGAGCATCCTTAATGCTGCGTACGCATGAGTGCCGCCACTGTTTTCAATCTACTAATGTAAAAATAAAAGGAAGTGGAGTAGATGAGAAGTTCCTCCAAAGGACTAAGAGCATGATCAAGTTTGATGAGGTGTTTCTGATTATCTCTATCTTAAGAATTAACTGACATAAAAACAGCAGCAGAATTAGCATTTTTTTTTTTTTAGCATCTTTTTTTTTATTTTTAGCATCTTTTCTGTGTCTCTCTTCTGGATGTCAACAGATCCTTCAAGGCAGCCTGCTATAGATAAAGTAGCTACATTGCGATCACTCTTGTCCCTTCCCAGGCAAAATCCCGCAAACGGTGCCTTTCAATATCATTTTATAACAAGCCTTCAGAGAACTAATGCCTTTGTCACAGTATTTCTACAGCTAGACTTTGCTGCCCAAGTAACTGTTCAGAGGAACAAGAAGCAGACAGAAAACAATTACAGGGGCCTCTGACACCAGAGTCAGTTCTACTTTCTTAAAATAGGGCTAAACATCATGTTTGTAATGTCTTGCGTATACTTTGGCTCTGCATAAAATGCTATAAAATAGGGCCCTTGAGAACATCCATTATCACATTTTGGTTAACATCACAGATTTTAAAAATCCCAGTTGCACCAAAGCCATGAAATAAAGCTTTCATCTGTAAAGATCTAGTTTCTCTTTGTTATTAAAATAAATGAAGCCATTAAACAAAATATATGCATATAATAGCCAAGTTCATAATTTCATATCATCAAAACGATAAATTTGACTTTTTTTTCTTTAATTGGAGCAGTCATCTTAGAAAGGTTCATGTATAGAACAAGATCAAATGTGCCTGGTCTCTTTCTTACTTTATGACTTGTTAGTGGTGACATTTTTTTGGTATTTAGCTACTTTCATTTATGTCTTTCTAAAAGAAATGCGGAGTTCTGTTAAGAAAGGAGGGAGAAGCGGAGAGGGAGATTATAAACTTGATATTGAGAAAATTAATTGATTATATGTTATTGTCCTCGCAAATAATTAACGGCCATCACATCATAAATGTGCTAAAAGTGACATGCCATCTCAACGCTTTTGCTTCCAAATTGCCTCCCCAGGGGAGGTTTAGGATGGGTGTTAGGAAAAATTTCTTCACTGAAAGGGTTATCAAACATTGGAGCAGGCTGCCCAGGGAAGTGGTGGAATCACCATCTCTGGAGGTATTTAGAAGACAGGTAGATGTGGTGCTTGGGGACATGCTTTAGTGGTAGTTTTGGCAGTGTTAGGTTGGTGTTTGGGCTTGATCTTAAAGGTGCCTTTCAACATAAATGATTCTATGATTCTATGTTGATAGTTTTATGGTAATATCTGTGGAGGGATCCACACGTGCGTGGTGCTTGATGTCCTCAGACCTCGAAGGAGACCAGGCAGGAGAGGACAGAGGGTATGCTCATGTTGGAATAGGGGTGGGCAATGTCTTCTTGTAGCTGAATCTTTCTGGGTTTTTGAAGAGCCCCTTCCAAAAATCCCTGTCCTCACCTTGTCCATCCGTCATCCTGTAGCAGACACCCACTGAGGGGTCTCGCCTTAGAAAGATGAGGACGGGTCCTTTAGGCACCCCAGGCTTTGGCCGAGTTCTCTGTGGCTTATCACCGTATCTAAAGTCACACAGGTGCAGACAGCTTTGCCATTTCAGGGCTCGTCCCTCCCAGCATTGGCCCACACCATGCCCCAGGAAGCACCTTGCTCCATGAATATTCCCACTGAAATGCAAAGTTTGGTCCCGCCGACCCTCCGTGAGGGACGATACAGTGGTCTTTGAAGTTTTTTTGAGCATCAGGCAAAATTGGTGGAGTGCTGCATCGACCTTGGCGAGGGAAAAGGTTATTTTTTAGGGGGGGGCCCTTTTGGTCCAAGCAAGGTTGCCAAAAGGGAAGAGTCGCATCCTGGAGACCGTCCAAGCCTTTTTAGTGAGGTCTTTATAAGGACAGGAATCAATATATAGTGACTTGTGGGCAAATGTGTGTAAAGTTAGGGTTAAATCTGGAGATTTGGGGGAGAATTGGGATGTGCATTTCCCTGACTCTCAGGAGATCTAAATCGCACTTTTTTTGGTGCGTGTCCTTGCGCATATAAATATAATCCTGGGAATGCACGTCTGTTTTATTCTTAAATTCATTAGCTTTATCAGCCAGGTTTCTTTGCTAAGTAGGGTAAATAATTAATTAGAGCAGTTGTTTTCTTTTGGAGACTTCTTAATTCATCCCTCGGAGTTAAATTTTAGCCCAGGCTGGTCAGAAAGTCCGTATTTCTCCACAGGTCCGCACCCTGAAGCCAGGCAAAGGGATTTCACATGCTAAATGGGTGTAGATAAATGAATTCTCTAGTCAGAAAGCAGAATTGCTTAGTCAAGTTTACGGAGTTAAAACTTGGCTGTATTATTCATATATGCGATCTTACTGAACTTGGGCTATTTTAGCAGAAGGGAACTCATTAGAGGTGAGGAACGAAGGAGGTCATTTATGAGGGACTCTGGTTTTAAAGGTAAAAATAATGGAGAGGGAACTTTCAGGGATGTAAAAGCTGGGCCAGATAAAGTGAGAGTGCCTGAAATAGCTTGCTGGGTGTTGGGAAGTGAAGCCCAGCTCTAGCCCAGGTAAATTGCATTTGAATTTCAACCTCAGATCTGTGTGCGCTCCTATTTGGCAGATGTTGAATTGATAATGCCTGTGTGTTAAAGAATTCTGATTGTTTCTTTTGCCACCTTCGCAGCTTATGAAAATGCAAGTAGACCTGCCTAATGAATATTAATAAGAGTGATGGCTGGATAACATATAAGCCCGTGGCTCTTTGGAGCTCGAATGGGGTTAGTTGGAGGATTGTTGTGGCTGGGAATTTACATGATTTTTAAGAATAAACTTACCGAATGCTTTTATATTCTTCTTTAAAAGCTGATGTTTGTTGTGGCATGCTCACACATGCATGGGGTTTGGGGTTGTTTTTTTCCCTTTTGCTCTCTAGATGCATAGTGAGATTAATACTACAGATAAGACGTCCGTGTTTTTTAAAACAAGGCAATTTATTAGATGAGGAGAGAAAGAGGCCCCATCTTTTAAATTTACCTTCAGTCCAAGGTTAATTACATTGATAGCAATGGTTTATTTTATTTTCCTTGTTTATTTTTGCTTTTTTCCCACACGCCGTTCTCCCAGGTAGCTGCGGCAGTTGTTAGCGGGACAGGGAAAGGCCACTGTCAAGTTCTGGATCTCCAAATGTCCTGCGAGGCTTTAAAGTACCTTTCACGCAGTTAGTTAATAGGGCGGCTCGTTAGGGCCATCGACGCGGACCTCACACATGGCGGTACAACAGCGTGGTGATGGTGTCATGGAGTAGCTCCGAGGTCCCTGCCACCTTGGTGACGCCAACGCCGTGTCCTCTCCAGACTTTAGTTTACTTGCTTGTGAAAATTCCTGTTACCGCCCTTTCTGCCCATTTGATCTGCTCTTCTTCCTCCAGGCCCCGCTCCCAGTTATGCAAAAAAACCCACCAAGGCGCCTTTTTTAATAACTTTCTGCTCATGGAGAGCTGCAGGGGGAGCCTTGAAAAGGAGGAGTTGAGGAGTTCAAAACTCAAAAGGCAAATCGAATCAGAGGGATCTTCATTTATTATTTAAAAAAAAAACAACCCTTGTCTCGATAGTAGGAACTTGTGCCTGACTGTTGCGTCGCTGCGCGGGGTGGAGTTGTTTTGCAGAGCGGTGATTTGGGGCATTTCCCAGTTCTTGCAAGTGATGTGGAGAGGAGAAGGGGGGTCTGGAGATACTCTTGGAGGGTTTCGTGAAGACTCGGTGAGGAGGATTTAATCAAGATTCAGTGATTAAGGTGCCTCTGCATCATCGTTGCTGCCAAATACGTAGTAAGACACACTGTGCATTCACTTAGCAAGTAACCTTATTCTCTCTAAAACTTCCAAACACGGGGAAAACCCCCAACTTTCAAAACAGAAATGCTCGCACCGATGCAGCGTGTTTCCCCTTTTGCAAAAGGCCTTTTCTTTCCCTTCCCTTGTCATGACAAAAAAGGCTTAATTTTTTTATTATTTTTTTTATTTTTCTTTTTTTCTTTAGCCAATATGAGGGGCAAGGGAAGAGGGGGAGAGTCATTAAAATGCAGTTCTTTCAATTACGTCCCGTTCTTTGTCATCTTTATTGCTTTTCTATAGTTTTCATTGCACCTTTAATAGCGCGCCTGGTCAGAGAAGGTGAGCTGGAATGTGCGCACACTTGGCTGCCGCCGCCGTCGCTGCCTACGAGCTGCGCTCGAATCCCCGTCCCTGCAGATTTTAATGTCCCCGCAGACTGCTGGCAGCCTGCTTCCAGCTGTGGCAGGCATGATGCAGTGAATTGCTTTTGAATGTTCTTTACTCAAATAGGCAGTAATTACAAGCTTAAAGAGGTTTAGTGGTCCAGTAAACTACATAATCACCCCTGAATTAGCCTGGGCTCATCAGTTGCAGTCCAGCAACCTCAAGACTGCTGTTTGTATGCAGGCTTTATCACGTAGCAACCTGAGCAGCAGGTGTGGAACAGCAAGAATCCCCCATAAACACAACTGTCTACTGGGGACAATGATCTCTAATGAGATGAGGCTACAGCATCACTGTAATTTAAGTGGGAAAATTAGCACCAGAGAATGCGCACTACTTCCAAGAGTCTCTGCTTCTTCGGGGAGCAGCGGTGTTTTGCTGGCTTGGGTTTTTTTTCCTTTTCCTTCCTCATTTTTTTTTTTCTCTCCCAGGTCTTTAAATGCCTTTTTTTTTTTTTTTTTTTTTTTTTTAAGGAAGAACACATTGTGGTTTTGCTTATAAGTTTAGTGGGCTTTATTCTTTTACAAGGATACGTTGTGAATATTTAATGGTGGATGGGGCATCTGTTCAAGGACTTTCCATGCCAACAAAGTGGCGTTGCAAAATAGCAGCTTTATCTTTTCATTTCCTTCCTCGGCAGTGGTTTGTTGTGGTTTTTTTTTCCAAATAGAAGGTATTTGAATGTAAAACTCCCCCTACTCCAGTCTTGGCGTTGGAGGTTGGCACCTCAATGCGATGGTTGCACGGAAGTCTCTTTGCGTGATGGCTTGGTCCCTCCGTGAGAAAAGGCGGACGAGGTCATGGCAGGAGGCTTCCCAAATCGCGTGGTGGTTGCTCCCAGGGGTGCTGTCGCCCCAGGGAACCCACCTAAAGCTTCTGCTCCCTCCTAAAGCCAGCGGTCGGTATTAGTGATCTTGCTGAGTACAGCAGCCCTCCATCGCCCTGGTGACTCCAGGGAGGTGGGTGTAGGGAGCGTTTTTACCCCCCACTCACAGAGGGAGCTCCCGGCGTCCCGAAGGCAGCCTGGGAAAGAGAGCAGAAAGCACAAACAAAAGCTTTCGGCTTAGCTCTGTGGGATTACAACCGCTGGCACTGGCGTTTCCCAGCGAATGGGAAGTTCTTTGCGAGCCCACCTGTCCAGAAAGTCATGGGAGGTAGATAAGGACAGTGACTCATTGCTGAGAAAAGGCTTCTGGTTTGGAGATATTTACCTGAGCTAATCTCTCTTTGGCCAGCTCTAAAAACAACAGCAGCGCTTTTGTGGAGTTATCAGGTAGTCGGGATTTCCTTTAGCGGACCAGGGACGGGGATATTTTTCTTCCTTCCCAAAAGCCCCTCACCTAGGAAAGGCTGGGGTTCACCTTCCTGCCTGGCTGCCGCCGCCTGATAAAGACGCCGGCTTAACTGAAAAGCTGGGTTTCAAGGATGTGGATTTTAGCTCTAACGGGGTTGGAAGTGGGGTGATGCATTTCCTCGGTTCCTTCGGTGTCACTTGAATGTAATACTTCATTGTTTTTATCTGTGTGCTGCAATGAAGAGAGTTTTGCTGATTTTTTGGGTGCAATTTTTCTTTTAATTACCCTGTCCTTGGTTATTTTTAGGCTGTGCTAGAGAAAAATAAATAAAAAATATAGAAAAACAGGGCAGGGGATGGGAAAGCGCATCGTCCATGTCACGTTCGCACAAATAATCTTGACGCTGGAGCAAAAAATCACTTCTTAAGTGTATTCAGAGAAGTTAACGTGTGTGCGCAAGCACTGTGTGAGTGTTTCTTCATGCACATACGTCCAGGCACCAGAGGAATGTTTAACATGGGAAAAGCTCCGCTCAATTACCCGAGTATGGCGGGGGAGTGTCTGCATAGACTGGGCTTAAACTGGAAGCTGGTGGGAGCCAGGGTAAGCTCCAAACACTGAGGTCTATCAGAGTGTCTCCAAGAGGAAATAGCAGAAGCACCATGGCTTGGACTAGCTAAAGCTCAACTGGAAAAGGCAGTGGGTAATAATATATGGTATGGAAGGAATAATATTGTCGCAGCCAGGGGATGGATTAGATGAGTTAAAAGGTTTTTCCATTTTCTGACTTCTGTAATATCCTGTGCAAGGGATGATCTGAACTTTTTTCCCTTAATGAGTGCTTGCATTATGAATAATTTGATGGGGCCACCAGAGAAGTATTGGCAGCGCATCCCAAGCCATACCATGTCTCTCCATCAGCCTTGGAAAGGATATTTATGTTAGCGAGTGCCAAAACTTGTTCACAGACAACTCTTGCAAGAAAATTATTTACAAAAGGGCAAATGGAGAAAAAAAAAGAGAAGCACAGAGCGTTTCCCCCCCCCCACCCCTGGACAACTCCTTCATTAAAAAGCGTCACTGTTGCCAGTACCTCTTTCCCCCCTCAAAAGCCCCCGCAAATAAAACCTCTCTTCCACTCCCCGCCTGGAAAACCAACCCAAGCCCTATTTAATCAGGTTGTGCTGTGAATACGCATTCAGATGTTAAAACTTCTGGGCTCTTGGCTTTGTATTTTACACCCTGTGTTTGCCTTCGGAGAGTGGGATTCTGCCTCCTTTCCTCACCTTTTATTTTTTTGGCAGGGTTGCCAAAGCAGCCTGCAAACCCTTTTGTAAGGGAGGCGATGGGCAGCGCCCCAGAGCCCCATCTCGCAGGATCTGGCTGACGATGCCAGAAGTCGAGCGACAGCGTAGCGGCCTCACCGTAGAGATACAGGGATGCAGCACCTTGTCGCCTTCATGTTTTGATGCCTTTTTAACTCTAACAAGACCGAGCACGCCTGTTGATGCTGCGTTCGTAGTTTGCAGTTCAATAACTCGGGCAGCACCGGGATTTATTAACAGTAATGCTAGAAAAAAAAGCCCTTGCTGCGGGGATGTTAAACTATTAGAATAAGTTGAGGAAATATTTTCTTTTGAAAGAGGAAAAGGCTGGCTTTGTCTGCAGCGGGACCGTGTCATATGGACTGCGTTTTCTTGCTGAGCTGAAAAAGCACCGAGGAGTTTTAAATGCCAAAGCCAGCTCACACTTCAACAGCATTATCAGGCTGACTCACTGCTCTCGGCTGAGGAAAAGACTGTGCAAACTTTGCCCAGGCTTTTTTTTCCCCTCCCAGCCGCATAGATGCATTTCTAATAAAACAACTTCCTTCTCGGCGTTGAGTATTTCCTCCGACGTGCAAGCCAGTCCCGTGGGATAAACGGGATGGAGTTTGCAGCTTCCGAGTTGATTTCCCCACCGCCCCCCCCAGCAGCTCACCTCAACTTGGCAACTTTTTACAGCCTGAATATAAAGCAGGTCGCAGGGATGGGCTGGAGACCCAGTCACGCAGCCCGCAAAACCGGCCAGGGGACTCGGCGCCTTCTCTTTATCGCTCCCTCTAAATGCGCTGGTGGCCGAGGAGGAAAGCAGGTTGCAATCTTGTGACTTTACGGAAAGTGATCCAAGCGTTTTTTGGCTACTTTGCGAATGCGAGAACCCCCGGTTATTCTTTCGGAGGCCGACATGTGTGAGGATCCAGGACTCGCCTGCTATAAATTCAAGCTCTGTTCTTCGGCTACACCACGCACAGCTTTTGTAATGCAAATGGCAGGCACAAAGTGTCCCTTTGATAATGTGCAGTCAGGAGACAAAAAAACCCATTCACCGCAACAGTAAAACTAATTCATAAAGCTGAGAGACAATAGGAAAGCATTATGGATATTAAAAAAAAATAATAATTTATCGTAGATCAACTTGATCGCTAATGTAAACAGTTTAAATGCAAACCAGGAGGAGGGAAGGGAAGGGGAGAGACCCAAAGGGCTGCACCACCGCCTTGGCTAATCCTGGACAAGTTTGGGTAAAGCAAGGATTTAGAGTTCAGCATAAAACTGATGTGCAGCGCGTCGCTGGAGTGCCGGACCTTGGGCTTTAGCCTGGTTGCTGGGTTAGATGAAGAGCTGGCTTGCTCTTCAGAAACAAGAAAATCATGATGTTGGGGTTTTTTTCTTTTTATTTTGAGGTTAGAAAACAGTTAATGGACTGAGAGCATAATTTTTTTTTTTTTGGGGGGGGGGGGGGGTAGTTTCTCTCCATCACCTACCAGAGTTTAGCTCAAGGTCACCTCGCCTTGGTGCAATACGCGGAGCTCTGGAGGAGGCAGAGGGCCAGAGGAAGGGGGATAAAAGGGCTTCTGGGCAGGTCCTCCCGGCGCGGTCAGCCAAGCGACAGCGCTGCCACGATAAGGGGGGGATGCTGGATGCTTGCCACCACATCCTTATAACCCAACGTGCAGCCTTTCCTTGGGCATCCTCCTGCCCCCGTGCTGTGGCTGGCGGTGTCGGTGTGGAGGTGGTTGGGTGCCAAGAGGAACTGGGAATCTGGGGGGTGGGGGGGGGGGGTGGGAGTGGGAGGTGTGAGAAGGGGCAGGTTTGCCTCCTATTATCTGAGCGGTAAGCTCCGGCCAGGATTATTTTCATATTTTTCTGCCACCGTTAACGATGCGCTGCTACGGCGGGCAAGGCGGAGAGGGAGGGAGTGTTATTGATACCGGGTTACAGATAAGATAAAGTCTGTCGCTGTCCTGGCATCCAGCATTCGCAGCCCGGGGTGGAAAATGTGAGGAAAGGAGTACATTTGGACAAGGGGTATCATTGGGAGACAAACTTGGACGCTTTCCATCTGTAGCTACTGGAGACTTTACCCACTGGCTGTAGTCAAAGGTGGTAAAAAAAAAAACCCACAATGTCTTATTGTTTGTTTTGCTAAAAATGATCTCGGCTGTATTAAAAAAGAGCTTTTATTAAGACTGCTGCTCTCTAAATATCATTCATAAAACAGTGACGAGAGAATATGATGGAAAGTTACATTTTTCTCTCTGTCACTTTGATTTCTTTGTTACTGCTAAAACGACTGCTCTGACTCATATTTTGCATAGTTATTTTTACCTTTTCAAATGTTCCTTAACCGTTCGTATTACCCTGGGCAAATCCCCCAGGGATAATTTTCATTTGCATGCAGACTTTGATGGTGTTATTAAGCAATCACTTTCTGTACTAAGTCATTATTAAAAGTAATACCACAGAGCCTCAAAAACACATTAATGGTGCCAAACAATCCGCATTTCAGCTCGAGATTTATGGGAAGGGAAAAAGCACTGGGTCTCTTACCGTTCGGTGGATGCTGCTCCATAGCGCTGGAGCAGCAGCCGGTGTGATCAGAAAACACCGGAGCCAGATTCAGAGTCCTTATCTGTTCTCCACCTCATTCTTTCAAATGCATTTTTTTGTTGTTTTTTTAACCTGCCTGCTTCCTACTTTTTCTTTTTTTTTTTTTTTTTCACCCCTTCTTGCATTTGCCCTTTTCCTCTGGCCTTGGCGAGAAAGCCTGTCTGCAGCCTTCCAGTATACACGAGCCGGGCTGGTTCTGGGAAGGAGGGTCAGCCTTCCCATCTGTAATCACCGTTTTATGGCTTTCACTCGAGGTGTTAATGCAGATCAAATGGAAAACACTCCGGCAAGAGCGTTACAGCTTCTCGCACTGCCCCGCGTAGGGTCCCAATCGTTAATTCTGATTATAAGACCTAAAGGTAATTCTGTTTGCTCTCCTAATGCATTGCAGCTCTCCCGGTGGTCCGGCGTCTCTTTTCTCCAGTTCCCATCTTGATCAATTGTTTGCAAATAATTAAGCTTTTAAGAGATAATGGTAGGAGCTAATGTACACAACAAAGTAAAGGTCTCAAGTCACTGTTTATTGAACAGTGGCACAATTTGCTTTGATATCCCAAAGTGATCCAGAGTGATCGGTGGACTTACCAACTGGAGTCAGTGCGGTGTTTTTAGACGTGCACTTCCACATATGCTTATATATTTTTATATATAAATATATATATATTTATATATTTATATGTTTATATATTTATATATTCCAAAGAATCATAGAATATCTCAAGTTGGAAGGGACCCAGAAGGATCATCAAGTCCAACTCCCTGCTTCTTGCAGGACTACCTAAAACGAAACCATTTGACTAAGATATGTGTATATATTTATATATATTTTTATGCATATATTTTAAAATATTTTATGCATATACACACAAGTATAATATACATATATATGCAAATATATATATACACACATATCTCTCTGCATGTGTCTCTATCGCTTTAACCAACCATTAGAAAGCTTTTGGAAGGCACCTGTCGTTCTCGCGCAGGTGAAATAAAGACCAGCAGCACCCGTTTCGCCTGAATTTCTTCATAAAATGGCAGTTCTCAGGGCTTCCCCCTTTCTCTCTCCCTCTCTCGCAACGCGATGTCTGCCTTTGCCTGCAGCCCAGGCCTTCCTAGCCCTGTGGGTGGGAATGCAACAAGGCTTTCAATGTTTTTATAGCAACCTAGCCTGTGGCATGCTGATTCTTTGTCAAGTCTTTTTTTTTTTTTTTTTTTTTTAGCCCACAAAGGAACAACTCATACGAGCCACAGAAAGCTTATATAATAAGGATGCCCAGCATTTAAGATGATTTTAAACCGCACCGAATCATAGTTAAAAAGCCTGCCGCATTGCGAGCCTTTAGCTAAGAGGGATTAGCTACGTGGAGTCCTAGCTGTCATGTGATTATGGCAATTATAGATTTATCTTGAAATTAAAAGTTTATGCTGTGCTAGGCTATGAAAAAAAAAATATCAGATGACCTTAAACATACCACGATTTGAGGAATTTGGGTTTTGGGACTTTTAAAGCAATTATTTTTACAGTGACTGTATTATTCTGATGGCTAATTTTATCCAGTCTTGTCTATTTGGAAAAAAGTCCAGAACAATTGAAAATTGCTTAATGGAGACAAGAGTTCTCAATTCCAATAGCTAGAGGCTGTCTAGTAATTATTGCTTGCTGCATGAAATTAGACACAGTTTGTTCAATTACTTAAAATTAGATCACATGTAAGGTGGCAAAGTGAAATAAGAAAAAACAGAATAATTTTGTCCTCGCTTGATAGCAAAGTAATGAAATGGGAAGTAAGCTGTAAAGATGAAAATGTTACAAATCGTCTCTGTAGGGTTGGGGGGTTTTTTTTAAGAGAAGCAAAATGTTGTGTTCAGATAGGTGGACATAAGTCAAGTATGAGTGTTGGTTGTGGACAAACGTGTATACCAGGCGGTCTGTAAAAGTCATGCTACATTTCTGCATGTGTAAAATGCAAATTATCTGTAAAAAAAAGAAGTAAAAGCCCGTCCCCTCTGTCTTCCACTTTGCAATTCCGGCGCAGTTTCACATACATGCGGAAAATACAGGGGGTAGTTTACGGGTGTGCAGGTTGTGGGCTTACTGTCAAGCAGCGGTGTTCCCCCATTTTGGGGGGGGAGGGGAAAATGTATCTTTTGGGGCTGATGGCCACAGCGGTGGACTTTGAAATGGGCACATTGGGCAAAGGGAAGTTGCCGGAGTTAAAAGAAAAATTCCTATTTTTGGTAAAGTGAGGTGAGGCAGGCATGTAACATAGCCGTTAGATGTCAGATTAGGCTGTTTACAAGAATATATAAAATCCGCTAAATAGTTACAATACCAATAAGATTGCGGAGTTTTATGGGGTTTTAAATTCTTATGCTTTACAAGGTTTCAGTTTACATCTTGTGTAATATTACGCCGAATGCATCCAGAGAATATGGGAATGTTTCAGGGAAAAAAAAAAGGGGGGGGGATGTGTGTATAACAGCAAATACTTTGTGACAACCAGCTGCTGAATGGGGTGTCAGGATGGGTCTAACCAGTTATATCAAATTATCTTTATTGAAATGTTATTAAGTACCTTGCAGCAGACCAGGTCTGAATCCAGTGTGTGTCCAGGTTACGAGCCAAGCTGGATCTTCAAAACAGGGTTTTTCCTGGGAATTGTTACGTTTGAAATGTTTGGCCATTTCCTTTTGGGGCAGTGGCTTTTTTTACACAGAGGGAAAGGACAGAAATGATATTTCTAAATTTCAAACTTGGATGTGGTCTTTGCTGGTGATTTATTCTGTATTCATGCAGAAGCGATTTTTTCTGAGAAAGCAATCAAGTTCTCACAAGAAACTGAACTTATGATTGAATTTTAACATTATCTTCAATTAAAGCAGTATTTATTTTCTGTCTCTTAGGATTAGCGCAGCACAGCTATGTTAATGTCAGGCAAAAATGTGCTGAGCATTGACCTTGTGTTGGCCTGTGTTCAAAACCCAGGCGTTTGTTTATGTTCAGGATGCTGATCTTATTTGCAAATTATTTTGGGGCACGGGCAAGATTTCACTATCTCAGAAAACATCGGCGTGTTTTACTTTTACAAAGTGCTTTATCACATTCATTAATTGTTCTGTGAAATACAGGGGGAAAAAAAAAAAAGCTGTGATTTGACTCTAATCGGTCATTTGAGACAAGTGCAAAAACTTTCAGCTAATGCAACAAATATCCTTCTTGAGTATCAAGGTACTGCCAGTATCCTAAGCAGTTATTTCTCCACTTCACTAATCTTTATAATTGGCTTGTCTTTTACTGCCATTAATTAAGTGATGTAGTAGCCCATTAATAATTACAAAAGAGTGACACACCTCAGCATTTTCACCTTTCAATAACAGATGTCACGCTTCTGTTTTTGGTTTGGGTTTTGTGCTTTTTAATTTATTTTAATTTATTTTAATTTAAAATAAAAAGCAAGCCAAAAAAAAAAAGCATTGTTTTAAATCTATATATTTATTTTGGTGTCTTATAGCACCCTTACCCTTCAGAAGAACAGAAAAAGCAGTTGGCACAAGACACAGGGCTCACTATACTTCAAGTGAACAATTGGTAAGTAATTTTCCTTAGTGTTTTCTATACGTCCGCTGGCACCCTCCGGCTAATGGTTTTCATTTTTGAGGACACACCTTTGCCTTTGTCAGCTCCCCGCTTTTGCAGTTTGTCCATGCGAAAAGCATCGAGTGGTTACAATGATGGGAAGTAGGAGGTTTGCTACCGCAGAAAAGGAGCCGTATTTATTTTCCCATTGCTTGGGCGGATTTCAGTATGTTCGCATTTGGGTACCAGTCCTCCTTCTGGCTGGGGATGTGCCTTCTTCAAGAGGAAACCACATCCATTTTGAGAACTTTGGTCATAGAAGAGGTTGAGATGTTGGGTGAAAAAAGGGTGTGATTGGCCCCATTTCTGTGGAGCGTAATGTTATTTTGGGCTGCTGTCATGCTTTTTTAAATGTTGTTAGTGGGGGTTTTCTTGTTGACTGACATCCTTCTATCTCTTTACTGGTTCGTTTTAAAAGTCCAGTTTTTGAAAGCTTGAATAAACTTTGAGGACAATCTGTTTTTTTGCTGCTGAAGTACGGTGTGGAGCAATTTTATTTATTTATTCCAGCTAAGGGTTGCTGGAGCCCCTGATCTGTTGTAGTAGTGATTTGTTTCAAGGAAATCAGGATGTGTGCTGTTTCTGCAGTGGATTTCAGGTTACTAACTGTCCAGAACGTGGTGAAGGCAACCAGTGAAAATTACTCGTGATTTAAGTATAAAAACACAAACCCTTAAAAAAAAAAGTTTGATTTATTACCCTTTGTTACTGCATCGAAATGCAGGTTTCTCCCACTATCCCGGAACAAGTGTCATATTTGAAGTGTATTGCAATCTAATACCTTGTAAAACTAAGTGTATCTAATTAATTGTTCTAATATTTTTAGATTAGTGTTTATGATGGGAAACCTTATCCTCTTTGAAGTAATACCCAGAAAATGGCCAAGGCAAACAGCGAGCCTGCTGGGGAAAAGGGAGGGAGGAATGCCAGTTTGCAGACAAAAGTATTTTTTTTCCGTTCAATAAGTGTCAGAGATTAATATTACTGAAGCTCTGATTACATGGCCTAATCCATTTTAGTGAATAAATTTGGTCTTGATGTCCATTGCACCTACATTAACAAACCCTCCTCTCTTAGAGAGAGTAGGAGCCTATGGGAGAGATTTCAGATATATTAAACCCCATTACAGAAAATGTAATTTCTGTCAATATAATCCCATGTATTCTTCAATTTAGTACTTTAGAGATAACAAGCTACTTACAATATATTTGCCTTTGGAGGATTAATTTACAAAGTGCACTATCTGGGAGACGCAGGCGGGCTCACATAAGCATAGCTTGTAAGGGTTATCAATTTCTGTGACCCCACAGCAGCCCTGGGAGATCAATTTTTTGAAGCCCTTTAAGACACTGAATAAAGGAAAATGCCAAATACTTAGTGTATGTGAAGTATGCTTCCAAGATACGTACTTTAAAATGGAGGAATAAAAGGCACTAAACGTAAAATGCATGTTCTAAGGAAACATAACCTGCGGTATTTTGGCTCAGCCAGGAAAAATTAGTGCTTGCTTCAGCTTTACGTCCTCCAACCTTCGTCCAGGTGGTACCCTATAGATATGGTTGTCCTTCAGTTTAACGATAGGCGCTTTGGCCGGTTGAGAAGCTGTGTGATGTTCGTCAGGGGTCTTATTTAACGATGGGTGGAGCAAGCGTGTGCTGCTTTGGAGGGGTCTGGGCGCGTAGGATTCGGCGTGGGCAACTACCATGGGTGATGGTCCATCAAAGAACTCTTTTGGGATGATGAACATGGGATGCTTTGAACTAAAGCTGGTGGCATTTCTCCCGAGTGACTTGCCGGGGTGTTTTTCAGTACCCATCACGCCTCGGATTTGAGGAGTTTTAACTTTGGCTTGATGTCAGACGTGTTTTTTATAAGTTCCTTATGTGCACGGAGAAAGAAAAAAAAAAAGTAGGTCAAAATACATTATAACTGAAGCCTTGTGGATGTAGGGCAGGCTTCCTCTGCTTGAGCTAGTTTGGTAATTCTGCCGTGGTGTTACAATTGTATAAATTATTGAGATAATTCCCTGTCCCTCCTCAGCCCCACGGAGCTTTAACGCTATAGAGGCAGTCGGGGCTTTCTTAAAACACAGGTGGTAGGCAGAGAGGACAAAATATTGGTAGTTCAGCCCCTGGTTCTTGTAACGGATGCTGAGGAAGAAGGGGGCTGAGTGTGCAGGTTGCATCCTCGGGAAACATCCATCCATGGCGTGACCAATGAGCTGCTTATCCCCTCCTGAATCCTGGGGGGTACAGGGCAACCTTCTCCCAACCTTTTGCCGAATCCCTTTTCTTGTAAGGCAGGAGAAGAAGCTCTTCTTTGCCTAAATCGTTTGCTGCAGGGAAGAGCTAACGTATCATTTCTGGTTAGCTTTGCCTTTCTTCAGCGGGCTCATAAGTCATTCAGCCACGACTTGCAAAAAAATTTTGCCTTCCTCCTTAGATTCTTCCAAACTTGTTAACACACATGTACATTTTTGTATTAATGATGAGTCATTGTAAATCACTGTTGCAGAGATTAAATAAAATGCTGAAGGGCAGGCTGGGTGCAGATCAGTCATAAATTATTGGCAGCAACACAGCATGTGGGAATACATGAAATGTGCATGAAAAACATAAACTCATGTCTGGTAGCATGGTCGTTAGCCCAGACTGGGAATGCTGGATTTTCTGGATGGAATTAGAAGTTTGCCACAGAGCAGCCAGTGAAGAGAGCATTTGTTTTCTGCAGATTGAAAGCATTTGAACAATTTTTTTTGTCATATTTTGAATGCCTTTACAGTATGTGCTGGTCGCATACTTCAGTTCTCTGCCGTAACGAAAAAAATGGTGCTTTTCACATACGGTCTGCCCGGTGTTCGGGCTCCCCGGGTTGATGCACACAACTCCTATTGATGGTGGAGGAGTCACAGGAATGGGGTGATGAAGTGAGACGTGCCAGAAAATGTATCAGTGGTAGGGCATATGTCTTTAAAAATACCACAGTTTGAGCTTGACCCTTTTCCTTGGGTTGTTTTATTTTTTTAAAGTAATGAAATAATCCACGCGGAGGATTTTTTTTCCTTTTTTTTTCTTTTTTCGACACACAACGATTTTGCTTGTGAATCGCCAGCGTTGCCTTTTGGGACCATCTTTTTTGCCACAGTCGGGTGTTTCTGTCGTGTGAAGAGGGAGCCCTGTGGCAAAAAAAAAAAAAATATCTGTGGCAGGTAGGAAGGTAGCAGAGTTCAAGGTGTCATTAGTGTAAACGAACCCTTCAGGTCTCTGTCTTTGGTAGTGATTTAACCCCGCAGGCGTTTAGGGTTCGAAGGATGGAAACGTGAGCTAGAAGAGCCACTTGTGTGATCTTGACAGTGTTGCATATAGGGACGTGGAAGGGACCTGACCACGTACCGGTTAATAAGGTGCTTTTCCCCAGTGATAAAAAACTGTGATTGAAATATCCAGGAGGTGTGATCCAATCCCTCCCTACCTCCGCTGAGAGTCAGCCAGGCTGTATCGAACCATCTATAGAGTTTGCTTGTTTACTACATCCCAGCTGAATCTCTTCCCGTTAAGAACTAATGGTAAATAATTGCTGGCGGTGCTCTACGGAGAAGAGAGGGAGATTCTCATCAAGGGCTGCATTAGGTGTCAGATGGTTGTTTATGTTTTAAGAAAGCCTAAGTACACACAGATAAATGTCTGCATATTTGTAGAATAATCTGCCTATATAACCTCTCGGTGTGTGCATGTCTATGTGTGACTATCTCTCTAAATAGAGTTGCGAACAACTGCATTAAAATGATCTTAAAAAAAAAAAGAAGAAGATTAAGTTTGACAATTCAAATCCTTAAAGCTCCAGCCTTTTATTGGGTGTTTCCATTCTGCTTTTTTCCGAAATACCCTTGTGCTATCTAGGACACAGACCAGACAATGATGGAGCAGCTAGTCAATATTTTATCTTAACTCTCATTCTTCAGTGCTTCGTTTGTTGAGCTGTATTCAAACCGTGCTTGAAAATGGAATTAATAATTACTGCTGGGCTTTACTATGGCGCTTACTGCTGTAATACCCAAGTCCTCGCCTGACCTCCGCTTGCCCGTATATGCATGCAAGGTTGTGGGTCTGCACAGTATTTTTACAGTTTCCCTGCAAAGAGAGAGAATACCGTTGTCTCAGTTCCCAGGTAAAGTGAGAGGCAGGGAGGTCCAGCACAGCCACCGGTTTTGGGTTGGTCTGGGACTGGGAGATGACTCGAAAGGATAGCAAGTTATTCACGTTTAAGGTCCAACAACCACCGGAACTCCCAAGTTTCTATGGAATCTCCAAGTTTTGAGTGCCGCGGCATCTTACATGCCACTCTCCAGTGTTGGGTATGGAGAAGAGGCAAGAAATCAGTAACCGCTGGTGAAAAGTTTAGGTTTGATGATTTTACTCGGTAGCTCCCGAGTAGTCCAAGGCAGCATCAGAGCCGAATCCTCTTCTCCAGTGCAGCGTTCAGCTGCTTCAGCCATGACTGCTTTGCTTTTCTTGCTGTTTGCTGCCTTATTCGTTCAACTTTGACAAAGTTTATTTTCTGTAGAAATCAATTTTTCTACATTATAGTGCCCTGGCTTGTTCTGATAACAAACACAATCATCAATGGGGTGGTTGAGGCATTGGGCCCTATCAAAAATTGTGCCACGAGCTGGTAACTGAACTGTTTCCATATAAAGTAGATTAAAGAATAGGGTGCAAGCAGCTCTAGTAATACACTTTCCTAACTCTTGAGTTCTTGGTTTTATGACCTTGGCTTCTTTAAATGTCAGTTTTGTGTATAATTTCCTAGGCTTGCAAAAAAAAAAACAAACCAAAAACCAAGTCCCAACCAAACACACTGGAAAAAATGATCAAATAATGTAAATTTCCCTAATCTCATTCTTGGAGACAGCTGAAGTTATTTTTGCTAAAACTTTATAAGGAAGAAATTTTAAAAAGGCTGCAAGACCAGCCTGAAGATGAGTTTGAAAAATCTGAGGTGGGTTTGCAGTAGGAATACCAAAGCACCTTGCCGTATGTAGCACAGCCAGCTCAGGACATAGACACCCAGAAACACTTTATTACTCTTTTAGCCCCGTCACGACTCCCCTCCAGCAGCAAATTTTCTCCTGCCTCTGTTTCTTTGCTCGCGGGTAAGCGTAGTGGCAGAGCTTTGCTGCGGTGGTCTCATGGGGCAGGGGACGAAGCGCTGTGCCATGGCGGGGGCAGGCGGGGTGGCACAGCAGGGATGGGAGGATTTTGCCCTTCTCACAGGGGATTACATCCCAACACCCAGCGATGGATGGGGAGCACCACTGCCAGGGGTGCCCTTCCCATCTGCTCACTGGTCATGCCCAGCCTGGCTTTGCAGATGGCAGGGTTACGGACGGAGCAGATGGGGGGGATGCAGATGGGGAGATGCAGATGGGGGATATGTGGGAAGATGCTGCTGGGGCAGATGGGAGTTGCAGATGGAGGGATGCTGATGGGGGATGCAGCTGGGGACAGATGCAGATAGGGCAGATGGGGAGATGCAGATGGGGCAGGTGGAGGGATGCAGATTGGGAGATGCAGATGGGGGATATGGGGGAAGAGGCTGATGGGGCTGATGAGGGGATGCTGATGGGGGGGATGCAGGTGAGGACAGATGCTGATAGGGCAGATGAGGGGATGCTGATGGGGGATGGAGGGATGCAGGTGGGGACGGATGCTGACGGGGCAGACGGAGGGATGCAGACAGGGCAGATGGGAGGATGTTGATGGGACAGGTGGGGGGATGCTGGTGGGAGGATGCAGTTGGGGACAGATGCTAATGGGGCAGATGGAGGGATGCAGACAGGGCAGATGTGGGGATACTGATGGGGAGGATGAGGGGATGCTGATGGGGCAAGATGCAGATGGGGCATTTGTAGCAAGCCTCTGCCCACCCCTCCGCAGAGGTGCAGGGGAAGGAGGAGCAGCTGCATGGCTCTCAGCCCCACCACCTTTTGGAAAACAGTCCCAGGCCCCTGTTTTCCCGCTGTAGTTTTTTTTATCATAGCATGCCTGGGGATTGGTCATCTAAAGCACATCCCAACGCCTCCCCTCAAATCCAAGCGATAATGTTGTCTGGTGATTCCCACGTGTTGAGCCACACGTCGGCCTCTTGGAGGGGATGGAAAGGCTCCTTCATGGGGCTGGGCATTTAGCATAGACATCATCTTCGCTCAGTTCCTTTGCTAAGGGTGAGACTCACCCCAAGCAAAAGGCCAGCACATGACCAGCGCACCACTTTAGTCCCACTTAAGCACTATTTTTAGGGTGTAAGTGGGGGAGGAGGCCGGCAGGGAGGGAGCATAGCACAAGCAGGTGCTGGTCCTATACGCCGGGGTGGATTTTCGCCCCCACCGCCCACCAAATTGCAGGCTACAATAAATAGGCAAGTTATTCTGGTTGCCACTTTGCAGAGCACGTCGCACGCAGGGGTTTTTAGTCCCAGGCGAGTAAAATACCTGATTGTTTTCAGATGTATCTATTACTGCTTTTGTTGCAGTAAACAGATTAAACGAGAAAAGGTCAAGATGCAATTTGAATCTGTGTAAGAACATAACAAATAGTTTTCTCAGTAATCAGATACAGTAAATACAAGTACTTATTTACTTGTAAATGTTAAAACATTCACAAATTATCCTCTCAACCTCAGCAATACCAACTTAACCATCAGATTTTGGAAACTATTTACTTTTCTTCTCTGTGTGATTCAAGAATGCATATACATGTGTTATTTAAACACTGTTTTGTTAATGGGAATACAGGCAAAAGCAGGGAAAATAGAAATAAGAAATAATATAATGTTTCAGGTTTAACGAATACATGTTGTTTGTTATTCCAGAGTAAAATAAGACAGTAGGTGTTTGCAACATGAAAATCATCCCTTCCAAAAAAACACAAAACCCCAAGAAAACTATTAAAAAAAAGGATCTTGCTGGGTGAATTGTTATACTGTTTGAGCAATTCGGAATATGTGTGGTAAATTAGCTGTTCTAAACGTACCATGTGCTGGGCTTTTCAAGCAGATTTTTACATTTATGTTTTCACTAAGTCTTAGCTAATTGTTATGCCTTTCACCTTGAATGCCAATTGTAATAATAATATTACATCTGTAGCCTATTTCTCTGTTCTTAAATTACAGCAATCAGGAGTACTCACTAGGTAAAATCCTGTATAGTTACTCATAAGAAAATATTGAAATCAGAGGAAAAAATGTTTAGCTTGCATATTGCCTTAGACAGCCCTGGAACGCTGCCAGGCAGCCAAGGTATTATTAGAAAAGCTGAGCAAATAGCTTGCAGGGGGAAGAGTTGTGAATTTAGAGCCATCAGGTACTGTCGTATCACCGGATTTTAGGCTGGGGTTTTGGTTTTTGTTTTTTTTTTTTTTTTTTCAGTAAAGCCATTTAAAAATAGAGTGCGGTGGTTTAAATGTGTGGGGTTTGGTTTTGGCGCGTGGGTTTGAGGAGTGAAACAGTTTGGGCATGAAACAAGGGTGTTTTTCCAAAGGGGGCAGATGCTCGGAGGAGGTGGATAAAGAGGCGTTTTGGGGAAACACTCCCCTTGGGCGCCAGGACTTCAGGTGGAGCAGAGGAAGGGCTTTTACCCTGGAGAGCTGATAGACCCTGGGTTTCTTGCTCAGTCCAGCCTTGGCAGTCTCCACACACCTCAAACTGCCCCAAAACAGGGGTCACCCTGCCCAGGAGCACCCGGAGAGGATGTGTCCCCATACCGTTACTCTGACAGCCCCTGCGTTCAGCCTGGGCAAAACCAGCAGGGGAAACACCGTTTATTTCAAGAGCAAATGTGGAATCATTTTGCACTAACTAACAGACTTAATTAGTGGTGCCCTGAGCATTGAGCAAATAAAATAACTGGTGTTAATATAGAATATGGAATATAGAATATAGAATAGAATATATAGAATAGAATATATATTATAATATAATACTATAACATATTATAATATATAATCTATATTATACAATAAAATACCTGGTGGTATTTTATTCACACAGATGCTTTTTTGAGAGGAAGAAAGGTCATTTCCCACCACAGAGCATCGCACAGTGCAAAAGGGGTTTACCTGCCAATAAAGGCACTCGGCACTTGAGAAGTGAATATACAGCCAAAAAAACCCAATCCTGTTTTCCCTTGGGCCTTCCGTCCTCTTCTGGGGTGGTTTTGTACCTGACAAACTTTTATTTAGTGGGCGCATTAATATTCTGTAACGAATGCGCTGTCAGGTGTCGGGGAGATAAGATGAAACGGCGCCGTGCAAACATTCCCCGCTTGCTCTTTCCTCCCATCCTGCGCTGGCTTTGCTCTGTGGGATCAGGGTAGGGGTCAGAAGGCTTTGTTTGCTACTTTTTATTTAAAAAAGGCTGAGATTCAGGTGTGCATTGTCTCAAAACAAGAGTTTGGCTTTTAAAAACCCCGTCCAGGGCGCTATTGTATTGCGGAAATGCTGCGTTGCGGGCAAGGAGGGGGCACTGCGCTGTCTTCTGTAAGTACAGCTCTCAGGGCTTGGTTTCTCTTTAGTGCCAGAGATGCTTCTGTCAGGAAGAATACTCTCAATATGTAAAAAAAATAAACAAAATTAAGAAGATATACTCTCAATATATTTTTAAAAAAAAAAAAAAAGAGAAGGGGAGAGTCATGGCTTGTCATTGCTTTGCAAGTCAGGTTTTGGTCTATTCTTGTCATAGCCATCTGAAGCGTGTTTACATATAGTTTGCCTTTCTGGTATTTTATGCTTGCACAGACCTGATCTCCACCTATTTTGTGTCAACAGTGGCAGAGATTGGTGCAGAACGGTTAACCATTGCGAGCTGAAACACCGGCACGCAGAGGAAAGTGCCCTCCGAGACCCTTCTCTCGCACTTACAGCAGGCGCTCGCTCTGGGCTGCACCTGCGTAAAACAAACCGCCTGGTTAAAAAGTCAGCCTCAAGTATTAAAAGCGGGGCAAATGTTGCCTCCTTCTTGGCTAAACCCATTTTCTTTGCTCGAAAATGAAACACAGCCGGAGGCGCAGGGCGAGGACGCGCTGTCGAGGGCGTGCGTTTTTTGCCTTGCCTGCCCTGAAATGATTTCGGTGTAAGTGATGTCTGTCTGGCTATACCGTCGATAGAGCTAACGAGGCTTCTGCCTTTTATTTTACTTTTGAAAAAGAAAAGAAACGGCAGCAGATGCTGCTGAAAAAAATATTACTTCCGCAGTTCTTCAACGAAATCTAGGTCATGGAACAGTTTCACGGGTTATTATTTTTTTTTCCCCTGCCCAAGCGTTCTAGTCCTTGTGGCTTTTTTGGCTAATGATAAAGCACAATAACGATAGCTCCTTTTTAATTCAGATTTATCCCGGAAATGTCCGACTCCTCACCTGGTTTATAAAGGTGGTTTATACCATCTGGGGGGCTGATCCCTAAGCTTTCCATGTCCCGTGGTCTCACAAATTGCTTTTATCTTTGACATTCCTCTGACCTCCCCGTGTGTGTTTTGTTTGCCTTGTTTTCTGAGGATGTCTTTTCTCCTGCCCTGAATAAAACGCCGTCAGGAGTAGAATTATAAGCAAAATGAATTACTTCACTTAATGGGAAATTATGTTTAGATAAAGTAGATTACAAAGTAGGTTATTAGCAGTGGTTAGAAAACAATGTTTTGAAGTAGGATGTCTTGGGGGGGAGTCTGTCCAGAAGCGTGGGGTTGTTTTTCAGGTTGGCTGTGACTCAGAGTTGTATCTTCTGTGGTTTCTGGGAAAAAAAAAAATAATTAGGAAAAAAAAAATCAAAACCAGTTTTGCAGGTGCCCACATCACACGAAATAGCACCAGTGTGCTCGTGTTTGTTGTTTCGGTAGTGGTGGGGAGGACGCAACCACAGGAATCACAGCTTCCGTCCTCCGCCCCGAGCTGGTGTCTCAGGGTATGGAGCAGAGCGACGTCAAAGCCTATTTCATGTACAAATCACAGGTCCCCATGTCGGGGGTCATTATGTTTCCTCTTTGGGGGCTCTGGGGGTGTTTTCCCCCAAAGACGCTTTGTCAGGGCTTTTGGTTTGGCCAGCATGGGTTTGCTTCCTCTTGTCCCGCAGGCTGGAGGAGCTGGTGTGGGGTTCCTGGGGACAGAGTTAAGTGGCCTTCTGGAGATGAGAGGAGGGTGCAGGGATCCATCCAGGAGCACGGACAGAGCATCTCTATCCTTCAGTGAGCGGGAACGCACTTAAACCAGCAGCCAGGTGTGGGAGCAGCCTCTCTTCCTTCGCTTGGGCCGGAGGACCGGGCATGGCTTCCAGCTCCCATGCCGTATGCATTATAGGTAGGAGTGAACAGGGGAAAACTGTTTGGACAAGGCTCCCAACTTGATGTATGGAAAAAGACTTGGACCTCACAGGAGGAACTCCTGAATTTAGACCACTTATGTGGCAGGAGGAAGCTCAGAGATCATGCAGGTATCTACACAAACACTACGTTCCCTTAAATCATAGAATCATAGAATCATTTAGGTTGGAAAAGACCCTTGGGATCATTGAGTCCAACCATCAACTCCCCTACACCATATCCCCTAACACCACAAATATGAGGTTATGCTGAATCAACAGAGGACAAGGACATTTCTGGAAGAGAGACGAGTGTTTTCAAAGAAGTGGCGCGTAGTTTGCTATCAGTCCTCACCTGTTCCCAGCATAGTCCCTGCCATCAAGCAGGACTTGGGTTGTTGTTTTGAAGTGATCTGCTGAAGACAAGCCGCTGGGTTGCACTGGCACTGATGGGCATGCACCAGACGAGGACCTGAGTTATGGATTCCAGGCAGACTGTCATGAAGGTTCAGATGGAAAGTTGAGGTTCAGATTCCCCTCAGAGCTGGGAGAAAACACCAAGCTGGGAGAAGTGCATTCCAATCTGGGCTGCTCTCAAAGCTTGTGGAGAGCCTGTGCACCCTCTGCCGCGACTGTCTGGGAGGTCTCAAAGTTTGTGGCATGGTCTGCACATTGGAGTACATACATCTCCATCCCAGCAAAGACAGTGCACTGTATGGCGGGTGATACTGCACCTCCAGCTCTGGGCCCCCAGCATAAGAAGGACATCGGCCTGTTGGAGCAAGTCCAGAGGAGGCCACGAAGATGCTCAGAGGGCTGAAGGACCTGCTGTGAGGACAGGCTGAGAGAGTTGGGGCTGTTCAGCCTGCAGAAGAGAAGGCTCTGGGGAGACCTTAGAGCCCCTTCCAGTCCCTAAAGGGGCTACAGGAAAGCTGGGGAGGGACTCTTGATGAGGGGGTGGAGCAATAGGACGAGAGGTGATGGTTTTAAACTGAAAGAGGGGATATTTAGATGAGATATCAGGAAGCAATTCTTTCCTGTGGGAATGGTGAGCCCCTGGCCCGGGTTGCCCAGAGCAGCTGTGGCTGCCCCATCCCTGGAGGTGTTCAAGGCCAGGCTGGACGGGGCTTTGGGCAACCTGGTCTAGTGGGAGGTGTCCCTGCCCATGGCAGGGGTTTGGAACTAGATGGTCTTTAAGGTCCCTTCCAACCTGAACCATTCTATGATTCTATGAGATAAATCACTCCAAACCTGTAGTAGAAAAATGACTACACAACATCAGCCCTCGGGCAGGAAGAGCATTTTTGTGGGAGGCAAGATTTCGTCTGATAGCCGTGTTGTGTACCCAACTGAGGTGTTGCATTGGGTCCAGTGCTGTCCCAGGCGGGAGTCAGAGCAGCCTTAGTGCTGCTCTACTAGATGAATCCTTGCCATATTCCTTAAAGGCTAATTGTGGCACACGGAGATCAGCGGAGTACAGCTGCACTGGGATTTGGGAGCAGGGAAGAGCCGGGAGGTCAGCTCCACTGGCGCTTTGCCATGTAAAGATTTCCCCTTACATCATCTGGCTGCCGAGGGCGAGTTTACATCTGCTTTGCACCCCGAGGGAATTGCGGTGTCAGGGAATGAGGTTGCTGCAAGCCCTCCCCGGCGCAGCCGAGACCTGCTGCACCGCCTCTGCTCCGGCTCCCGGGCATCAGTTGGGGAGATGCCTGGATGCTGGACCTGCATTTTCACCGGAAACTTTCTGCGTCGGCTGAGCTTTTTGCAGGACTGAGTGGGATTTGTGGATGGGAGGAGAAGGAAGAGAGCTTAGCAGAAAGGCCAACAGCAGCTCGCCTTTGATGCGGGAGGGCACTGGAGATGGGCAGAGCAGGGAGGAGCATCTCCAGGGATCCCTTCCCTGGGCACGTTGGCTCTTCACTCCTCTCTAGCGAGTCCCTCCCTTGTTTTTCATTCAGAACTAGCTAAATATATACAAATAGGCTTTAGCTCCATCCTGCTGGGGAACAGGGAAAATTTTGCAAGACAGGAAAAGTATTTCCTGCCCAGCGTTCTTCTAGAAAGACCCATCAAACAGCCACCAGCCATGAGCCCTGTGCAGAGATGGGGTTTAAGGGAAGCGTTTGGGCCAAGGAAAGAGCAGGGCCAGGAGCTTGTGCGTCCTACCTCGATGGAAAAACATCAGCCATCCCTTCTGCACTGAGAGCACGAGCCACCACTAGGCTCGCTGCCATCCTGAAGAGTGTCACCACGTTCCCATGGGGCTGGTGGCAGGGTGCTCCACCAAATCTGGTCTGCCTATTTGGAAGCAGGATGCGTCCCCTGGTGATTTGACAAGAAGGCATGGTGTGGAGCAGGAGGGGAAGTAGGGCTTAAGGGAGAAGAGCAAGCACAGGAGGTGGCCAAAGGCAGAGCTGGCGTACGTTGGGCTGGCCGGAATGTAGGGCACAGCCGGCTCTCTTACAAGGAGCGCATACCTGATCCCATCTCCCTGCTTTCTATTTTTGCTCTCGATGTGCTCGCTACATTAGCAGGGTTGGCTTGCGAGAGATTCAATAGCACTCTCCCGCTTTAAAGCAACTTTTCTGAATGCACAACATGAATCCATCGGTGGGGTCACATAGTAATGCTTGAAGTCAGAAGCTATTTTTAAAACTAAATTGCAGAACCACACATGGCTTTCATTAGTGCTTTACATCAAATTTGTCAGCTAATTAGTGGTTTTTCATCACTAGTTTTTGCATAGTATTTTATTTGTTCGCTCTTCAATATTGTCTTGCGACGCCCCCCCCAGCCCTATATAGAGTCCCCGGCGCTGGTGCTGCCATGGGAGGAGGGAGGGAGAGGAGAGGAGAGCTTTTGGGAGACCTTCCCCATCCTCCTGATGGACGCGCTCGCTATCCTTTGGAGCATATTCCAATATTACGTGTCTGGAGTGGGCGGTTAGCAGCCCCTGTACTCTCTTCCCTCCCTACCTCTGTTCAGTGTTGTAAATGATGTATTGCAGTCCTGAACTGTCTTCGGTTGGGAGGAGGAGGAGGAGGAGAAACCAAGAAAAGTTGCCAAACATGACTTCATAAGGTTTGACTTTAAATTGAACAAAGTTTCCTGAGCGTCTTGGATTTTTTCTTTTTTATTATTTTTTTTTTCTTCACAAATAAAGGGAGTACAGAGAGCATGGATTGCTAATGACTGGTAGTTACGGGTCATTAAGCTCACTAACTGACTTCAGGATCAGAACTTTCTAATAATGGCAGTAAGCACTCTTTTAACATTTATTTCTCATTTTAGGGATGGGGAGATGTGATTACCATTCAAAAGTCTGCAGTTTTTTTTTTTGTGTTCCTAATTACAGAGGGAACTTGCTATTTTTAAGGCTGTTTTTAAAACACTTGAAAGTATTCAGTGAAATAATTTCTAGGGTTTTTTTTTTTCTTTTCTTTAACTGACTCCTTTAAAAAGCTCTGGAAAACAAATACACAGGGAAAAAAATGAAAATATGTTAAAATAAGGAATAAAGCAGTTACTGAAGTGTAATAATCCCGGTTTATAGCACACTTTCCATTTAAATTGTTTTTATTAGAGATAAACCTGTTAAGCGTTGAGGAATTAAGTGCTGAATAGAGGTGGTTGTTTCGCTGCTGTATAAATGAAGGATCCCAGTATGTAGAAAAGAGTACGGCTGGTTTTACAAGTGAATTATTTGCCGGTTTGAAGGGCTCTGTTACTTTGGCATCTGTTATAGAAAAATGATGATTTGTTTGTTGTCAAGAGGGCTACTGTTTTTGTCAGAGGGGCAAAGAGAGATTTTAGCACCGGGGTTTGCAGGTACTGTGGGCTTTCTCAGCCTCCTTATGCCTGGTTTGCTAGAAGGAGCTCAAGGACAAAATAAGGCAGAGAGACTTTTTGGGAATTTCTTGGCACTGCTAGTGACACACAGACTTCTGGAATGTGTCGCTTTGGGAGAATACTGAGAGGGAGCAGCCTGCAACTCCAGGTATCAAAAGTCAGGAATGGTGTGAAACTGTCTTCATTTGGGAGGGCTGGGGGGAGATAAAAATTCAATATAGCGCTGAGTCTCAGCATCCCCTTTCAGACAGCTGGTCCTGGCAAATTTCATTCCAAGACTGCAAATTGGAAGTCCCCACAATCGCTCTGTCGGTTCTTGAGCAAAAGGTGACTTTGGAAATTCGTGACAGCGGAGGAAGGTCTTGTTTTATTCACTCCACAGAAGCAAAATACAAAGGGAAGGGAGAAAGACCAGATCTGTGTGGAAAATGTCACTCGGGCTGTAACCTGAGCCTTTGCGAACTTGTGCCTTTTGGAGGGTTTTGGTGACCCTCTGAAAATCCTTGCTCTCTGGCTGCTATTATTGTAGCCAATTTCCAACTAAAATAAGGCTTTTGTCATCGCCAGCCATGCTGCCTCTTGCTGAGAAGAACCAAAACTTGTGCGTGGCGGGGAGGGCGGCCAAGCTGAAGGTCAGAGCACAGAGGGGGGATTTGCTCCATCCCCGGGGCCGGGGCTGGATCTCACCCGTGGGACCGGTGATGCTCCAACCGGGGAGGCTGCCAGTCACCTCCGGAGACAGACCCCAGGCGAGAAGCCGAAGAGAAAACATCCTAGTAAAATGCAAATTGGAGAAAAGACGATTTCCTCCTCCTCCTCTTTAGGGTTATGCAGGTGGAATAGCTGGGTTTTTTCTTGCTTTCTGTGACACGGCGGGAAGCACAATCTCATGTATCCAAAAGGGGGAGGAGAAGTTAACTTGAAAAAAATAATAAATACTTTAAACTTCTGTGTTTGCTCAACTGTTCAAATGTTTCCTCTATGCCAGATCCATGCAAAAAAAAAAAAAAAGAAAAGAAAAAAAAAAAGAAAAAAAAAAGAAAAAAAGCAACCCAAAACATCATTTTGCAGAATTCGAATTCTCGGCTCTCCTTGGGCTGGGAGATGGGTACAGCTTGTACACTGAGGCATCTCATGCTGTTTGTGCTGCTATGGATTTTGCTCTTTAGAGGAAAAAAACCCAAACCAACCCCGCTCCCCATCCACATTGGAGCACAGGTACCAATGCACAGAGCATTGGTATGGGGAAAATACTTTATGCAAGTCTTTGAGCCTGTGCGGGTCTTTACTCAGACAAGTAAGGTTGTTATGTTAAGTAAGTTATGCGGCCGTCTTAATCATTAACTTAAATTTTATGTTGAGTTGCATGTTGAGAATACTCCGTTTCAGTTGTGCTTAATACGCAAATATCTTTTTTTATGTCCTGATTCCTCTGATCTTTTGTAAATCAGGGTGATTTAGGTTTTCTTGCTCTTGAGATAGGTGAATGTGAACATACGGGAAAAGAGGTGGTGAGATTTTTCCTCTTCGCTTTTCTGTTCCATCATTTTTGCTGGTGTTACGTCTGCCTGGCGCTTTGGAAATTCAAAGACTGATCAAAAGATCTTGGCCCTTCTATCAAAGGGAAAACCAGAGAGTATGAAGGAATCATCCTCGTGCCTGTTTATTTCTGCAGCTACAGCTAATTCGCCGTTTAGCCTGCAAAGAGTTCTCAACTGTGATTTATAAACGTAACAGGACTGCATTGTGGTCTCTCAAGACAAGCCACAGTAATAGTTTTAATCTGAAGGGTTCTTGCAAATTCCAGGTTTGGGATGCAGGAAGAAACTTGAAAGTGAATACTTTCTTCTTCTTTTTTTTTCTTTTTTTTTTTTTTTTTAATGCATAGTGGTTTGGAGTCTACTATAATGCAAAGTAAAGCGTTCTGTTACAAAGGCAGGGAGGATGGGACAGAAGGTTAAAGGGCATCCTGGAAACAAACAGCTGGACCAGTTTATTTAAACAGATACAAGGATGGGGAGCTGACCTCCGTTTGACTTCTAGTGGGAGGAGCAAGAATGTCATTTTATTACTTTGCCCAGAAGGAAAATGTTCTTGCGTCTGAATTCCCCCCGAAGACATCCAAACACTGGGCTGTTTGGCAGAATTGCTACTTATAGAAAATACTTCTACGAATGCGTAGGAAGAAGATAACTGTTAAGTACCTGTGTGCAAAATGTTCTTAAAGCAGATGTCCTGAGCGATAGCGTGGGGCAAACAGGTGAGAATGTGTTTTACTGTAGGCACGTCTTATGGATAATTATTGGTAAATTCTAGCTTTATTACTGAGCCCCCCACCCCCCCCTTCTTATTAAAAGCGCTCGTAGTTTGGAGAAGGAAGAGAAGGCTGTGAGGTTGGAGTGTGCATGCTTCGTGTTGTTCAGGTTTTCTTTGGTGTAAAAGCTTTTGGCAAGCGAAGGTTTGGGTGGCCAGCCAGTCTCACGGCTACCAAAAACCCTCTCCCCTCCTGCCTGGCAACGGGGCAGGAGAAGGATGGAGTCAAGGCAGCAGGAGCCTGCAGAAAGGAATGGCTGGGGCACCGGGGTTTCATGGTGGTGTTTTACTTCGGAGAGTTACTGTGAAAATTGGTTTCTGCAAATGCAGATTACAGATATTAAACAATTTTCTAATTGGTCATGGAGCTAAGGCAGCTAATGGGAGAAAAAAAGCAGATTTTTTTTAATTGCTTATTTCGCATGGTGTTTGTGCTACACCTGTGCTTATAATGAGAAAGGAGAATTAGTCTAACCTTCTGCTCACATGATTCTAATTTTCATGGTTTGTACAAGATAATGATAAACTGATTTGCAACACCGTTTGCTGGAGTTGATGTGAGTTTTTTTTTTATCGGAAATGTGAACAAAAATTGATCCAATACTGTTGCTGACAAAACATGACCTAGTTCAGGCGTAAGGTTCCCAGATCAGCATCCGGAATTGGTGCCTTTGAGCCCATTTTGTCGAGACGGGTTTGCTGAGGACTCAACATCTTGATTAATTTTTGTGGGACTTTGGGGAACGGGAGTCAGTCGGGAACGGGAGGTAGGAGGAGAGTGAAATCGCTGTGTTGGTCTTTGATGAGGGCAAAACAAACAACACACGGGATGATGGTTTGCGATTCTTCTCCTCAACGGTGTAGGGGAACGGGTGGGTAGAGCTGAATCCCGCGGGAAGGTCCTGGTGGCTTGCTCTCTGCCGTAGGAGAGCTCCTGCTAAGCCACCCCAAGCACAGGCAACAGCAACAAGGACCAAACAGCCCTTTGTGGACTTTCCTGTTGCGTTTCACAAGTGTGGTGTGGTTTTACGCATGCTCACGCTTCTTCCTTTGCTAGTAAATACTGAGGCATACACGGTTTTATTATTATTTTTCTCTCTTGTAAAGAATGTAAAGTCTGGTTACGAGGCTTTGCCGTGATTGAGTCTTGGTGGAGATGTTTTCCAAATGGTTTTTAACTAAGCGTTCTGATGAGTGAAGCTGCAAGAGATGTTCCTCTAACGCTCTTCAGAGGGGTTCCCAGCCATGGTTTGGAGCCTCCAGATTTCGGGAGGATTGCCCACAGAGGAGGCTGTGGCACTCGGGATCCCTCTCCTTCTCTTTTGCTCCAAATTATTTTGAATATTCCTTTCCCAAATGATCATGGCAAGACTAACTGAGGGGAAGAGCTACAAAAAGGCAAGGAGTACGGTTGCAGATGGCTATTTTTAAAAAGGACTGTACCTTTTTTTTGTTTTGTTTTTATTGCCAAAGATCTGCTTTTCATTGTTCGGGGGGAATTTTCAGTAGTCCAGTAATTACAGTTTAACAAGATGTTTGCTGTAAATGGTCAGGCCTAGCTGGAGAAAACAGGATTATAAATTCAATTACTGTAAAGCTATGACCTCGCCTTGACCCCTCAGACTTTGCATAAAGAGCGGGGGGGGGGAAAGCCCACCAAGAAATGGCTAGGAGGAATGTGCGGCTCTGAAGTCCCCAGCAGTGTGACTTGGCGGTGATAAAACTCCAGACGTTCCCTCATTTGATGGGGTTCTGCCATCACAGTTCATTATCTTAATAGTGGGCATTAAAAGGGAATTAGGTTTGCAAGAGGTAGGGGCAGGTTTTGATAAAAAAAAAAAAAAAGAAGAAGAAATTGGAGAAAAGAAGTCAGAGGACATAAGGCAGAAATGGCACTAATGAGGGGGAGGCGGCAGATGCCCTCACGAGCATCTCGCCGGCTTCACCCGTTGGGTTTTTTTTGTGTGTGTGCCCCGTTCTGAATTGAGAAGAGCGTTGCTGGTATTGTTTCCTGAAAACTCGGCTAATTCCCCCAAGAAAAGATGAAATGGAAGTGTCCGATGGTGGTAAAAAAGCAGGCGAACATAAATCAGCTGGGAAACCCCAAGCCCGTGCTCTCAGAGGTCAGCGGGGTGAGAGGTTTTGCAGGATTTGCAACCGCACGCTGCCCGACGGATTCACAGCGGGACGAAGGGGGCTTGGGGATGGGTGGAAGTCGTCCCCTTCCATAACCGTTTTGCTTCCCTCTTTTTTTTTTTTTCTTTTCTTGCAGGTTTATTAATGCTAGAAGAAGAATAGTGCAGCCCATGATAGACCAGTCCAATCGAGCAGGCAAGTCCCCAGTAGTAACTGTATTCAAGTCACGCAGGCGAAAACCATCCTCAAGCCATTCACCGGGAGGTCCGTTACCTGGTAAATAAATGAGAAATGAATGCTGGGAGTGATTGACAATTAAAATCCAACCAGCTTTCTTTCATTACAACCCTAATCATTTTAACATGATTAAAATATTTGGGGGAAAAAAAGACATTGGAAAATCAACGAAAAAAAAGAAACTAAAAGAATCTGCTCCATGACCGGACTTTCCGTACACGTTTGGAATTAAAGTTATTTTTTTTTAGTTGTTGTTTAGAGTTTTCCTTCCCAGCTCTTTCTGCTCCTGTGACCACTCCCTGGTGCATGGCTTGGTGTGGAATTGCTGTAAACTTTATTACCTGTCAAAAGGGCAAAGGGGTCAGAATCGCTTGTGGGACTCAGTAAAGTTCAAAGACATTCAATGAGGTAGAGCTTTATGTGCTTTAATAACCCAAGGCAGCTCACTTCTGAAGCCAGCTTTTAATGTACAGTTAAAACCTGGAGTTCAGGTAGTGGGACTTGTATAGGGTCCTTTTGTCCCTCGCATCTTCTTTGTAGTAGCTGCCTTTTGGGATCAATGAGTGTTTGGGTTTTACTTGGCGGGGGGGGGGATTTATTTTTATATATTTTATTAAAATCTGAAGTTTTCTCATGCCGGTTCTGTCTGGGATCTTGGCTCGCAGCTCTGTGTGGGTATTTACCATCAAGGAATAGCCCATTACCCTCAGATGGTTTTGTTTTCTAAATCTCGCTGCCAAACTGTCCAAATCCATGGTTGTCCAAGATGCCTTTGGGCCACACTTCCTCTTCGAGTACATTCCATTATTTTGCCATTAGAAGTGACTATCTGGCGCGGACGTGTCCAGGTCCTGCTCTTAGAAAGCACAGGGGCGTAATTTAACACACTGCGATTTCAGGGTGACTATTCCAGCCATAAAATCCGGCTCCTGTAGAGGTCTTTGCATTGACGTCAGCAGCGGCAGCAGCTGGAGCCGGGGCTCCTCGTGTCTCTAGATTCCGGATCGCTCACTCCATTTCCAAACTCACAGTAGGAAATCAAGCCACAGCTAAGCAAGCTCGTTAGCCCGGCCGCTAAATTTGAAGAGTAGATGGTTTTGCCCTCTTTTTAGAGCCGGCATGGATAGCAGTCCCTGGGTGGGGTGGAGGGGTTGTATCTCAACGCAGTGAGAAGAAGGAGACCCTTTTGGCTGGGGCTAAAAAGCAACGTTCTGCGCTTTTCCAGTAAGTCAAGGAACACCCTATAACCCCGACGGGCAGCCGATGGGAGGTTTCGTGATGGACGGCCAGCAGCACATGGGCATCCGAGCGCCAGGTAAGCCCCCGCTCCGGCCCCCTCGGTCGCGCCACCGCAGGTCCCCCCCACCTCCGCCCCCATCTCCGCTGCCTGCCTCGCCTCGCCTGTCTTCTGCCTGCCTTCAGCGCCGCCGAGGGGAGGTCCTGGCCCCTCTGCCCTGCTGCATTTTGGAAAAGGGGCTTTTGGCACTATCTGTTGACTTTGCTCACTCTCTGGCATCTTCTTGGATTTTTTTATCTCCCTCTAGGACCTATGAGTGGAATGGGCATGAATATGGGCATGGAGGGGCAGTGGCACTACATGTAACCTTCACCTAGGTAACCAATGGCAAAGCCAGGGGGAAGTAAGTACCAACGGGGTCTTTGTTCTCACTTTGTCCGAGGGATATTTGTCTCCTTGCATTTCCCTATGTTCTCCCTGCCCATAGCCTCATGCTTCTTCCTTCCTTTCCATCCATCCATCCATCCTACTACGCCTGGGCTCCTTCGGGTTTCGCTCCCTCCGGTTCAGCTCAAGCTTTCCAAGCCTCCCAAAACCCCTCCGTGCGCGCGCGCGCCGTACGTTGACGCCGCCGTACATTGCCGCCGCCATACATTGATGCTATTATCCATCCCCGAGCACATGACAAAACAAGAAGCAGCCGGGGAGGTGGGGGGAGCCCGTCGTCTTGGCAACAGACTGATTTGCAAAATGTAAGCGGTCTGCAGCAGCGCAGGGAGAGGAAAGAGCATGTCCCCAAAGTGTCATAAATCTGTCTAACCGCAGTTGATGCATGAGTTACATTTCTCCCGCTAACCTGCAAGACACCAAAAAAGCCAAACGGAGACTTCTCCTAGGTTTTTTTAAAAAAAAATTAAATAAATAAACGGCAGCCTCACTCGGTTGCGTTTTAGAAGGCGATGGACGAAACTTTGATTTTATTATTTTTTTTTTAATTTTTTTTTCAAGTTTATTTCTCTTTGTCTGTCCATCATAATGGGATTACGTGTGGCAAAGGAAAAAGAGAGAATACAAAATAGAGGTGTGCGCAGCAGGCTATGGAGCTTAGCCCAGGCTAATTGACTATATCCAAATTAAGTATGCCATCACTTGCAGTGTGACAAATGGATTTGACTTATTCAGTATACAAAAATAGAGATCATTAATGCAATCTTCAGTGGCAGGCCTTGCGAAGAAAGCCTAGAAAAACTGTCCCAGTTTTTTTTTACCCCCCTCTTGTCTTTTTATAGGGGAAAATACATTATACAAATTTTTGGGATTGTTGGGTTTTTTTTTTTAGAAAAAAAAAAAAGAGTAAAGCAGTTTGAAACACAGAGGTACCGGTACCATGTTTAAACGGTGCTTGATTCTGTTCCTCTCGCTCTCTTACCAGAGTTAAAAGCAGTTATTTCGGCATCTTTGTTGTGCCCCCAGCCTATATTAATGTAGGGTTTGAAGTTACCCAGGCCAAGTGTATTTCGTAGTCGTCTTCTCTGGGTGCAAGTCAAAACTAAGTTTTAACAATTAGCTGTGAAAACATTCCTCCGAGCTTGGGAATGCAACAGCCTTATTACCTCATCATGGAAATTTCTAGCTTAGTTAATTTAAATATTGTTTCTTAGTTTCTGGGTCAATTAAATTTAAATGATGTATTTTATGCTTCGTGACCAATTAAATTAATAGGTTATTACAAAAAATATTATCATCTTTTTTGATTAAAGAGCTGTGAGTACAGTATATTTTATAAGCAATTTTCATTAGTTCAAAACTGTTCCTTTAGGCTAGATTAAGCAGCTATTCATTGCTAGAGCCTTGAGACCTGATTCCAAGGTGTTCGGCGCATTCACGGCGCGCTCTTACTTAGAACTAAAGCCAATTGAACCTACTTAGCAATAGCGTATGCCTTTCACCCTTGATGATTATGGAGCTTATAGCTCTCCGAAACAATACACCTGTCAGTTCCCATCAGCTCCAGCAATCCAAGCAGAAGGCAGAGGCCCACGGAAAGCAGGAGGTTTTATTGTTTTAGGTCCAATTTTTTTCCTTATTGTTCTCCCAAACCCCACTGAAACGTTGACTGAGTTGGGCGTCTGATTTTTTCGGGCAGAAGTGAGCAGGGGGAAGGCATTAATTGATAACTGTTATTGATTATATATATATATATTTTTTTGATGCGTTTAAAAATACAGGTTTGATTTAACAATCGTCCTTAGTAATCCTATCAATTTCGGCTTCATATGAGGCCTTTGTTCAGCGATGTATGTGCTTGCTGTACAGCGTCTGTTTGAATGGCGCAATACTTGGGACAGATTCCAAGTGATTGGGCTCAAGAGCTAAATAAATAACTGTTGATAAACCTCAACAGCGATTTAACCCATCTCTCCTCTCTCCTGAACTACTACGGATTCCCTGCCTTGTGTTCCCAGCACGCTTTTACAAGCGGGGAGGCAAAGGCGGGTAGCTGGAGCAAGGCCATGGGAGATGGAACCCACCTGAGAGCCCTGGCAGGGCAGCCCCAGCGTAGTGCCACCACCCTGTGTGACATTAGTCATCATCAGACTGGCTCTGCTTCCGGCGTGCTTGCGGATCGGAAGCGGCTCCATCTCATACCATAAAAGCAAAAAGCAGTTTCATCTCCTCAAACTCTGCATTTGGAGGGGGGAGGATGTTCTTGGGGTTGTTCTTTTTTTTTGACCTGGGAGAAGAGAAGACTCTGGGGAGACCTTATGGCAACTTTCCAGTATCTGAAGGGGGCCTACGAGAAAGGTGGAGAGGGACTTTTTAGAAGGGCATGTAGTGACAGGACGAGGGGTAATGGCTTCAAACTAGAAGAGGGGAGATTTAGATGAGATATCAGGAAGAAATTCTTTCCTGTGAGGGTGGTGAGACACTGGCCCAGGTTGCCCAGAGCAGCTGTGGCTGCCCCATCGCTGGAGGTGTTCAAGGCAAGGCTGGATGGGGCTTGGAGCAGCCTGGTCTGGTGGGAGGTGTCCCTGCCCATGGCAGGGGGGTTGGAACTAGGTGATCTCTAAGGTCCCTTCCAACCCAAACCATTCTATGATTCTATCATGCTATCATTCCTGTTTCCGTCGGTGTGAGTCCATACGCAGGCTTGGATCCCCCAAAGCCAACTGCGCTCGTGCACCCATGACTCCACCTCCCACCTTTGGCTTGAGCCTGGCCTTCCTGTGGCCAAGCAGAGGGGCTTTGTGGCCCAATGTTGATTAGCTGGTCCCCACCACTCACTGCCGCCTCTTTCTCTCCACAGGGCTGCAAAGTATGCCAGGGGATTATGTGTCTCGGGGTAGTCCAATGGGTATGAACATGGGACAGCCAAGCTATACCCCACCCCAGATGCCCCCCCATCCCGCTCAGCTGCGTCATGGCCCCCCCATGCATACCTACATTCCTGGACACCCTCACCACCCAGCGATGATGATGCATGGAGGACCACCCCACCCTGGAATGCCCATGTCAGCATCAAGCCCCACAATGCTTCATACCGGCGAGCCGGCAGTGAGCGGACAAGTGATGGACATTCATGCTCAGTAGCTTAAGGGAAATACGCGTTGTCTGCAGCGACGGTAGATTTCAAACATTGTCTTTCTGCAATGACTATGGAGTTCTTGGCGTCAACTTTGGACCAAGGGACGTTCCAATTCTTCACAGGGACCCTGAAAAGCAGGAAAACACCAACCGAAGTCAACTTCTGGGGACATGCTAAATACCTATATAAGACATTAAGAGAACAAAGAGTGAAATATTGTAAAATGCTATTATACTGTTATCCATATTACGTTGTTTCTTATAGATTTTTTAAAAAAAATGTGAAATTTTTCCACACTATGTGTGTTGTTTCCATAGCTCTTCACTTCCTCCAGAAGCCTCCTTACATTTAAAAAAAAAAAAAAAAAAAAAAGAAGCCTTACACTTACCCTGCAAATGACAGAAAGGGCTTATTTGCAGGATTTTTAGAGCATTAAAATAACTATGTCAGGCAGAAGAATCTTTCTTCTATCCTAGGATTTCAGCCATGCACACTCTCTCTCTCTCTCTCTCTCTCCTCTCTCTCTCTCCCTCTCTGTCTTTCTTCCCTTTCTCTCCCGTCTCTCTCCCTCTCTCTCTTTCTAGCCTGGGGCGTGAATTTGCATGTCTAATTCATTTACTCACCATATTTGAATTGGCCTGAACAGATGTAAATCGGGAAGGATGGGAAAAACTGCAGTCATCAACAATGATTAATCAGCTGTTGCAGGCAGTGTCTTAAGGAGACTGGTAGGAGGAAGCATGGAAACGGAAAGGCAGTGTATTTGAAGCCTAATTGTCACATCAGAGCATCCTTGTCCCCATGCAGCAACCACCACCTTGTACATCACTTCCTGTTTTATGCAGCTCGAAACGTGGACTGAAGATTTATTTTTTAATATGTTGACTTTCTTTCTGGGCAAGACATCGGTCATGTGTGCATTTTTATTTTTTTTTTTCCATAGTCCCATCATGGAGCATTTATGTATACATTGTAAATAAATTTTGTGCAAAAAGGACTGGAAAAATGATCTGTATTATTGCAATTTTTTGTAAAAGTAGCAGTTTGGTATGAGTTGGCATGCATACAGATTTACTAAGTGGGATAAGCTAATTATACTTTTGTTGTGGTTAAACAAATGCTTGTTGATAGCCTTTTTCTATCAAGAAACCAAGGAGCTAATTATTATTAATAATAATCATTGCACACTGAGTCTTAGAGTTTCTGATTGAAACAGTTTGGATTGTATAATAACTCAAAGCCCAGTTGTAGTAGTTTGAGTGCAGTAATGAAATCTGAATCTAAAATAAAAACAAATTATTTTTTGTCATGGTGACTCCACTGCTTGCAAAATTTGTTTCCTGCCCCCTTCAATATTTGTCGCCATTCTGTCCCAAACTGGGAGCTGAGCAGCTACAAAATTCAGCTAGCTCCTGAGATGTACCCATCATTCGCTATTCGAATATCGGCTTCGTATTTTAAAAAATGTAAAAGTAACGCTACGCTGCGTAAAGAAACTTTCTCGGAACTTATACTGTAAATTGTCAGGATCTGGGAGCTGTTGCCTGTTAATAAATGTAATATCGTAGGGCATTAATGGAAAGAAATTTGTAAGTAGTATTACCCCCCCGCCCCAAATCACAGTTCCAATACACAGTGTAAATTATTTGAGCCGCATATTCCATTTCTTGCTGGAACTGAACATATTAAGAAAGAAGGGAAATAAAACTTGGAAAGCAATGGGAAAACTTGGAAAACTTGCCCGGGCAGTGCCTGTCGGTGAGTAAAGGCGGGGTGGTGCAGGGGGCTGCCGGATCCGTGCGAGGGGAGGCTGGTGCAGGCCGGCCTCTCCTCATTAACCAATTTCCTCTCACAGCTGTATTTGCTGCATCGCAGCCAGCGAGTTAAATACCACCAAACAGCCCGGGCAGGCTGTGAAACCTTCCCATCTTCTTTATGTCAAATCGCAGCTATAGAAAAAGAAAAAAAAAAATAAATTAAGAGTTTCCCGGGGGTAGGAAAAATACACGAATATTTTAATTAAGGCAAAATCTTGCCAATCCCCATCCTCATCCCAGGGATGCGCTCACCGCCTGCCCCTCATGCTGCCGCCCCCCTGGCCCGGTGCCTGGGGCAGGCAGGATGCAGGCAGGATGCAGGCAGGGATGCAGGCAGGGCAGGGGACAGGCAGCACAGACCTTTCTGAATTAAGCAAGCCACTAAAGTGGGGTCCTCTCCCCCGGCAGCTTGAGTCTCCTCCTTCCCTCCCCCCCCCCCACTTTTTTTTTGTAAGTCTTGAGTTTTCTTTTTTTTTTTTTTTTTTAAGCGCCGAAGAGGCTGCACATCCCGGCTCCCGTTCTTTGAGCCCGGAATAAGGACACTTTTCTGCCCAAACGTGAATGAACGGCGCTCGCTTTTTGCTTTTTGGTTTTGGCTTTTTTTTTTTTTTCTTTTTGTCTGTTTTGTTGGTGTTTTTTGTTTTGGGGTTTTTTTTAAATGTTTCTTGAAAGACAAAAACAAACCGCCCTCTTGCATGCGAGGGCACACGCGTCCCTTCCTCAGAGAAGTGGGGCACAGACCTTCTTCCATCGGACCTTTTTTTTTTTTTGGGGGGGGGGGAGTGGGTGGGTGTCAGATTTTCAAATTAAACCCACCATTATATCCCAAGACATTTAATCAGCTGTAATTATAACACGTTCAAAATGAAGAATATGCCTTGACAGTATTTTTATTGTTATTGTTCATCGCATGATGTTAGACGGCTTCAGAGGCACAGGAAAGAGAAGTAAACGGGTTACAAATAGGGAATTATCCCTCGTTTAGCATTAAAATTCATTTAGATAAAATTGCCACAAACATTTAAATGGGGAGATTAGTTCCCCCTCACGCCTTATTGCACTCTCTCAATGGCTCCGTTAAGAACATTTTACACGTTGGAAATTCCGCCTTTTCGGGCCGCTCGCTGTTTCCTAGCTACCCTCCTTTCACCGCACCGGGGGGGCTCGGGGAGGGCGACCAGCCCGCCCGGCTGCGCTTCAGCCCCTCGGCCCGGCCCCGGGCGGGAGGACGGGGGTGGGGGGACGGGACCTGCGCGCCCCGCCGGATTTGCGCGCTGGGCTGCGCGGCGCTGCGCGGGGGCGGAGTTTGGGAGCGGGGAAGGGGGGGCTCGCCGCCCAGCTGTCCTGCCGCTGCCCGCCGCGGAGCAGGAGGAGGAGGAAGAGGAGGAGGAGGAGGAGGAGGAGGAGGAGGAGGAGGAGGAGGAAAGCCGGCTTCGACTGCCATCTCTTGGGGGCTCGGGAGAGTGCTGCGGGGGGGGGTGGGGGGCGCTCCGCGGCCGCCCGCGCAGATTGCGCGCCGACGGCCCAAAGTTTGTGCAACCCCCGGCGAGGCTCTATTCTCCCCCGCTCCCCATTATTTTTTTTCAGCAACACCAATATCCCGCGTCCCCCTTTTCTTTTTGTGCACCCCCCTCCCCGGGCTCAGCGCTCAGAGCGCAGTGCCGCGCAAGTCAGGCGCAACGCTTTACTCTCCCCCCCCCTCCCTCCCCGCACAGGGGCGAGGGGGGGAGCACACAGACCCGTCTGCGCGGTATTTGCGCGCATCGCTGCCTGCCCTGCGCGTGGGTGGGCAGCCCACGAGGGTTATTTTTTTTTTTTTTTTGGGGGGGGGGGTGTCATCAAATCCCAGCTAAGCTGAGCGGGGCGGCCCGAGCCCCCCACGCTGAGCAGAGGGACTCGCGTGGGGAAGTGTGTGTGTAGGAGTGGGTGGATGCCCACCCCGCCGTCCCGGCCGTGCCTCCCGCAGCCACAGGTACTTTTTGGGCTCAGAAGCGGTACTTCTGGGACGCCACCAGGGTGAATACTTCCAACCCGGGCGCGGTTGCGTGGAAAGCCCTCGCTTGTCGGGGCGTCCTGAACCCGCGTGGAAAATTGCAGGGTATTTACCCCCGCCCCCCCGCCTTGACCTTGCTATACCGCCCGGGATGATAATAAATATATATATATTTATATATATAAAAGCGGAGCGGGGTTTCCCGAGCGCCGGGAGGAGGCGGCTGCCCCCGGGCGCGGCGCGGCGCGGAGGCGGCCACGGTCACGCGTGGGGCGGAGGTGGCGGCTCAACTCCGGCCCCGGGCTGCGGCGGCGGCTGCTGCTGCTGCTGCTGCTTTGTGTGTGACAGCCAGCAAACCTTCCCCGTCCCTTGAATGCGTGGGGACACGGCTGCGTGCCTGGGTGGCAGCTGCTGCCAAAGCCCCAACTTAACTCTTTTGGAAGAGCGGCGTGGGGCGGGGGGGTGGGGTGGGGGGGAGTGTGGGGGGGGGAGTGGTGAAGGAGTGAAAGGCGAAAGAAAGACTGTTCATTTTTTTTCCTTTGGTGCCATTTTGGATGTCATCTGTTACCTTGGTGACTGTGCTCAGCCCCCAAAGCCCCTGGATTGTTAGGGGGGGGAAAAAAGGAAAAAAAAAAAAAAAAGGAAAAAAAAAAAGGCATGCTATTTCTGCACCGTCATTTATCACTGTCACCGCATAATGATTCCCCTCGCAGCTCCTTATTGATGTTTGTAATTGCATTATCTCATAAAGGGAGGGGGTGGCGGGCCGGGATGATCAATGGAGCCGCGCCGTGCATGCCGGGGTCAGGGGCTGCGGGGGGCGGCGGGTCCGTGTGTGTCGTCCCCCCCCCACGGTGTGTGTGTGTGTGTCCCGGTCCCCGCCTGGCAGACAACAAGTCCCCGTCCCCGCCCGGCAGCCGGCAAGGGCATCTCCCAGTCCCTCCTGGGACACCCCAATTTGGGGGGTGGGGGGGGGGTGGGGGAGTGGGGAGAGAAAAAAATAAGGCCCCACCGAGGGAAAAATTAAAGTGGGTTTAATATGATTTGGGGGGGAAGGAATTCGGGAAATTCTCCCCCCGCCCCCTCCATCCCGTTTGTGTACCTGGAGGGTGGCGGTGTGCGGAGGGGTTGGGGAGGGGGTTCAGCGGGGGTCCCCGTTCCCCCGCAGCATCCCCGCTGCCCCGCGGAGCTCGGCCGCGGAGGGGGCGCGGAGCCCCGTGGGACGGAGGGGAAAGGCCCGGCGGCTGCCGGGGGTGGGGGCGAGGCGGGGGGGGGGGGACACAGGACGGGGACGGGTCCCCTCGACGGGGGCGGGCGCAGAAACCCGGCTCCTTTCCCGCATTTAGTTGGGTCTTTTTTACCGGTTTCTTTTCGCGGCGGCGAAGCGGCGCCGGGCGCTCTATAGCGAGGGCAGCGCTGCTAAAAAACTCCAAACCTGAGCAGTCAACGGGGTTTCCCTCCCCCCCCCCCGCCCTTCTTTCTCCCCCCCCCCCCTAAAGATTACCAACGAAATAAAGATTAACTCCTTCTCCCCCCGCCCCTCCTTCCCCTTCGCCGCACAAAATGAACTCCACGCGCAGCGCCCAAAAAGTTAAAAAGAATTATTTCCTGTCCCCTTTCCCAGGGGATGAGCAAATGCACCCCCAAAGCCGGGAGTCGGGGGACCCACGGCCGAGCCCTGCGTGTGTCAGCCAGGGCAGAAAGATGCTGAGGTTTGTCCCAGCCATCCCAGGCAGCCCCGCAGCCTCCCTGTAACGCGCAGCGCTAAAGCGGGGGGAGCCGGCAAACCCTCTCCGACTCCTTCCCCCCATTTATCAGCTTCCCCCCCCACGGGTTTCCCCGTCCTCAGCCTTCCCCTTGGAAATTTAGCAACGCTTTAGTTTGGAAGTAATACACACTCAGAGCCTAAGTGATATTGTTCTTTTCCATATATATATATATATATATGTGTGTGTGTGTGTGTATTTTATCTTTCTAAATTTCCTCCAGGAATGAGGGTTGGCGCTACCGTTAGCCTTGTAAAGAAACGCCGGTTGTCTGCTTTTACCTAAACATTCACGTTTCCAAATAAACTTTATAAGGATTTCCAATTGGAAAGTAAAGCAGTCGGCACTGCGAAGCAGTGGGGCGAAGACATTGCACTTGAAATTCCAAATGTGAACTAATCCAACAATTTAGCTATTTTTTCACCCCCTTTTCTGGTCTGATAGTTTGCAATCTGGAGTTCCATACTTTAAAAAAAAAAAAAAAAAAAAAATTAGTGCCATAGCCCACGGTTAAAATAGTGAAAAATTAGTCTCGTTTCAGAAATTATTTATTTATAGAACGAACATGATTAAAACATAAAAAACACACAAACTGCAGCTGCAACAAAAAAAACCCACCGTGATTTACGATTATTAAATCTTTGATTGCCATGTTAATGTTTCTTTTTCTACCTTTCATTTGCATTTTAATCTATCGAATCTTTACAATTTTGCTGCCTCCTACTCGAATGATTGATTACACATCTGAAAGAGAAAAAAAATACTAAGCTTTCTAGGCGAGCTTCTATTTTTCCTCCCCCCTTCCCTTTGCTGGTTAGCTTTCTGAAACCTTCCTCAACAATGTTAATGCAAGCAGGACAAATTAATTATGCTCTTTTAAATGTCAAAGGTATAAATAAAAATGCTTCCCCCCCCCTTTTCCTTTCCTTTACCCCTCGCCCCAAATGGGAATATTTTTCCAAGCCGCTTGTTTTAAAAGCAAGAAGGAATCGCCCTGGTAAAATACAATTAAAAGGAACATACGCGCAGCATCCTGACTGGAAATAAATATTATTGCGTGGACATTTACCTATGGAATAAGGGGGAAAAAAAGCACAAAACCGGAGAGGCGGGGAGCGGCAGCGCTTCCCGCCGCTGCTGAGCCTCAGTTTTGGGGTAGTGTCCCCCCACCGCTCCCCAAAAAAAGAGGGGTGGTCTCCCCCCGACCAAAAAAGAGCAGCCCCCGAGGAGAGGAGCACCCCCGTGGATTCCCCCGTATCCCAGGGCCGGGGTAGGGGGGGCGGGTAGGAAGCCTGGTGGCGGTGTGTTAGCGGGGTGTGGGGGGATGATCCCCAAAAGGGGTCCCAGCTGCCAGGGATGCGCCCCACGGTGGGTGCTCAGTGGAGGGATGCCCACGGGGGCGGATACCCACCTGGCGACTGCCCACTGGGGAGATCCATCCCCACGGAAGGATACCCACGGTGGGGGGACGCTGACCTGGGAGATGTCCATAAGGGGAAAACTATCCCCCCAAACCCGAGAGGACGCCCACGGAGGGACATCCACCCACCCACCCACCCACCCACCCAGGCTGTGCGGTCCCCCGAGCCTGCCCGCCCGGCGCACGGGGCTGGCGGCAGCCCGCGGGCGGGGCTGGCACCTGCGGGGGCCGAAGGGCAGGTTTTGGGGGGGAATCAGCGGGAAAAGGGGAAAGGAGCGGGCAGAGCCGGGGGGCGGGGGGGGCGGAGGCAGCGGCGCAGAGGTTCCGCACCTGCGGACGGGGAGCGACCGTGCGGGCCGGCGGGCAGACAGGGAAGATTTAGAGGTGAAAAGATGGCAGATTGTTAAGAAAGTAATAGTAAGGTGTCCCATCTACTACAGTTTTATTGTGGGGTAGTAACTACTAGATTTATTTATTGCCGAGGCTATATAATAAAGATAATGACCGCAAACTCGAGATAAATGCTTACGCCCATAGCTGGTCAATTCTTTTTTATTTAAGAGAGTGATCCGGAGAGGTGAAAGTCATCTTCTCCCGACCACAAATATCAGTCTTGGTTTCCACCAGGTTATAAACATGACATGCAAATAAAGGAGCTGCTGAGGGTTTGGGGTGGTGGGAGGCGGAGGGGGGGTGCCCCTTCCCTTTGCTTTCTCCCTCGCCGGAGCACCCGCAGAGGAGAGCACCGAGATGAAACAACGCGGGGGGAAAGAGCCGCCCCACGGCAGGGGGGTGTGTTTGCATAAAAAAAAAATAAAAATAACAAAGAACCCCGCCAAGGCTTTGGGGAAATGCCCCTTACGAGGGGGGGAAGCGCCCCGGGGTGCCCCCGCACCCGCTGCCCCCCACCCTCGGCCCCCGCTCCAGGGCAATCGTGTGTCAGCCCCACAATCGGCGCTTCTGCCCCGGGCAGCTTTGATCGCTGCCCGGCCGGGAAAAAAAAAAACACCTGACAGCGAGCTGCGACGGCTAAGAGACGGGGAAAAACAAAGAGAAAGAAGGGGGAATAAAAAATAAAAAAATTAAAAAAAAAAAGAGAGATAGGATAGAGTCATACAATTTCGTGGTTTGCGCGCAGGGTAAAATTATAAGGTTGAAAAGTGCGAACAATCCTCCTCAATCTTTTACAGCATAAGCGCTGCTCTCAGCCTTAACCAGAATATCTTTTTTTTTTTTTTTTTTTTTTTCCCTTCTTTCTTTCCCCCCGCAGCCGAAGTGAGTTATAATTTCCCCAGCCTCCACCCGCTCTACCCCGCAGGCCGGGCATCATCTCCCGGGTGTCTCCCGGGCATGTCCCAGGCATCATCTCCCGGGGATCATCTCCCGGGTGTCTCCCGGGCATCATCTCCCGGGCATCATCTCCCGGCTCCGCCATCCGCGGCCGAGCGCATCTCTCCCCCGCCACCCCCGCCCTCGCGCAAGCAGCGGGCAGCACCGCGCCTTCTCCTCCCAGCACGACAACTTGTCTGTCGCACTTCAAAGGGTGATAACCTAATTGTTTCCAGAGTTTAAAAGTAATTAAGCGATATTAAAGGGAGTTGAGTAAAACCGGTTTGCCGCGTACTGGCTCCCCTTCTCCTTCCGAGGGTAAATAGGAGCCCCCGTTTCTCGAAGAACTGCATTAAAAATCGAGCATTTATATAACGTACGCGAAAAATGTAAACAGATTTCGTTTTTGAAAGGGTATGGGTAAAGTGGTGGTAATTATGTATAATTAATGCTGAAGGGAAAATGAACACATAATAGGTTCCAAAGATTAAACCATCTGTAACTATCAGGGGAACTTTTAAAGTTTTTCTTTCTTTTCTTTCTATTTTTTTTCTTCTTTCTTTTTAAGTGCATCTATTTCCTTTCGCTAAGGATTTTTAGATGTAAAAATTCAAGCTAATGTTTGCTTCTCTGCAGTATTCTGATTCGAGAAACAAATCTCTAAAAGGTTTCAGCAATTCTCAATCTACAACTTTGAAGATAATCCAATATAAAAATAAATTGAATGGTAATTTTAGCCATTATTAATGTTTGCGGCACTTAATTTAGTTAGGTGCTGGCTTTCCATTTTTGATTACACCATAAGGAAGTTATTTTACTAAGAAATGTTAAGATAAAGTATAGGCATTCCCACACATCCTTTATATTTTTTCTGGCATGTATGTATTATAGTCTACTCAATCTATTTCAATTTCTAGGTAATGCATAATCACTGGAGCCAATTTTTTTTTTTTTTTTTTTTTTTCCCAGCAACATGTTTGCAAGGGTAGAACCAGACGGTGAAGATGCAGGTCCTGCTTATCTGGTCGTGACATTCAACGCAAGCGACTATAAATTTAAGTATATTTTTCCAACTATCTCGGATCGAGCTCACAGAAGGAAAACCCAGTGCATTTAACGTTTGCAAAGTTGGGAATGGATCAAGCTTTAGCAATGCTAATAGGTGTTGAGATGCTGTGCGAGCTGTAACTTCTGTCAGAGAGCGTACCTTTTCGATAACGGTAATTCTTAAGGTGTGAAGGTAGAGCTGTTAAACCTCATGTGTCAACCAACCAGTCACCTGAACGGTGGCTTGCAGGGCTGCTGCCTAGAGAAAATAAATGCATTTGTATAGAAAGGACAATTAAAGTTAGCAGGAACGGAGGCTTGAACTGCTCTCTTAACTCCTGCATCCACTTGAGAGGTAGAAATGAGTCTGCCCCTCTCGGTCCTGACTTCAGGTCTGGTTCTGCTGCGGTTCTGTCCGTTTGGGTTTGTGGGGGATGTTTTCTTCTCCAGGAGGGATAGATAGATACCTCCTAGGGGGAATTCACCAGCTGGCAGGTCAAGAGGAGGTTTAGGTTCTCACTCCCACTCCCCAATTTTTGCGTCTAGCTCAGAGAAGCAAATTTTTAAGCAAAAGGACTGCTTTTTGAAATCCGCCATACCGCAGAGGTTTATGTACAGCTTAACCCTTCAAATTAACTCCCAGACTCTTTCTTTAACGCAGAGGCCGAGCAGCTGAGTTTCACTTTGGCATTTCTGGCAAGCCGGGGACGGTGCTGAAGACCCTGAAGCAACGAAGGGGTTTGCTCTTCAGGGACTGATCTGGTTTAACCCCTGGAGCAGCTTTTGTGTGGCTCGCTCCTCAGCCTACCTGGAGGAGGACGAGCTGACAGTGGATCCCAGCCCAGTGACTCACCCAATAACTTTTCCGGAATGACATCCATGTTGCACAGAGATCAAAGTGAGTGCTTGGGCAAACGTACGTATGGGAAGGGGGTGGAGGAGAACAAGGCTCAGATGGGGATAGCGATCTCAGAAGCTTACTTTTGGGGGAGGAAAGCGGTTGTAAGGTCCAATGTGGGTCGAGTACTCATAGAAGCTAGAAGTAGTAGAAGATGGTACTCGTAGAAGTCTTTTTGAGCTATAAAAATCAGTTTGCTCCCGACATCCTCAGCTATTTGATGATATCAAAGGAGGGCAGCGTGTGCAGGCAGGTGCGGTGATCTCTGGTGTTGGCCACATCTAGCCACAGTGGATTGAGCCGGCTCCTGCTCCGTTCCTGATAACTCACCCAAGGCCAGAAACACAGACTTCAGCCAGAGGCTTTTTCTCAAGCCTGGGAAATCCCCTGCAAAACCTCCTGTGTTCAAAAAAAACTCTTTTCCCCCCCTGGTGTCCTGGATGGAGATAAAGGACAAAACCCCCCACAGTTTGTCACTGTCTTTTACCAGGGTAAATTAACAGCGTACTTCCCTTTTTCAGTGCCTTTTGATGTGCTAATCGTCACTCAGCCCCACGCAGCCACCTTATTCTTGCAGGGTACCCAATATGTCCAAGCACAAGTTGAACGGGAAGCCAACGGGATTTCAGCTTCCAAGGGCACTTGGGGTGGGCGATGCTGCCGGACATCAAAGGAGGGCCAAACCGCCCCAGGGTGCCTCAGTTTCCCCTTTGATGAGAGATGCTTGGTGGCTTTCTCTCCTATCCTCTGACTTGTTGAGGTGGGTTGCTGCCCAGGCTTTGAGTTGCCACCACTGTCTGCTGGGAGCATCAAACCAGTGGTGAAAAAGTAGGCCTGCTTTCTCCTAAAACTGCTGTTCTCATTGTCCTCATGAGTAGAATTTCCACACACAGCCCACCACAGCTGCTTCCCACAGGGGGCTTTTGGTGATGTGTGGCAACAAAGCTGGCCGAGCAGAACTCCCACACGCCCTTGTGTCCCAGCCTGGGAGTAAAACTCAGCATTTATTTGCTGTGAGCCCTACCCAGACTATAGCAGAAATGGAAACTACCACCTAAATTCTCTTTTCTGGGTGGATTGCTCTTTTTTTTTTTTTTTTTTGCCTTATCTTAAAATTCCTCTGCCCAGAGCAGAATTAACTACAGGCCTCGTTAACGAAGGGATGAGCAACATCTTTGCAGATGGCATTAAAACCTCCTACCTGGTAAATTAGTCCTCCCGCTAACCTCCTCCTCCTCTTACAAAATGTTTTCTTTATTAGGACTTGTTAGCGGTTTGTTACTTGCACTGATGGTCTTTGGCAATAATTAGAGAGATGCTGAGGAGGCAGAGCCCAAGTTGAGACCCAGATTTAGCTTTCTGCTGAGCTTGAGGAGTTGCCTGGACACTAAATTGGAGCCAGGACTTGCATTTCAATAGGACGATGTTGAAAGGCAGCGAGTGCTTGCTGTGGGATTTTTGCCAAAATGTGACCAGCTCTTCTCCCAAATTGGTGTCCCCACCCATACCAGAATATGGGGTATGAGCCAAAGTTGAAAGGTGAGGGGTCTGCTCCATGTAGCATCTGTCCTTGCATCTCTGTTGAACCTGGCATCCATGGCTTGAGAGGTGACTGACCCCTCCATTGGTGCCACTGTGCTCATGTAGTGGAGGGCACTGTCTCATGGCAGCTGGAGGACATAAGGGATCTCCTCAGCTGGCCAGTGCCAAGCCACCAGCTCAGGCAGCTGCTGCTGCTGGTCTTCAGCTCAGCTTTGGGATCGTGGATGGGCAGCAACCAAAATGTGCAGTTCAGGCTTACGATAAGAGAACCCCCTTTTTGTACCATTGCCGTGTATCTCCTACTTGATGCCTGCCTAGGGACGGAGCTATGGTGCTTTACCAAATCTCTCTGCCAAGCAGAGCTGCACATCTCGTGTCAGCATCCATCAGTAGAGGAGCCACCAGGTGCTGAGCCTGCTGAGATAGAGGGTGTCCAGCAAGAAGCATGTTATTTACACCAGGAAACAGCATGTAGCGATACCTCAGGGTTCAGATCCATGGAGGTGGCAGCTTAAGGCTCTGCAATTTGCTCTTTGTAGAGAGTCATTGTCCGAACGAGGAGCTGGTCGTGGTGGGAACAGCCAAGATGGAGATCTTTGTCCTGGGGAGGAAGAAGGAGCCCTTTTAACCTCCCTGTTCCCAAGCCCGGCAGGGACCACAGTGCTGTGGCTCCCCTCCCAGCTTCCTTCCCCAGCTCCAGCCACAAGCCCCGAGGGCTGGGCTGGAAGGACATCTTATCTTGTTTGTATAATGTGAGTGCTGGAGGGTCAGCTCTTTCCCCTTGCAGAAGTTCTCACGCCGGGGGCACACCTCCTCCGCCAGAGGCAGAGCGCTTACAGCTCTGGCTGGTCTCTTTTGGGGAGGAAAAAGAGAAAATTGGCATACAATAAAGTAGAAATTTACAACTCTTGTACACTTGGCTATAACTGGGAAGCACGACCACGTGTGCTGGGGCAGCTTGGCAGCACCCTGCAGCTGGGGGTTCTCGGGTGCCGCCTTCCCGTGGGAGAAGCACCTTGTGTTTTTCCCAGCACAGGGGCTGGGAAACTCTTGCAATGAAGCAGCTGAGGACAGAGAGAGTAAGAAAGGCCTCTTTTTTTATTTTTAGCAGACCTCTCTCAGCATCCAAGAGAGGAGACGTAGTCAGCCAAAGGACCTTCTCTATTAGAGCAGGGCAAGGTCCTTGGCCCTTGTCACTGGCCAAGCGATGCATCCACTCACCTCTGACCAAAGAGGACTAGACACAACCCCATCAGGGCTAACGAACGTCTCCCTCGGAACAGCCCTGGCCAGACAGGCGAGACGGAGGAATGTGCCGTAAAACCACCTCCCCGGCGGCGCAGGCTGCAGCCTTGCGATGGACGTGACCCCAATCTGCTTCAAATGGACTTTTTATGGCCTTACATCACTGCAGCCTGCCCCACCTGCCGTGCTTCTCTCAGCCACGCTAGCCCCTAGGTAGGCAAATTGTGAGGCTGATAATCAATGATTTTTAGTGCATTTCTTGATTAAAACCACTGTGGCTTCTGCTTTATAAAGTCCCAGATGCTGGGCTGATGCACAGTGTACGTATACATGTATTTTAGCCTGTCTAACCATGGCGATTCTCATTATGCCTCTAGAATCATTATGCATCTGCTCCATTTTGGAGGCCTCCAAAGCTCTTCAAGTCTATGTCACTAAAATGTGTTATCATCTGAGCAAGGGAAGTCCAAGCTTTCAGCACACAGATGCTTAGGAGTTGTTGCTTGAACAGTTTACCGTTCTTTGCCAGCCTTTAGGATTAAATGCTGCTTAGTGTTTATAATGGGAAAAGTCCTTCAACAATAATAAAAATATAATAAAGTGAAATAGTAATAATAATTATTAACAATAAAAACAATAACACAACAATCCCTTGCGTTTTATTCTTGAAACTGTCTTTATGAACTAAGTTTTATGCAGTATTTTCTCCCCTGCAAACCTGGGAATGCCGAAATGCAGAGCAGCTGAGCTGAGCTTTTCAGGGAAGGGCTCTGACCTTGCTCTTCCTATTCTCCAGGTGGAGAAGCCCTGGAGTTAGCTCAAGTCCTGGTTTCAGAAGCAATGAATACGTAACCTGAGATTTTTCAATGTGTGTATCCAGGTTGAAATACTGCGCTTCAAATTTTGGCTTGGGGAATTCCTCTTAGACCAGAGCAAAGAGGAACTCAGTGAAAGATTTGCTTTCTCAAACAGGTTGACCTTACAAGCGTATGGGAGGGTGAACCGTGCAATTCAGAGTAGAGAAATCCTCTGATTTAGTAAAACTCTCCAAGGTAATCCTTAATAAAAGGGGGCTCAATCAAGGCTACACTTTCTCCAGCTAAAAATCAGGGAATTTGTATGTTGATTGCTATCCAGGGTCTACGGATGGCTGTTTATTGCTGTTCAGAGACAAATTCAGCAGGAAATTTAAAGTGGTCCCCTGAAATAAAGGGGTAACCCTAAATTAGCCTCGGTGCAGAGGAGAGCTGAACTTGGCGAGAGATATGTGCAAGTACAAATGGCACATAATTGCAATAAGACATGAGGCATCCTTTACAAAAAATGATTACTTAGTACCTGTCTTCCCTCTGTCTTTCATCCCTGGCTGCTCTGCTGGGCTCAGGTATGGAGGTCTCTCTGCTGGGGGTGTAAAAACCCACACAAAATGAGGAGGTGGGTAAGAAACAACTTGTAACTGAAACTACTCACCCTCTTACACTGCTCGTAATCAAAGAAGGTTGGTATTAACTTTATGGTTTAGATGAAAAAAGGCCTTTGAAGGAGTTGAATGGCACTGTTTGTTTTCCCTTTTGGAGCCCTGCTCCTCCAAGGCATGCTGTCATGCTCACTGGACCTGAATTTTATAGGTTGGACTGGAGCCTTTGACAAAACTGAATTTGCTTTAAATGACTGAAATTAGATACTTATAATCCAAAGTAACAGCCTAGGGGCTCTCTTGTGTATTATCCTTCACTCTCAGGCTTTTGCTTTGTAGTGTCAATGGAATAATTTGTTAAGAAAGTAGAAATATAAAGCAATAATTCCGAAACCAAGAAGAAGCACGGACTAACCCTGTATTTTGCCAATACTTATTATCCTCTTACCTAATATGACAGTGCCTCTCCCAGCGGTAGTCACTTGAGAGCGTGGTTTTGTCAAACTTCTGCTTTAGAAATTATGATTCAAGTATTATATTGTTCTTCGAGTTATTTAAGTGACACCACTGCTTTCCTTCTCTCCCAGTGAGGCAAGACATCCATGGCATGGATGAGCATTCAGGCTGGAGAGAAGAGGAGATGTTTTCTTCCTACTCACGGTGAGTGCTTGGGTGCCCACTTCCCAACTGATTTTTCAATGACATTGAGTTACCTAGATCTTCCCTCAGTGCTCAACAATCTTTCCCAGCAATCTCGTCACATGCTGTGCTCTTCCAAATCTCTAGGTCACATATATCAACCGGTCAAAGTTGGGGCAGTTTTATTGGCTTCAGATCCAGTTTGTATTAACTAAGAATATGGCCCTTTGTATTTCTAGCTTGGCAAGGTAAATAGCCTCCAAATCATTCTACTTTTCCTTCTCTTGCTCGTAGCATTAATTTGCGCATGAGTATGTCTATAGATGAAGGAGAGTGGTTTTTTCCCTATATAACTGCATGCATGTGCGCACACACACACAGACGAAACTGAATGTGAAATGCGTCGGGTTGAATGGGTGCTGTAAAAATGGCAAGAAAAATCTTTAAACATATGGAAAATGTTGGGACGGTCTTTCCAACTGAGCTGTTCTCCTACAATTAACGGAGCTTTTGCTTGGGCAGCAGTGTACCCCCTGCGCCTGTTTCCCATCGAGCAAAAGTAGAAAGTCCCACTAAGGTGCTCACTAAAACCACCAATGCTTTTCACATGGGTCAACAGAAACATGTGTAATTTATATAATGATTGGGTAGTGATGGATTTAGACTACTTAACAGCAATTCTCTGTCATCCTACACTTGAGCGATCCAGCCCGATTTATCTCGTTTCCCAATGCGCTGCTTCAGGAAGGCATACCTGCATTTCTCTATCTCTACACAAGCATTTAAGGAATTTCATGAGGATTATTATTAACAGAGTGACTTTCACATGAAAGCAAAGAAATACTCTTACATCGGTTTACACACAGGCTATGCTCCAGCCTGTAATCCAGGTTATGTGCATCCTGCCATTAAATGGGTTTGAAACCTCTTCTTTAGGGTGTTGTTTGGCCTGCCGGTGTCTTGGCTTGTGATGGGGTTGCTACTTTCCTATCAGTTTTATAAGAGTAATGACCTTCGGCTTATGAAACTGTGCTTTATGCATGTAAAAAAGTCGTAAATGTTTTTCAACGACAGAGCTGAGAAGATCAGAAGTCTCCTTAGTACCTACACCCTCTGCAGTAGGACTTGTAACCTACTTTTATGAAGGGAAAAAAACCAACGTACTAATTTACTGCCATTGCTGCATAGTGGGATTTATGCAAGCCTTACTGTTAATTGGAGATTATCACATCAGGGCTCTCCTATCACTAATAGAATAAACCCCTAAATCATGAAACATTTAATCATTGCCAATTGAAAGGCCTCTTTCTCTTCAGGCTTGCATCGTGGAGCTCTGTAGAATATAAACCACCTGGGACTGTCCCTGAGAACAGGCTCAGGCCCTGATGATGAGATGGGACGGGGGATATAGCTGGAGATGGGCACGAGCAACATGTTGGAAGGAGGAAAAAAAAAGTAAGTGATCCATCCTTTACCTTTTCCACTTAATGCCCCCTGTGAAAAAGCATGCGCTGGCTCTGCATCCCACCAGCCCTGGGCCAGTGGCCGCCTTGCCTCCGGAGCAGCAGCTCGGCGCTTTCCGCCTCCCAGGGAGCGGAGGGAAGTCTCACACATGGCTCGGCTCTCCCCCTCCTCTCCTCATCCCCTGCCTTCCTGCCCAGCACATTGCAGCCCCGTTTGCAGCCTCCCCAAAGGTGAGGAGCCCCAGCTGCAGAAATGGGAAGGGGGAGCATCTCTCGCCCCTGAAGGCACATGGCTGGGTGTTGTGGTGGTGGCGGCTGTGTTCTTTCACTCTTTGTTTGCCCCAAAAAAGGGACTCTTTAGGCTGCTACAGGAATGCACGTTTATTTACCTGCCCTCCCTGAGCTATCTCAAGTATTTAGTGACAGAGAAACTTCCTTCAAGTCCATTTTTAAAACTTATCTTTTTTGTGAAAACACAGCTCCGCAGGCCAAATTTAGCACTGAAGAGTTATCATATGGATCATATGGAAGGCTGGGAATAAAATTAATTAATGCATGGATTACAATGACCTATAAATGTCATTGTTTCATCTCAAAGATATATTGGTACTGTAATTTTTACTTAACTCTTTCAAAGGACCACATGTGAGCACCACTGAATGGATACGGAAATTATTTATACAGCATGTTAAAGGGACATTAAAGCATTTCATAGCATGTGGTAGGCCTCTCAGCGAGGCGAAAGACAGAGATCAGCTATCCAGCTGTGGTGTGCTGCTTTGGCTGTGCCAAAGCCACCAGATGATGTAGCTTTCCTGCCTGCCTGCCTCTCAAATAAATGTGAGCCGCATTCCCCAGGAAGGGGCTGAATGCAGAGGGATCCCCGTCTTTAAATCCTCAGAGGGGACAAGGGCAGAGGTTTCATTTTTCAGCTTTTTTTAACTGCCTGGTTTGTGCCCTGGCTGTTATTTTCTACCCCAGGGTTGTTTGCCCCATGTCAGGTAGGCACCAGCCTTTGCGCAGCCGCTTTCTATAGGAAATCCAGCATCCTCCAGAGATCAATGACTTGCGGCTGCTGCCAGCTTCAGCGATTGTAGTGGTTAGGAAGCCCTTTGTAGCTGTGCCTCCTCTGCGAAAGAATAATAATAATAATAAAAAAAATGATGATGATGATAATAATAATAATAAAAAGAGCAAGCATCCATCCCGTACGGGTTCCGGCTCTCCAAGGGAGGTGGCCAGATCCTCTGCTCTCCCGTTGTGCTTCTTCCAGCCTGGGGTACCAGCCCCGCTTCCCCGGCTCACGCCTTGGCAGTGAGCACTCCCTGCAAATAGCTTATAGATATACGATATATATATATACACACACACACAAATAATATGTATATATGAAATATAGATGAAAATTTTATTTTTATATATATGCGGAATAAATACACTACATACATGCAATATATATATATGTAATATCTATATACACATGAAAAGAAGGCTATTGTGGATCGGAGCCCTGCTGGGACGTGGGCGTGTATGCACTGCCGGTTACAGAAAATAATGACCATGAACTATGGCAGCAACCCCGAGGAGCCTTCTGGTGACATCATAAACTAGCTGAGCTTTGCCCTCTGGGTTTATGATGATGTCATCAGAACGCCTTGATAGAGAGTATCTTTAACCTCGCAATTCACACTTGACCATCATTTATTTGATAATCCATATGCCGGGTGACACCACTAGCAGGTTTGTAGGCTGAATCCCAAGCGGTGCCGGTGGTCCAGCGCCGCCTTCCCCTCCCTGAAGCCTTGGCAGGGGCTGGGGGACAGAGACAGTATTTTCGGTACAAACCTGAACGTCAGTTTGAGCAGACATGTAACTTCACATGTGTCTAAATGGCTTGGGAGATGTTTCTTTTTTTGGAGGGAAAGTAGAGTGATTTTTGATGATACTGAGATATTGATGGCCTGTGTGATGCATGGACAGAGATGCTTGTGGTCCAGTTTTGGTCCTGGCCCTAAAACCCAGCAAGGTCTTAACACCTAAGTGCAACTTCAGCTGCCTGAAAAATACCCCTGCAAAAAATACAGGAGTAAGACTATGGAGCCCATAGCGGCTTTTGAAAATCTGGCCGTGGCTCTGTTGGACCCTGGGACCCCCTTTGGAAAAATCATATGCAATGCATATTCCAGCCAGCCTGCGTCGACGTTAAACTGTGTGCTCAGCACAGAGATGATCACAACCACGGTTACAGGAAAAAAACTTGCATAATATTTACCAGAACGGCCACTAAGTAAGATTGGGTAACATGTTCAGTAGTATTAAATAAGAAAAAAAACAAACACAAAAGACAGCAGGACAGTTTATATTCAATTTTAACCGTATCTGACATTGGGATTTTCTTCTTTTGGATTTACATGCTGGAGAAATTGTAATGCTGCCATGAGTACTCTTTGGCTGGCACCTTTGCTTTGAAAACAACACGGTCAGGTTGATTTTTGTTGAAGATTGCAAAAATTATAAACAAGGCAGGGACCCGTGTGGAGTGATCTGACTTTCCTGACGGCAGCAGTAAATCAAAACTTGGAGCTGGTGCCGGGATTTGAAAACAGAGCGAGTTTTGTGTTGTCTACATATTTGCATAGCAAAAACAAATTTTTAAAAAATTAAAAATAATAATAAAAAAGAAAATACTGTAGAGGTACCTGGGAGCCATGGGTTCCTCTCTCAAATTCCTATATATTAGTAGGGCATAAAAAGGTATCGGTTTCCAAAGTAACCATAACAACATGTTTTCATGAGTTCCCGTTGAGAAGCCAAAAACCTTTGTGAGCAATAAATCAACCTGTTTATATCACCGAACTTAAATCTTTTATTGGTTACTGATTAACTTAGCTGTGCCGCCTGACAAATCTACATAATAAATAAACTAACCAGCAAGCCCCTTAAAAAAAAAAATATCCAGCTAACTTTGTTTAAAGGACTGTGACTGAAACATTCTCTACATGACAAGGAATTTGGCAGCCAGCATGTGGTCATGTGCACGTTTCAACATGGATCTAAACCCCAGAAATCACAAGATGTGGAGTTATAAAAAAAAAAAAAAAAAAAAGATCCCTCTGCAACTACTTAAAGTAAATATATGCGTTGATATTTATCAGCGGTGTTGCTATGGGCAAAATAATTAGTAACTACTAATTAGCATAGTCCTTCTGAAGGAATGTGGTGGGAAAACGTCTATTGACTGTCGGCGCTGGGGTTGTCTGGGCTAAAGATGATGGGATAAGAGCAGAAGTTATACAGGTAAATTGTGGGATTTTTAGGTACTTCTTCTGTGTGCATCCTATAAATGTACAGCCTTCCTGAGGTCAGGATGTTGCTGGCTACATTTTGGGAGGCTTTTCTTTTTTTCCCCCTTTTTTTTTCTTTTTTTTGTGTGTGTGGAAGGCTTATGTGAGTTGTTGGCTTCTACAGTAAGTCTACATTTAAATTAATTAAACTGTTGACAGTTAAATTGTACTAAGTAGCTTCGATATAAAAGATGATTCCCAGATTTTTTTCTGTGCAACTTAAAAAAAAAATGGGGAAAAAAAAAAAAAAGAAGAAAGAATCTGAGGAACTTCGTTCTAAACATCTGTCTGGGCAGATGTCAAAATGCAGAGTGTTACTGCATTATACTGAGTATATGACACCACGTTATTACTCTTGGCTTAAATATTCACAATGGATTTTATGATCTATTTAGAAGGAACCTTTGATGAGAGTGTAAACTCTTATCTTTTGTCATACAATAAGCACCTTTGTGGAACTAATTCTAGAGTAAATATTGAAAAACACCACAGTGTTTTCTACATCTTATTCACGCCGCATGAATATTTATACAGAGGGAATTACGGATATGTGACGGTGGAAAAGATTTGGCAGATTTTCTTTGAAAATGAATTTTGGTGAATAAAATCCTTCTGAAGTATGATCGTATTGTTCCAAATTGCTCTGGATAAAATCATAAACTGGAGCTGTACGTTAGCCAGCTGATTATAATCTGGTACAATAATCTGCATTTCTTCAAGAAATGAGAGAGAGAGACAGTGTCAAGGACATTACAAATCCAATAGTAATTTAGGGAATCGAGCTAGAACGAGGCAATGCTTATAACGCTAATATTCCAGAAACATGTTGTTTAATATTTGTTTCCAGATTGCATATATTAACCCATTTTATTAACCTGTCTATAGCCTTGATTCAATAAACCATTCCTATTCAGCAGAGCTCTAAAGCATATGTTTGCCTTTAAACACATGCTTAAATCCCATTGACTTTTTAATGCTTAAAGTTAAGCATGTGCTTAGATGTTTTTGCTTGGCTCTGCAAAATAAAATAAAAAAAAAAAGTATCCTGGGGAAAAAAAAATGCAATAAAGGATGACATTTTATAAAGTTTAAAATAAGAAAACAAACGCCCAAACTGTTGATTTCCCCCCCATACTCTCAAAAACCCGCAAACTATTTTTAACTAAATACCTGAAGCAAACAGAAACTATTTTCATGCCTTATTTTGGAGCATACTTGGACCTGAAATCGCCGAGACTCTCTGCTAAAGAGACGAACAATAGTGGGAATATCTCGCTGTTTGCTTAATGAGCAATGAATGGAAGTGTGAAGGTGAAAAGACAGATTCTGGGTTTGAGAGTGACAAGGTGAGACTGCTTCTTTATCGCGCCTTTCTTTTTTTTTAAACCCAAGCATCATTTTCAAAGCAGTAAAAAAAAATAATAATAAAATAAAATCTGCGGCTGGGAATTGCTCCGTAGCTCGCAGCCAACTGATTTGCGTTTACTCCCATTGCTTGCTTCATGGGAAATGTCAACTTGCTACAGAAAGTTTTAATTGGTTTATGAGTGATATATTCAAGCTGCTTATTTCCTAAAACATCTGTTTTTGTTTTAGTTCCCCAATGTCAAATGGTTGGTGATATCCCAAGGTAGCACGCTGTTTCCAAGTCATATTTCCTGGGGTATCCATCAATAAAAAGGCCCTTAAATTGAGCATAATGAAATTAGTACAAGGTAGTCAAGAAGTCTCCAGAATCAAGATATCAAAACGTCCTCATTCTCATTATTTTTTTCCATATTGCTTGTGATTGACTGCTTTTGGGGCTTGGAGGAAGAAAGCCATGAGAGTTATGGCTTATTTCATCTCCCCACCCCCCCACCCCCCCACCTCTCCGATGGCCTTGAGCAAGTCTAATTTGTATTGTTATGGAAATTGGAATTAAGCCAGGGGAAGCACAAGCCTCGTGCTGCACCCGATGGCAAAATCCAGTCATTTTTCTACTCGGTGAACGGGGAGGCTACAATTTGTTTGAAGATCTGTCCGCTCCATATGACAACAGGAGTCTTAACATAAACAGGCAATTGTGAGAGCTAAAAATGAGCCAAACATTCACAAGAGGTTTTCATCTGCATGCACACACACACACACACACAGAGACACTCCTCAGTCTCCCACCATCCTGTGGCTTGGGGCAGAAAGGGAAAAAAGGTGTTTTTTAAAGTAGTTATTGCTCCTGATACCTGAATATATGCAGGGGTCTTCTATTTGGATCACAAAACAGAATAGGTTTGCAATATTTATATACTAGGTGGCCCAAAACCCAAATGGCTCTATTTTCATCCATCATTTATTGTGAATTTTGTTTTTAAGCTTTTAGGGAAAGGAACACTTGAGGAATTTTTTCCTGAGTTAAAGAAAGCCAATTTAAGGCAGAGGCAGTCCAACTGAAATCGGTCAAAACAAAGCCCACCTCAAGAGTAAATCAAGTAAGTGTTACTTATCAAAATAACCCTAAAAGCAGAAGAGAAGGGGGGAAAAAAAACACCTCAAAATAAAAGTTTTCAGTTTAACTTTCTCACCAAACTCATTTGCCACCGACTGAAATGAAGTTATAAGGATAAAATTCTCGGCAGATTTGCACAGCACAGTAATAGCCTTTATGCTTGGAAATTTATGGGCCATGGACAGTTTATAAGAAACGATGTAGTTCATCAGAGAAGCAGACTGATGGAGCACATGGGAGCATTCTGCGCAGGAAGTTGGGTTTTGGAATAATACTTACTTTGATAGAGTTGTTTTGTTAGCTAAGTAAAACAGTAGGGAAGCCAATGGCCACTTAGGCTTCAAACATAAATATATATTTATAAGTCACCCAGCTGCTTAATTGAGATCTCTAGTGTTTTCCCTAAGTATATCTTATCCAAAAAAACACTAACGCAGAAAATAACAACAGCAGCAAAGACCTGCTGTACGCTGAGGTTCATTTAATCAGTCAGTAGTACTTAGGGGGAAAATGGAGCATTATTTTAGGGGCAGATTCGTTGAGGTTTCTGGAGGCTCTTCAGCCCAAGTAGCATTTCAGATTGGGCTGAAATTGCTCTCTAGGAATTGCGTCCCCAAGAAGCAGCAGGGTAGATGCCCTTGCCGCACTTCTGACCTCCCTTGGTGGCTTTTTCTCCAGAAGAAGAGTCCAGCATAACTTGTGTCTGAGCAGTGTTACCAAGTACTTGCATCCCAGTTTGTAAAGATAAACGCTGGGGCTCTTGCCAGATGCCGGCTGTGTTGGCCGTGGAGGGGGAGGGAAGTACATGGGGCTTCAAAATGTTCTCCAAGGGAGGTTACACAGGGGATGGTTCATTAGATTTGAGCAAAGAACTGGAAAATAAGATTTCACACTCTTAGGCTCAAACAGCCTGGGTGAATTTGGGATCCCTGGAAAATCTTGAGGGAATTTGGCAAGTTCTGGGGAGCTTCAGGAAATACTCTGGAGGTTTTTTGCGAGGGTATGTTGCCCTTGGAGCACACCTCCAAGGTGGGCTAGCAGGTAGGGCCTTCCACTCCAAGCACCCTGGGGTGCTGGCCACCTCTCAAAAGCTGTGTCTGGCTCTACTCATGGAGCCCAAGGTTGGTGGACGTGGGGGGTCTTGGGCTTGGCTTCAGCAGTCCCATGGGCAGAGCTCTTCTCACACCTCTGTTTGGTTGAAAGCAATGGTTTTAATTCATGTTTCCTACTTTCCAGGTGAATATCTTAACTTGGAGATTGCTGAATATTCAGTGTGTCTCTTTTCTGATGCAATTGTTTCTCCTAGTTTAGTATCAGTTGCAACAGAGGCCTGAAACCAATTTTTGACTTCTCCTAGAGTTCAGCTTGAGGCTTGAACTGAGTGAGACCTGAGGGCTGAGTTTTCTCTCCCTCCCTCCCTCCCTCTAATCAGGAGATAAGGCTGAACTGGCTTTGGTGTGAATCCTAGTTCTTTTGCATCTATCCCTTTTCCTAACAGGGGTATCCGCATCCTCTGAAAAAGTCTAATTTTAGGAAGGCGTCTCTATTCAACCAGGGCTTTGAGTGCAGGCTAAGATTTAAATACTCCCTACAATAATTTCCTTGATTGGGACCTCAGAAGTAGTAGAGGCCCTTAGTAGCAAAAAATGGACAGGTTTGTGAAGAAACACAATGGCTGAGTACTGCTGAGAACTGCTTGCTAAGCACAGACGTGTCCAACCCGGCCAAATTCTAGGCAATCAGGGTCTGCTCCTGCAGCTGGTGGTCCTGGGACCATCCCACACAGTCACCACAATGCCCGATGGCTGGAAAGATGCTCTCAGCATCCCCTTTCCTCCCCCAGCTCTCAAGTATATTTGTGTTCAAACCAGGGTTTTACTCCTTAGCATGCTCGCAGCCCATTTCCTCCTCCTGTTTTATAGGCACTGAAGTCTAAATGGTAAATTAGTGACATCTTCATTATTATGGCAGTAGAGCGCAGTTCCATCCTAATGCTATTCCCCGTAGGAGCGAGCAGAAGGAGAAGCTAGGATGGAAGCGATAACAAGCGTATTCCAGTATAAATATCTGAAACAATAGCCAAAAACTGCTGTGCCGCTCTCTGGCTTTTCCTGTAGCTTTGTTTCACCAGCTGAAAACATCTTGGAGAACATTCGCTTGCTTCAAAATTGTCCTCCTCTCTCGAGGTGCAGCTGAGTTTATCCACAGCTGCCAAACCGTGAGGCTGGAAATAGGAACGGGTATTTTGGAGAACTTGGCTCGCTGAGGGGGTGGCCTCGGGGGGAGCAGCTCTCCAGATTTATAAAGAGCTCTTCCATAGCTGTTCACACCTTTCTTGGGAAAGATGCTGTCAGTAAAAACGCCCCAGGGCTTAGCAGAGAGTAGGAGCCAGACACCGTGGTGATTTGCTGCTCCTCCTTTCTCATGTGAAGCAGGGGAAACCTTCCAATGTCGGGTTGTTTATTTTGTTTGGTGGCGCTTGCCCACAAAGGAGGGGAGAGGATCTTAAATAATACCGCGATTCGGGCAGCTCAAAGGTGTTGGAGAGCTGTGTGAAATCAGTTTATAGCATTTTAAAAGGTGGTTTTGGCAAAGCCAAACTGGCAGGTTCATTTCCCATTGCACAGAGATTGCCTTTGAACTCCAGGTTTGCCCAAAACCTGAACCTCTCCATGGACATCAGACAAACCTTGTCATTTCTGGAGTGAAACTGCAGGATTTGATAGTTGTCCCCTTGCTTTGCCCCCATTTCTGACTCCCATGGGCACACTGGTATAGCTCCTGAAATGTGTGCTGAAGCCTGCCTCTCTGCTTGTGCTAGGAAGGGATGTCCACGCCATGCTTAACCCTACTGGCAACCTGGTCCTTACAGTAAGGAACTGGGATTTTAGCTCTGTCGGTCCTTAACACCATCAGCTGCAAAAAATCCTGTGCCCCAATTCAGGGGAGTTTGTCCTTTGCAAAATTTGGGTCTCACTTTGCTCTGGGGCAGAGGACAGGCATCCTATGAATTGTCCATCTGAAGGAATGAGCAAATTAATTAAGCACTTTCTGGTCCCAAACGGCTTGGTAAGTTGGAGGGGTATTGGCCCACGGGAATAGGATGGCATTGCTGAAGAGCATCCCAGGGACCAGAGCTAGTAGCAGCAAATCCCCATCAGGTACGTCCCTGCAGAGTGGCAGAGGACATGGCACACACAGACACCCACACCTGTGTCCCTGTGCCTCGGCACCGCGTCACTGAGCAAAGCTGCCTCCAGCCTAATTTTGTAAATTTGCCCTTTTGCAGTCCCTTGTTCACTTATGGTTTGAAGTCTGCAGTTTCGGCTAGATGCAAGTTTACTTTTTAAATTCAGGGGTGGAAGAATTTGCTTCATTCACTTTTTGATCACTTAGAAATTTAATGGGTATTTATTTTTCCTTTTTATTTCCTTTTCTATTTTTTTTCCCTTTGAATTAGAGGCCCCGTTTTAATTAAGACTTTAATATTGTGCAACCTGAACAAAGCTTTAGTTTGCATGCAGATGAACCACAGACCTGTAAAACCAACAAATACGGTAGAAAGAAAACAACTGGTTGTTTATAAGGAGGGAGACCTCTGCGCCTAAAGTGCATCACAGCGCTGGAGTTTGTGTGACTCTGTCTGACTGCGGTGCTGATGTGCCAGTCACTCAAACCCAGGAAGCAAAACTACCTGTATTTAAGGAAACCAGGTGATATCACTCCTGGTTGGTCGCGATATCACCTATCCTTTTGTTTTCCTGTCCCAGGATCTCGTTTTCAGGTGGGAGTTGCAAAGGTGCTGGGGGTGCTGGCAATTTCCCTCTGCAGCCCAGCTCCCGCCGTCAGCCCTCACCCTGAATTTCACAAATTTTGCTCTTGTTCCTCAGGAACCCGTGACATGAGAGACGGTCTGGCGGTGGGACAGCTGGCACATCTCAAAGGTGCTGGAGCTTTTGCAGCGACCATCTGACCCAAGGACGTGTCGCCTGGCTCTCTCCGCCGCTCTCGTGGTCTCCTGCTCTCTGTTCTCCTCATGTGGCGTGTCCTCTTCAGCGTATTCATCCTGCTTTTGGTGTGTCATGGCAACTGTGTCAGATCTTTTATTAGTACTTTTTTTCTTTTACCCTGCAACCGAACCCGGTCTCCTGGGAAATATGGGCTGAGCCCAAAAGACATTAACGTGCCTGCCAAAATGTCATTTTTTTTGAACCTATGGAGGAAAGGAAAAAAAGAAAGGCAAAAAGAAGGGTCATCCCATCCTAGGTATGGCCATGCTTTGTGACTTTCATCACGTTTATAAGACGTATATTTCTCAAATAAGAGGACCTACTGCGGAAGCAGCATTACAGAAGTCATGGGACATGGTGCTTGAGGAGGCTTTGGGAGGTCGCCAGGTCCAGTCCTCCACCTACACAGAAGTATCCATTTCTGGACTAGACCAAAAAAATAGAGAGGTCTGAAGGTTGGTTTGCATGGTCCTGTTTGGACTCCATCCCTCTAAATTCAGTGAGACACAAATACTGTATAAAAAAGCAGAATTTCTAATAAACGATGTGCTCTTCCCACAGTGTATTGATCTGTTGTGTTATCATCACCAAGCTGAGTAAAAGAAAACACATCTAAAACTCTCCTTTGTCATGGTCTTTCTCCGTTTTGCAGCTTGACACTGCTGCCATGATACCACCCAAGGCCCACCACTGCTTCAGCGTTCAAGAAGGCCATGTTTCTTCTCTGGGTGGAAAATCCTGGCTGATTTTCCTATGGACTTGCTGGTTTCTGTAGAAGCTACTCAGCACGTACCAATGACCTCCCATCAATGAGCACCCATTCGTTGGAGGTGGCCAGAGCTTTGCAGGGGATGGAGGGACAGTTTTTTTACATTTTGGTCTTTCGAACATGGCAACCTTAGCGGAAACCCAGAGCTTGCTCACACCTCAGATCCCACAGTAGCCTTCCAGGTGTCCCACTGCAGGTGCGGGATATGGCAATCAGGAGTGGAGAAATATCAGATGAGTTAGTAAATACATAGCAGGCAACATAACTTCCTGAAGAATTTGCTGGTAGGCATGGGAAATTGCAGCCCTCAGGGTATCAGGCAAGTTTTGCTCCTCTTCCAGGATAACTTGTTAAATGCCAGGTCGGCCCTGACACAGGTTTTCAGCAAGTGGGAGAACAGCAGGAACTGAAGCTCCTGGAGGTGGTTGTGGTTGACTGCTCCAGCAACAGCGTCACGTGCTAGAGGGGAACAGGAGAAAAAAAAATGCGTTTTCCAGGGAATCTAATTGCACTGAGTGGTGGCTGGAGGGGTCCTGCAGTGCATTTCATGGGAGTTTACATAGTTCTGGATCCTCCAGCACTTAGAATGGAAAAAAGAAAGCCAATCTGTTTGATCAGGCCTCTCCCACTCGATATGTGTATTGGATTCTACATTAAAGCTTTTAACAGTTACGTACACATCTGAGCTGGAGCTATTGTTAGCCCATGTGATGGATTAAGATCAAGAATGTTAATGTTATCCAAAGGAACGCTTTTTAATGTATATTGCGATTGTATAAACAGGGTCACCAGAGCTAAATGGGATGTCAATGACCTATGAAGATCATAAAGTAAACAAAAGATCTTAAAATAAGCATGTAACCTGAACACATCGGGGATTGTTGTATATCAAAGGCATTTGCTTATATAAAGTAAGGGAAAATTACTTACGGGTAATGTTGTTTGCCACAAGTCTACCTCTTGCCTGCTGTACAAAGGAAACCTACCGGGAGGGACTGGGGTATGTCTCCATCTACCAGGAAGCACTGAGCCCGCAGGCCTCGACCAAGCAGAGCCTAGCTTTTGTACACACATAATAAACATACGCTTAAATCCCAGGGAGCAGCGATAAGGCGTTGTTGCTGGTGAACGGCAAGGCTCCTCCAGCCCTCATGGGAGAGGGAGGGAGGATGACCCCACCACACACTGCTGGCAGGCCAGTTTCGGAGCCCCGGTAACACAGGGAGCCCATGGCAGCTCCATGGGGCCAGGCAGCAGAGTGGGAATTAGCGTACACCAGATGGTTGAAAATATCGGGAAGATACTGGGGGCTTTTTTTCTTTTCTTTAAGTACGTTAGCATTTCCCTCCTTGCTTCCACACCGTGGTGATTGAAGAGTCGGGGCTTTTTTGGCTTGGTTTTGCTCACTCAGTAGCCCCTAAATTATTGCTGTGGGAGGGTGAGCCCCTTGTTCAAGATGCTCTAACCCACAGGGGCTTAAGGGATTTCTTGCGAGACAGCACAGTTAGAATCAGAGATATTCCCTGGAAGAAGGGGATCCTGGGGGGGGTGTCTTCCTATCCTGTCCTTAGAGCAGTTGGTCACCCTGCCAAAGTGCAGAGCCTTTCATTTGTCCTCACTGAATTTCATTGTATCTTCTTCAAGTTGCTTCTCCAGTTTTGAGTTCTAATCCTGTCCTTACAGTCCCTCCCAGCCTGGTCCCCTCTGCAAATTTAATAAATATATTCTATCCCATTAGTTGGAGAACTCATGGAAACAGTGGCCAGGACTGGGACTGATCCTGGAGAACACTTTTGCCATTGCGACCATGAATCAAAGAGAACACCTGTCTGGGCATGGCTTTAAGAAATCATTTTACACTTACCACAAAATAACTCAATCAAGACTATGTTTTCCTGATTTGCTTACGAGAACGTCCAAAGAAACAGTTTACTGAAGTTGTTGTATGTGATACTTATTGCTCTTTCTGTACAGGCTGTTATGCTATCATAGGAGGAAATTCTGTTAGTCTGATAATATTCATTCTTGGAAAATTGTATTGGCTAGTCCACAGTTCCTTGTTACCTTCTAGGTTATTTTCAGATTATTTACTTGTTCCAGACCTTTTTTTTTTTCCTAGCAGGTTAAATTATTGTTCTAGAATACCCCAGACTGTTTAAAAAATAAAAGAAAACAAACAAACAAGACTGAAAAACAACCCCCGAAAAGACCTTCTCAGATTAACCTCTGAGAGATGGCCACAGCTCGCTCCTTAATTACCATCAGGTGATGTTCATCAAACAATTAGCATCAGGTGATGTTCATCATGCCCAGCTGAGCTGGAAGCACCTAGTTTATTTGAGCTCTCAGTGAGCTTGTTCTATTGTGACTTTAGGTTGGGAGTTTCTTCTTTCTGCTCCTGGAATTATTTGTATGGGGGTCCCGAGTTATGGTGGAGCTCAACAAGGACTGATATAAAGCACACTGGAGAAAACAGGGGATTAATCAGGTATTTTTCCTTCCTGTGTTGTACTATTTTGCTGGCTCTGCAGGAATCCTGCTTGACAGAAGAGCTCCAAGTACGAAGGTGGGGATATGACTTTATTTTGTCCTTTAACTTCTGTCACTCTCTACCTGAGCCTATGATCTTAGATCTCTAAGTGTCATGCTGGTTAGTGGTGTAGGTGAAATGAAACCTGCTGCCTGTAGTAGGGCAGATCCAAGTGCTCCTCCCTGAATAGCTGGGCACTGGGACCAAGGGAGGTGACTGTTCCCAGTTGCTGGCAATAAATGATGCCTTTGCCTGCGGCCTTGACCGTGATCCTTACCATATGTATCCTATCTTGTGGTTCTGCCAGGGCTAAGCTTGCAAATGCAACCCTAAGACAGTGCAATGCTGCCACTAAGGAGTAAGGGACTGTGGAGCTTCTGTTCCCTGTGGCTTGTTGCTTCTTTTCACCTCTAGTAGACTGTTTCTGTGGCCTTTCTCTTCCCTTTCATCAGGGGAATGAATTTGGGGTCCTGATGCCCTAAGCGGCTCAGAGAGGCCAATGTCCAAGAGCTATTCCCACCGCCTCTGGGGCTTTGCTGCCATCTCTGCTGACCCCCAAAAATCCCTACGTGTCCCATGACTGTTCTCCCTTTCCCGGGGTAAGAAAGCGTGTCCAAGGCAGAGGAGGCCTGAGAACCAGGCTCTCCCCTATGTTGTGAGTGTAAACCTTCATCCAGCTCTTGGGAGAGAGTTATTGATGTTTAAAGTGGTTGCTTTGGTTGCCAGCTGCCCAGCAGCATCCCTCATTGTTCCCATGTTACCTCTGGGGGTTTCTTTGTTTTGGTGTAATTTGGGTTTTTGTTTGTTTCAGAGAAAGTTAGTTTTCATTTACCTTTGGGGATTTTCCATTAAGTTAACGTGGACTGGAGAATCAGTGTTTCAGAAAGATGACATAGAGAAGTATGGGGTTATCCCTTGGCTACTGGAAAAAAGTTCACAACATTAATAGTCTTTTGCTTTTATGCTTCTCATTAGGTGTGGGCATATAGTTTTGATTTCTTCCTGAGATATATGTACTAATGCACCACAAAGGAATGTAAATCACCCATATACAAAGTGGTCCTTCCTACTTCAGCAAGCTCTTCGTAGCATGCAAAAATTCAGCTGTTCTCCATTACAGATATTACGATAGTAATCAGCAATTTAAAACTCTTTCAATGATTGTTAGCCCAAAAGGTTTTGTTTATTTGTTTACTGGCATTGAATGATGGTTATTATCAGCTTTGAATGACATTCAACATTCATTTTGCAGCTCTGTCTGTTTTCAAATATTTGGGGATGTCCTTGTTAGGATGTTTTCACTGCAATTTCATTCACAGCAATTCCAAAGCACGCGCGCTGTATGTGATCAATTAATTACTGCTTGTAATCAAAATTTTTCTTAATGTGCGGAAACACAGACAGCAAATATGCCTTAAAGTGTCTTTGTTTTGTCAGGAAACGACCTCCCAATGTGCTTTAAAATATGTAAATGGATTTGTGCTTTACGATGAAGCATTGCTGTGTGGTTTTACCCAAAGACTCCTCCATGGAAGGGATGTAGTGACTAGCATTTTGCATAACTTCATGGTGGGGCTGGTGGCTGTGTGCTGTGCCTTTGGTCCTCCTGTCCTCAGGGACTCTGATTGTGGATGTGAGAGCTACTGCCTCAAGTTTTCTGGAGGGTACTTAAGCCTGGAAACACAGTAGGTGCTCAGTAGGAGTTATGGGGGGTAATCAAAGGAGAAGACAAAAAAAAAAGTTCTCAGCTGATTGAATTACTTTGCTTGCTGGGAGAAATTAAACACACTTTTGAACTTGGTCCAAGCGACTTTGGAACAACGTTCACATGTCAGTGGAAGTTAAGCATCAAACCTCTTCAGGTGTTTCCGTCCATCCCAAGTGGTGATACTTCTGCTATGTTTTGCATGATGTCTACACAGTCATTTCTCTTGAGAAACTAACTACTGAACTGCAACAAACCAACTTAAAGCGGGAGGTGAGTTTTGGGGTTAAGGTGAAGAGCTATTTGGGATAGATTAGATTATCCCCTATCTGCCCATCATAGGGCCTTTCCTGTTTGTTTGTCTACATCATCTTCCAAAACATCTGGTGCTGGCCTTTGTCGAGATAGCACAATCCACAGGTTAGATCCTGTGTGGTCTTGTCTGCCTGGAAGAAAGGGCATTTGGATAAGTTAAGTAGCTGTAGCTGCAGAAAGGGCTGGTCTTGAAGGGAGTTTTCAGCTGAAGATGGATGAGCTCCTCTGCTTCACGGACCTGTTCCACCCCGTTACCTGATTTCTTTATGACATGCTGGCAGTCGCCTTTGCTGGGCTCTCGCTGCGAGACAGTCAGCACTGCACTCACAGCACTGCAGGAAAAATAAACCCATTCAGGCCTAGCAAAACACTTGGAAAAACATGCAGATGTCTTTTTTTTGGTGGTGGATTTTTTTTTTTTCCTGGTGGGTCCTGAGTTGTGCTTCCTCTCAAAGTTTTGCATACAAAGACCTTTTTGTGAAGGTTGTCAGCCCTTGCACTAGATTTGGCAATTTTTCTTCTGATGCCACTCTTGTAGAGGAGGAGAGAGGAAGGGGCTGATGACAGGAGCTCATTAATTAAAATTAGGTACTGTTTTAATTTTGGTCACTGTCTTGAAACTGTAGCAATAGCAAAATGCCTTGGTCTTTTTTTTTTTTTTTTTAAAAAAAAAAAAAGCAAACCCAAGAGGTTAGGTTCTTCCCTGTGCTGAACCACCATCCAAAGCATGGAAATAGAGGTCTTAAGAGATCTGGTTAGGCTTTCTGGGTTGTCCAGGCAGATTGATACCATCTGGAAGTCTGGCTGGGGAGAGGATTTGAAATCTGGACCCTGATACTGGCTTTTAGTCTTCCATTTTTCTAAAGTAGCTTTTCAGTGGGAGTAAATGACTCTAATTGTATTGAAGGAGCTTGACTAATTCACACCAGCTGAGGGACTGGCCCCTGAGGTCTGGGCTGGCCTGTTCTTTCTGTCTCATTTTAAAAAAAAAAAATAAAATCCAACTTTTGGAATAGTAGTGTAGAAATGGAAGTCCTCAGCTGCTTTGCATTTGGTTTGAGATGCAGCAGCACCTTCTGGGAAGAGTGTATTTCTATGGTGGCTCTAGTCAAAAAGATGCTTCCACTTGCAGAAAGGGGCACCGTTTGCTCTCTTCCATATCCATCCAGCAAAGGGATGATGAGGCGGTGGGTTGGGGCTCTGGTAGCATGTGCCTGATAGTCCTTGCTGAGATGGTGTAAGATGTTTTGGCCCTTTGTAGCAACAGAATGAGCAGGAGGCAAAATACGGTTCTCCCTCCTCCACTTCTGCGGTGGTTTTAAGGTGCCCAGGTGCACCAGCTGGGCTGGTGGGGTGTTCTGTGCCAATTTGATTGCATGGGCTCTGCTTGGTGGGCATAAAGCCCTGAGATGAGGGTGCTGAGGTTGGGAGGAAGCTCTGATATCCCAGCATGGTGTGGGTGCAGCCTGTGTGTTTCATTTCCACTGGAAACTCCTGCTGAAATAGGCTTCTCTGCTCCTGGGTGCAGTGAAGTCCTGGGCTTCTGAGCCTGTGCAGAGCAGCCTTAAGCTTTCTGTGATTCAGTAGAACAAAGCATGGAAATCTTGCCTATATTCTTTTTTGTGTGTAGCTGAATGTAGAGCGCATCCTTTTTAATGCAACCAAAGGAAGGAAAACTGAACTGCATCTTTACTTTGGTCCTTTTTTTTTTTTTATTCTGCTTTAGCTGTAGAGCCCTTTAAGGGGGTGGGGGGGGAGGGAGGAACCTCTTACTTGTCACTCTCTCAGATGGTATTAAATGACCTTGCTGTAAAAGAAGGAGCTTGTTCTAGGTAGCAGCTCTGAAGCTTTATTGTTAAGGTCCCATCCTGTTTGTTTTTAAGGCTAAAAGCATAACAAGTACAAATGTACACAAACAGGGAAGAAAGAGGGGAGAAAATAAAAAGGACAAAAGATAAGAAAATGCAGGTTCTGATGCTGACAGCCCACTTGCTGGAAAATCAGTTTGCAATATTTTTGCTTGTTGTGGGCTTTAAAGGGATCGGACCAGGTGCTCAGCACATGTAAATCCTGCTCTGTTGTACCACTGTCTACCTGGTGTGTTGTCTTAGCTTGCCTCCAATGAAGGGCTTGCAGAGAGGATTTTTCTATGGCTGAGCAAGCCTGACCTTTATTAGGCAGGAGGTTAAGAGGAGGGAAAATGGAAGATAGAAGAGACAGAGCTAGAGTGACTATTAATAGAAAATGAGGTTTACACCTCAGGTGTTGCTGAGGGATTCAGCTGAACCTGATAATCCCTGTGTCCTTGTCTGGAGCAGAGCTGCACTGACAGGCTTGCTTCTTGTTTCCCTCCCCTCAGGTGGCTGAGCCAGTCTATCTTTTAATGTCTGCAGGCACTGTGGGAAGGAATGTCTGAGTACCAGCAGGCAAAGGTGGTCAGGATGCTCTGCAAAATTACTTGCCATCTACTGAAGCCTTTGAGTTGCAAAGGGCTTCCTAGCAAAGCATAGTCCCCAAAGCATGGACACCTTGTTCCAGCAGAGCTAGTCACCAAAAGCAAACATCTGTTCATCCTGAGTGTGGGCTTGTTTGTGATTATTTTTGTGCCAGCTTGGGCTGGGAGACCATGCAGTTGTCCGGTGGTGAAGGTGAGACTCTCTGTGCTTCTCATCACTGCCATTTGTATCTGCGTCTGGTCCTTGCTCATATACAGGCAACCTCCTACTTGTGAACACCACCTTGGTATGGCTAAGACAGTTCTCTGACCTCACTGCACATTTCTCAACAACCATGTCGTTTCCTCCAGTTGAAGACCATCAAGTTGTCATTACTTACTTGGGTTTATTTTTGCAAACCATTTTTACATAGGATGTATATGTGCTGAGGTGTCTGCCTGCTGTCTTTCACATGCTTAGGACAAGGAAAGACGTCATTGTGAACTTCAGTACAGTGGTTCCTCTACATAAATATCTTATAAAGCTCATAAGAGTCCTTTGGGGTTAGGAATGTTTTGTCCCGTCAATTCAAAATGTTACCTAATACCAATAAATGCTAATAAAGAGCTTGTAGCTGGCATCATATACCAAAGCACTACACATTCATTAGGAATCACCTATGCAAGTGCAAGGCCAGCCAAAATAATCTCCTAATCAGTTACAAAAAGTCTACAGTACTTGTCAGGAGCTCGGTGTGGGGCAATAGCATTGAGAGTTGTGGTTTCTGGCTGAGGCACTAAATCTGTTGCACATGGAGACAAGCCAGAGTGAGAAGGTCCTCGCTGGGACCCAGTCTTTCCTGTGTTTGGGGTAAGGGAGGGGGGGATTTGAGTTAAGAACAGTAAGTCTTCGGATAGTTGTTATTTTGGGTGTATCACCATTATAAAGGGAAGAGTGCATGTCAGCTCTACTGTTTTGTGGGGACACATCTGTGAGTGTTTTCCAAAATACCTGTCTCCTCCAGTATGCCAGAAGTCTCCCCGCATGTCACTTCTTATGGGTGTTCAATGGCATATGTGACTTAGCGTGCATGAGGCTGCAGGAGGGATATCTCGGGGTGGTATGTGTTTTTTCAAAGGCAGTCTTCGTACTGTGCACAAGGTCCCTCCATGTGAGGAAAATCCTAACTTTGCCTGCTGAAGTGGCTTTATGGCTCCTGGCTGGTAGTGCAAAGCTTTTGCGGAGAGGAACAAGCCTCTCTATCTTCCATGTTCCACCTAAATTAGTATTAAAACTTTATTTGATATGTCCGGTGATTTAAACTTTAAAGACCCCTTTGGCCTACCATCATTCATGAGTAAGTATGTCATCTTCCTGTGCGCTTAAATGGAAAAAGAGTTGAAGTCTCTCCAAAGAATACATTTTTTGACTGGAGCTGGAGCACTTAAATGGCCCCTTCTCAGGCTGCTTTTAATAGGAGTTGAAATCAGGAAATATCAGAATATGGCTCCTGAAGTGCATTCTGTAATCAAAAGGGAGCATACATTTTTTTTGTTTCCTCTAAACGCCCAGTTGCTGAGCTTGCTATGATGATTAATTAGTTGAGAAATCTCCTTCCTGAAGTTGTTCCATCTTGGAGTGATAGATTGTTATAGGGGTCAAATCTGTACTGCGTGGCTATGTTTGCTCCTGCTGTCCCGAGGGAGCACAGAATTCCATGTGATATGGTGGGACTGCTAGTGCCATATTGCGGAGAGCGTGCCAGGCGGCAGAGGACAGTGGCTTATTCTTTGCCTGCAAAGTGGTGCTCCTTAGGGTCAGCGGCAGCCTTTACCTTTTGAACATGGGGCGCTCCTGTTGTGGTTCAGACCCAGGAGAACATCTACTTTTTGCAGCCCCCTTCTAGTGTTGGTTTGGCGTTTGGTGTGTGTTATACTTTTTTTTTCCCTAAGGCTCCTCAAATTTGTGCTTGGGAGCTCATGGGCTGGTAGAACTTGTCTAGCTATCTTCAGCCTAGTCCAGTGCCCTGCTTGCAAATGCGCCATCAGATGTGTGTCGGGAGCCCTATTTTGGTGATGGTTCAGGTGCAAGCCAGTGCATTAAGGGCAGTTTGGTTGAACACGCCACGTGGCAAGAATGGTCGCACCCATCTGCTACTAAGCTTTCACGCTGGCTTTGGCCAACAGCACAACTCTGGTAGGTCTTAGAGAGACTCGGGAGCTTGACTCATATGCCAAGCTGTGTGGTCCTGAAACTAAGCATTTGGGCAGGCAAAAATTCTGTTGGTTTGGCATTTTTAAGCTGTATACATGCCTGCCCAGCAGCTGAGGCTGCCTGAATGGTCATGTTGCAGCTGCTTTGGCTTTACCCTTTTATAAATATTCAATCATTGTGCTTTTTTTCCCTTGGACCAATGAGATGAAAACTCAAAAATAGTATTTTAAAAATTATTGTCTTCAGGAGGACAGTGCAATGCTTATGCTATGGGCATTCCCACAAACTAGGATGGGCTGAAGTATGCTTAGCCCCTGGTTTATGAGACCGAGGTCAAACGTGACATGTTTTCAGATGACAGATTGTCAGGGCTGCACTGCCAAACCACATTACCAAAATTCTAGTTCTTGGTGCCTCAGCACTGTATTTATTTGGGCTGTTTGAAAGTGCTAGGATGAAACCTGCTGCATCTGCCGTTTTGCATGGGGAGTGTAAAAAAGCATGTGGTTGATATGAGTAGATACTGGCTTTTGTGTAAGTGCTCATGTTTTGTCTTTGTTTTCTTGAGTTTTAGACATTTGGTCAGAGAAAGAGGCTTGGCATATTTACATAGGTGTCCATGAGTGCTTGAAGGGAAAGGCACCTTGATCCTGGTTCTGTATTTAGAATCGTAGAACCATAGAATTGTCTAGGTTGGAAGGAACCTTTCAGATCATCGAGTCCAGCCATTAAATGGACCGTTTTGATGATGCATACGTGGATGGGATCACTGATCCAAAGTCGACAGTTAAGTCACAGATGCTGTGAATCCTTAAGATCCCCAGGTTAGAACACGTGTAAGAAGTTGGAAGCATAGCTGTGTTCTGCAAACTCTTCTGTTAAAATATTCAGTTCAGTAAAACTATTCAGTTAAAATACAGACAGAAATGCTTCCTACTTACTCAGCAGCTTCTGCAGTATGCTGTGGAAGTGGTGATAGGACTGAACACATGGAGGTCCTGGGTTGGATCTAGAACATGCACCGATGTCACTTGGAGTTCCCCGTCACCAGGCAGAGGATGTCTACCACCCTCTTACCACAGACTCCACACTTCTTACCTTCCTCCTGCGCTGGACTGGGCAGACTGGAGCCAACCCATTGCCACTTTCTTTGGAGAAATTGGCCCAGCTGTCTGATGGAAAAATAAGGGTGACCAGAATGATGCTGTGTTATCAGATCAACACGTGAGCAACCGATTAGTGTGAAATGAGGGCATGCAACTGCGGAGTGAAAAAGAAGGTTTTTCTTGTCATGGGCTTGGTCATTACACGCACGTGGTGGGGTCTCACTCCCACCACACTAGTGATGCATGTGTGTGTTTTTGACTAATCCTGCAATGACAGCACATGAGCTGATGGTCACTGAGGTATGGTTTCCCATGCTCTGCTAACACTTTGCTTCCAACAAGTGCAAAGCTTCAGCTCCAACCAGGTATCTTAGTACCACAGGACTTCTCTATTTAATTGAAATCATTTTGCAAGACCGTCCAGAGTAAATACCCTAGACAACAGAACACGGTTGGTAATATGGAACATGTGATTTATTTTATTTTTTTTAACAAACCGATCCGGGAAAATGTTTCCACGCTGACAAAAACAGAACAAATGTAGGTCAGTATCTGAAGGAGATGAAAGAAGCCAAGTGTAATGAGAGCCTATTGTTTCATGCTGACATATGCAGGAAGCTTGTGGAGAATGAACATCAAACTAAAATGTGAGGAAAAAAGAATAGAAGGCATGAAAATCATCATACTCAAGAAAACAAAGAGATCAGAAAGTTAAGGGGCATGCTAAGAAATCTGCACTAGGAGGCTAAATAAATGAGTTTCACATTTCCCCTTCTCCCTTCTCTTCGATTCTGGGTTTCTATCTCCCATTTGTCTACTAGGTAGCAGTCTCTTCTTCCTTCCAGGAATACTTTGTTTTTTTCCTTCCTATCCTGCAGATGCCAGGCCCTAGAGAGATCCAGATGGCAAGCAGACCAGCAGACAACGCCTCTTCACTATTTCACTTCTCATCTTCCTCTCAAGTTAAAAACACATGAAAGATCTATTGAAAAGAACAGACAAGTCTTATTTACTTTTTAATAAGTAAATTTAGTTTACTTATTTAACAGAAGTTAATCCACTGTTCAAACAGCTGGAATAAATATGAATAAGCAACTTAGAGTCTAATTCTTTGCTTGCGTTCACCAGTCTTACACTGATGTATTATCTTGAACTTCAGAGGCGTTTTCCTGACTTGGGCAATGGGCATCAAGAATTGGCCATTTGTGCTTATTACTTCTGCCACCCATTGTCATCTGGAAACATCTTCCGCAGCTCTGGCCAGACAGTGCCTCCCCCAGAATTTCAGAGCGGGTGTAGGAGACTTAAATCTGTTCTCAGCTCGGTGTAGAGAGGAAGTGATACCTTAATGAGCAGGGCTGCACTGGAATAAAACTGCTGCGAGAGGAGTGTGTGTTAGATTTTTTTTTTTTTACAGATGAGGCACTGGTGCACTTTTTCCTGCCAACTATTTCCTTTTCACATAGCTTCTTCTACCTCTGGTCATAGATAAATACCTCGGTGGGAAAACTGTCTGCCTAAATCCTGTGATACCCCATTGACTTGAGTCGTGTCATCCTGGGGGGGAACTGTCCTGGTGACTGTGCAAGTGTTTCCAGGGTTGCCCATTCCCTTCCTTAAACCAGCAGGATCCCAGATTTCCACCCTGTCAGTATAACGAAGGACGCCTGTGACAGCCTGATGGATGCTCTGGGTCTGTTCCTTGTGAGCTCTGAATTCACAGCACCATGAAATACATCGTCTGATGAGAGGTGTTACCGGGCCATTGCTATTCCTTAAAAGTTCAATAGTTTCTGACAGTAAAATTGTGAGCCCTAGCAAAGAACTAAAAAATCTCCTGTCTGTCATCCTTACAACATACAAAAATGAAGCCCAGATTTTTGGGTTATTTTAGGGCACAGGGTGATGATGACTGTTTCAATGCACTTAGTGGTACATTTACATTGGTGATTTATGCAGCCTGACATTGACTTTAATTTAGCTCATGTTACAAGTAAAGTAATTCAGTCCTTAATGAAGTGTACTCCGTATGACATATTGAACATGGGATCTGACAATCAGTGGTTGAAACCCAGCCCAGGTTACATTTTCTTTTGTCATTGAAAGTGGGCTGTCAGTTCATAAACTTAAACCGAGGCATGCTGACCTATCACTCTCGCTGAAGTATGGCGCTGAAGACTGAGGGACCTGCATTAAAATCAACTCTTCCCATCCTTTGAAAGGAAAAGGAGGGATAGAACTTAAACATGAGCTGTGTTATATGGATGAGAACATTATAACATGCATATGTGTGTATACATACATATTTCCTTAGTTTTCTGCTGTGTGGGTATATAGAAAAAAAGCGTTGTTAATGAAAAGATTCACTCCCTGACCTGTGCAAACCTTTAGATTGTGTAGTACGAGTGAAAGAATTTGATATGCGCGTTCCTGCACAAATGGATCCAGCTCTGAAGTAGTACAAATTATGCTTACATCAGCTCTTACAGGGGTTCAGAATAGGGCTGCAGGGTAAGTGAGGGGAAGTGCAGCCCGGCTGGCTTCGGGACCGGTTCGGGGGGGGGGGCGGGGGGAGCTTTATGCGACTGCATTTCAAGGGAATTAACAGAGCAGCTCTGAACTGTAAATATGCAAATCTTTTTAACATTTGTGTTAAGAGATTTGTCCTTGTCTGCACAGGGAGAAGGAAGTAAAAGTTTTGAGTGATTCCAGGAGGCAACATTTAAAGATGAGAAAGGCTGCTGCAGCCCGGCTTGAGTCACAGCTGTGCTGTTTCTCAGCGCAAAAATGGACTTAAAGTAGTATGGCAAGGGCATTTTGTGTGCAAGGGTGGTTCAGACATCTGCATCGCCCTTTTCTTTCCTTCCTTGCTTTGCAAAGCTGTAAAAAGTTGCTTTTAGTATTGGAGTGTGGGATTTGAGGGGAAACAACAGAGTTAAGTGAGGGGCATCAGCTTCTGGGCCAGTTGAAAATGATATATTTTTCTCTTTTTAAAAAAAAAAAATAATAAAAGGGAGGAAAGGACAGATGTTACGTACCAGAGTGTTTTCTGGGAAGAGGAGGACAAATGAAAGGACAAGAATAAAAAGTAGTATGAGGGAGAACTTGTCAGTTGAAAGCACGTCTGTGCTGCAAGGGAGGAGTGTGGGAAAGATGTTAGCTTGGGTTAAAATAGCCCTGCGACCGGACAGCCTGGGTTTTAACTCTGCCTAACATGAAATTATCCCAAACTCCCCCACCAGCTTGAACTGGAGATGCTAATCTAAGTCAGCTGCCCCCCCTTGCCAAAGCTACCTTGATTTTATTGGTATTTTACCCCCATGCTAGCCTGCCTGCCTTACAAATTAAATAGTTTGCAGCAGAGAATATTTTGTACTAGAGAAAGACGGGATTGTGGGCATGGCAGCGGAAAGCAGCTTGTTTTAAATAGAGGGAGAGCAGAGGAATAAATCTGGCTTTTCACCAGCAAGGAGCCAATGATGGTAGCCCAAGTGGGGAACTGCAAGTCCAAGCTCGCCTGGTGCCCTGGTATGGCAGGTTCAGGTTTAGGGGCAGGGTCACTGATTAGAAAAAACAAAGGTGAATTTACTTACAATAGGAAGCTTGCTGCTCGTTTTTGTGCTTAGCCCAAGTAACTCTGGATTTTATTTTTTTTTGGGCGGTACTGAGCAGCCTGAGCGCTTCTTGGCTAGGAAGGGACTAGGGTCGGCACCAGGGAAAATAGGTAAAAATTATCAGCTTGGAAATACTCAAGGAAAAAGGAATTCTTTAAAAAAAAAATAAATAAAATTGAAAAATACAGTGAAGGATCCTCAACTTTCAGGATCTTTCAGAACTTATATAAATGCTTGTGTGTACCCATTTGATCTCTTGCCTTAGGATGTATTTAATGCAGTATATCTGATATCTTGCTGTTTTCATAACTCTGCCTAAGAAATCACAAAGAATAGCAGGATGCAGGGAGGGAGGACCCATGGGGGGATGCAGCCCCAAGATTATGACATTTTATTTTAACATTGGGCATGACACGGATCTAGTTTGCCTTTCCAAGGAAGCAAAATGCAGTATCATATATTGGTACTGAACTGGAGAACTAAGGTCTAATTGCTAATATTTGAATTATTTGTGCACTTCTAACCAAAGAGCTGATTGATCAAGGGAGGGATGTTTGACTTCTTGGTGGAGGACACGGTAATTAAGTAGAAACAAAATACTTCACAAAAAATAAAACAATCTCAGGAATAGACCACATAATCATAGGTTCCAGCTCAGCCCAACACTATACAATTTCATATTTGATTTATTATGTTTTAGCCTGGGAGCTTCAAAAGTTTCTAAGTTTGATAGGCAAACCCCAATGAGATTCTCCTGGCTCCTTTGAAAATGGCAGGAATTTTCTATTTACAGCATCACTAGTGATCAATGGAATTTTTGGGACTGTTCAAGAAATATTAAACAGGCTGAGTTTGCTCTTTATGAATTAGTCTGGTGTTTATTCAGCAGCTCATTTTTCATCGAAGCACGGTATTAAAATTTCACTTGTTTGTTATAGGGTTGTCAGAATGAAATCTATTTCCAAAAATATACATTTCCATCTTCTCGTACCCTTTTTTCCCCCCCCCCGCTGTAGCTAAGGTTATGTCAACACTCCCAATGTAAACCCCCTCATTTCAAAGATTAGTAATGATGGCATCATTGGTCCAGACTCGAGCACAGCAAAACCATAAAATAACCTCTCTAGGAGCACGTTTTTAAATTACTGCTTTCAATGCTTTTGCCTTTTGTGTTAAGCATCCTTCTGTACAGAAAGCAGTTGTGTTCAGTCTCTCTTGCAAAGTTACTGTTACAAGAAGGAAAGTGTGTAGGTCTTTTTATTGTCATTGCACCATTAAAGCATTTGCATCTGAAGTTTAAACGGGCTACCCTGCTAAGATTTAAAAATCAGCCCCTGCTCAAGCTCAGTAACTTCTTCCATAGCATTGTTTACCATGCATAACCATAGTAACATCACAAGGGTCCATGCCAGGGCTCTTGGATGGCGTACTCCTCCCACTTGTTGCCATCCTTTGGGTCCTCCTATAATATAAACATTTAAAACAAGAATACAGCCATATATTTGCTTAATCTGGAAATGTTTTGGCATCCCCCATGGAAAAATACAAGCCAAACCCTGGATGAGGCTTAGAAATGCCAGTGTGGTGCCGCAGAGTTCATCCTTCGCTCCTCCCTCCCTATCTGTCTTGTTTCCCATCATCAAATTGGGCTGAGCTGGAACAAGATGGAGGATGGCATTAGCTGTGTCCCCTTTTTGGTACCAGCAAAGTGGCTCAAAGAAGCTCTCAAAGCACTTCACAATGCACTAGTTGCACATTCAATTTTTTATTTTTTTTTGCGAGCTGAAGATCTCAAGGCTGGGCCATCCAGCCATGCTTTGGGGTTGCCTCCCATTATAGGTGGCAAAATTGATTCATAAAGCAGCTTGGTTTGGCTTACATGCAAGATTGCATCTTAACTTCCATGCTCAACAATAAAGCACCATTCTTCCCTGCCTGCCAGCAGTAACTTCTCCTTGGCCTATGATCTGAAGGAGGTCTTCTACAGGCAGAGTGCCTGGTGGTCCCATGCTCTGCAGGCGGACAACTGGTCAACTGGATTTTGTGCAAAAATGGATTCAAAGAGGCTGGGAGGGTGGCAGTAAATATGGCATGGTGACGAATAGGTCAATGATTTCTGATGTTTCTGTTGCCCTGATTACCGATAAGCTGGGGTCATACCCCCTAGCTCTTGTGTGCTAATGGTGAGGAACACTAGATGCTGGTACAGACCTGCCTTGACAAGACATCAGAGCTGACGCAGCAAACTTTGATGGACCTCATAACCAGGTCCACATATGGCACCACGTCTTCCCTCTGCAGCCCCCAGCGTAAAATAAGAGAATTGGCTGGTTAACAACTGTTTCACAAGTTGGTCTTAAAGGAAGAAGCAGGGGATGGTAGGGTGGCTGCTGGTGCCGTCAGCAAGTCTGGAAGAGGAGTGTGGTACAGAGAAAATGGCACTTTGTGCCAGAGGATGGCTAAGCCCACCAGGCAATCCTCATCTTCAATACATCTAATCAGTAGTAGTCAGAAAAATGATGGAAACTGCAGGTGAGGCTTCTGAAACACAAAACTTTCCTGGGAGTGAGGGAGCAGGAAATGGATATTTCAAGGTGAAATGGGAATGTGTAATCGTATGACTTTAAGCTGGTACTGCAGAAAATTAAACCTTGCTGAATACCTGGAGGCTCAGAGAAAAATAATCATAGGAGTTGGCAATTCTGTACCCGATTCACTTGTACGGGGCCTTTGGTTTACATTAAATTCCCTTTTAGATGACTTGGCTCTCTAATCTGAGGGAAGGCAGGGGAGGCAGAAGCAACAGCCTCTGAGATTTGCCACCAAGGAGCCAAGCAGGGTCAGACTCTGTGTAGCTCTATAGGCATCGGTCTGAGACCATCAGCTCGTACAAATGTGCTTCTGAATGCCAGTTTGAAAACCAATCTGGTTTTCAAACATTCCCCTTTGCTTTCCTTTCTTCCACTATTATTGTTTTAAGTCAAGGATGCCATTTCTAGATGTTCTTGACTGATGCGTACCCGGTGTTTTGAACACTGTGCCTGGAGTCTCTGTGATTTTTTTGCATGACAACAAGATTACATTTATACAATTAATTAATGTTTGCTTGACCACTTTTATCCAATTTCTTTCTCCAGCCCATAAAAGAGAACCTGACATAAATTTCTCTTTCAAAACAATTGACTTAGCAACTGCTGACCTTCTGTTCTGTCATTCCGAGGATTGATTGGATATTGTTGAATTGTTTCATTCTGCAGTAATTAAACATAAAATTAATTATGCTAGTAACCTATTATTTCTTTGAACCAAGGACTAAGTCATTTGTTTTTGCTTGGTTACTCTGCGGGTTCTGACATCAGACAGCAAAACCTTGCTGTTACAAACAAACTAAACAGTATAAAGGGAGCAATTTAATAACCAAAATATAATATAAAGACTTCTAATTTCCGTATGGCTGGCCTATTGCATTAGGTTAATATAATTTGATCTATAAATCTTCTAAACCTTATGATTTTGTAATTTAAACATTTCCTGGATGGCTAATCATGCAGGGAAAGAATAATAATAATAAAAAAAACCCCAATCTAAAACAAAACATGAGCCAAAAATATACCTTAAAAGTAGATTAAAGAGATTAGATAGGAGGAGCATTTGTAGAAGACTCGGTGAGCCCTAGTATGGCCGAATATTTCTGGAGCTTGCTGCTTATACAAGTCTGTCTGCATTCAGTCTGGTGCTGATGCAGAATTTCCTTTGTTATGATGAAAGCGCTGTTAGATATGTTTACATTGCTAGTATTTGGTGTAGAAAGGAACATCAGAATGACAAGTCGATATTATCAAAATGTGTGTGCTCACGGACACCAAAATAGTATTTTGTGGTTTTCATTAGCATGGGCCATATTAATTTAATTAACATGATTGAAAGTTATATCATAGCATGAGGCAGATACGGAGCCCTGCCTTATTACTCACCCATGGGCTATAAAACACTATGGCTGACAAAAGGGGTGCGTGTTTGTACGTGTGTGTGTGTTCCCAGTGACAAGTTCACCTATGCGCTTTGCCCTGAAGCATCACCCCGGGGATGGTGTGATGATAATCATGTAAAAGTCAGAATGGGGGGAAAAACAGAAACGGGCAACCATCCAGATCCATCAGAAAGTGGTCTTTTCCCAGGACGGAGGTCCCTGCAGATGATGGTTGTCCTCTTTCACGCTTACCAGCCCCTTCCTGGCATTCTGCCTCCAGAACTGGCATCACCCGGCAGACTTTACACTCCGTGTTGGAGCTCTGCAAACGGAAAACCTTTGGTGTTTGGGGCTACCAATGAGCCATGGAGGTGACTTTGAAGGTTTCAGCTTTACATCCTTGATGCCAGCTGCCACCAATGGGGCCACCAGTCAGGCTTTGCTGCCATGCAGAGGGAAGGACACCTGGGGAAATGTTCTTGTCTCCTGGCTGTTTTGGGCAGTTACCTGCTTTGTTTGTACCCAGAGCCAGCTCTGATGGAGCTCTTATAACATCTCCAGGTTGCTTTGTGTGTGTTTCTCTCTTTGTCTCTCTGTTTTTCACCTCGGAGTGGTTTTTGCTGGTAGCCACCTTTTCATGATGTTCAAATCTCTCTGGTGTAGAGCTAAACTCTTCTGCTGTGACAAGGCATATGTCAGAGACGTGGGAATGTTGAACGTAAATGACTTTTTAATTGTACAACTCCACATAGCCCGTTGCTGGAAGACGTGGTAGGCAAGAGAGCAATAGTTTACAGACCGAGCACCGATACCAATATATGAGTCCTTTGTTCTCATTCCTTGCCCTAAGGCAAATAATACACTCAGGCCTGTGGACATCAAGCCTAATTTGATATCACTTACCCCAGTGAAACTATATTGACTTTGGAGACACCGCTTTCCACTAATATAAATGAGATCTAACTAGCTCTTCAGGCCAGTAGCTATCACCACTTGGGTTAAGAGCGGCTCACAGCAGCAACAGCTGCCTGTTCATTATCAGCTGAGAAATGTCTGCTTTGTGGATATGTCTTTCAAGGCTCATTTTCCACCTTGGTGCGGAGGAATTTTGGCTCACAAGTTGTGTTTCAAGGGTCTTAGCATTTCTGTGGGAATGGTTTGATTAAAGTCCTGCCATAAGCTCATAGTTCAAGTGTGCAGTCTCATTGCCTGCAGGAGTAACGTGGAACTATTTCTGAAGGATTCAGAAATAAAACCCTAATAATCTGGGTTTTTTTCAAGACTTTGATCTATGCTTACTCTGTGTGAGGTCAGTCATCCCTATCCATACTAATGGGTCTTTGGTCCTCCCTGGGCTCTGTCAGCGCCCATCAGTCCCAGTCCCCGAGCTCCATCTGTGTGGGTGCACCTTGCTCTCTGCTTTTTAACCTTACAGCTTTATTTGCAGCCACCTCTTCAAGGTAGCATCAGAGATGATGTTACTCTGTAACTCCCCATTTGTGATTTTTCTGTGGAAAAGGCTGTCCTGGACTCTTTCTGTCTGCCTGCAAAGTCACTGCTGTAATTCAATAAATTAGATTCTCAAGCTTTATCCTTACTGAGAGAGAGTTGAAGGGGCCTTTTCTAGCACCCTTGGTGGACATAGGTATTCACGCTTTTTTCCTTAGAGACTCCGAGTATTTTTTTTTTAACCTGCTGTCTCCTGCAAGTAGGAAAGCTAGAAGCCTCTTGAGACGGTTTAAACAATTTGTTTTTTTGAGATGTGATAGGTGAGGAAAATATTCCGCAGCTTTTGTGCGTCTCCAGTCTCAAGAGCCATCTTTTATGCCTGGAAAACCTCTTACATGACCAAACTTTGCAGCATGGGGCTGTGATGGTCTACATGTTCTTTTCCCAAATACTGTAGCCCAGATAGTGGTTTTCTTGACATATTTGCAGCCTCTGGCCTTGGCGTCTTGAAGGGTGTGACCCTGGTGATCCCTTCTGCTCTACCTCAAGCAGTCAGCCCGGAAGGGTATACGGAAATGAATATTGTGCCCACCTGCCCTGCATGCTCTGTTCCACAACAGTCTGCTCCAGCTGCATGTAAACAGCTTAGCTATGAGTTATGCTTTCCAGCTGACTACTGCTGGTTATAAACCTTGAGTTATTTTTCATGGCCAGACCTTCTGAAGCTGCTCTTGGTGTCTTAGTTGATGATGGGAGGAAGAAAACATGTTAGAAGTTTCCTCACAGCCAGTCAGTTGCTGCTCCTTATGGAGCCCTTATGGCTTTTAGGATAAAAGTCGTGACTCTGCTGCTGACCTGGCCCTGATTAGAGGGGCTACTCTGGATTCTGTGGAGCTCTTCCAGGAAGCAAAGCTTGAACGAAGGCATGCACGTTGCTGAGGTCAGAAATGGAGGGGAACAGAGACCACAAACTGATTTTTGGCAAATATGGATCCAAGTAGGACTAGGTAATAGAGTATATTATTCAATTTGTGGACCTTTACAGCTAAACCTCAAATTAATTGATTGAAATCAGCAAGAAGAAAAGGAAAAAAGTCTACTGAAGTGAAAACTCCCGCTCGTTTTCCCCATTTTCCTGAGTTTTACATGGCAAACTTCTGCATCTTTGATTGGCCAATGCCTTATGGAGAACTTTGCCCATATCTTGTCTATCATAGAAAGAGTGGACCAGGACAGTGCATGGGGAAAGTGTTGCTGTTGTTTGACACTTCTGCTCTTCCCTGGCCACCCAATTCCGATTACTGCTGGCCAGGCAGACCTTTGATCTAACCCCCTTGGGACAGGGCAGTTAAAACTGACACTGGCTATGCAGTAGGAAAAGAAAGCAATAGGAGAGCAGGAATAATAGTAGGAGGAATGGTTGAAGAGCGAGTAAGTTGTGAGCTCTGTAACATTTCTAACAGAATTTGGGACTTGATTTTTTTTTTTTGTTGTTGTTAAGTGATAGCAGGAAAATACTGACCATGATGAGAGCTAAGTTTTATGTAAGAATGATGTCTACAGATATGCACTGTGGTCAAGCCACCTGGTACATAGACTTCTTCATTGTGCCAGGTTACCACAGTGCAATCCTCTTCAGATCACAGGTTTTGCTTTCTTAACTTTCTAGACCGGGTTTGCTTGCTGGTACTGGTGGGAGAGCGTGTTGCAGTTAACTTGGAGCCACTGTCTCTTCTAGCCTGACCTCTGGAGCATGCAGACAACTCAGCTGCTGCATCCCTCCTCGTGGTTCTCACGATGGAAAAGCTCATCTTGTGTTTTACCACACGTGTTTATGGAAGTGAAAATCTATGCCAGCTTGCGCTCTTCTTGCTTTGTATTTGGTTTCTCATTTGGAATGAAAACATGAGGAAGAAAAATTACTTGGACAGGCCTGCTTTGAGAACACAGCACCTGGGGTTTCCCTCTGATAATAGGCTGCCTGCAGAAAAAGTTAGCTCCAAATCAAACATTGATGTCAATGGCGCTCTATGGCGGACAAAGAGAGACCTCAGTGTTACCATGTGGCGTTGGTGTTTTCAGATTAAGACGAGGGGATTAAGGAATTTTACTCAGCAATTTGAGATGCTTTGTTAAGAATGGAGGAGATTTGAGCGGCTTTGTTCTCAAACCACATGTTAGTGAAAAAGCAAACAGGCACTTAATCCTGACAGACAGCAGAACTTGACGTTGGTTTGTCCCTGGAGAAGTGACCAGGAGTTCCTGGTGCCCGGCTCAAATGGTTGTTGCTTCCTCCTTTTAGGAGCCACATGCCAGTCCTCAAACACGGGGCTGTGCACTTCCGTGCACCGTGCCGAACCGCTCCAGCTCTCTGCAGGGGCCATGCGCTCCCCAAGAAGGGCTAGCGTTTAAAAACACGCACAAGGTGCCAAAATGGTTACTGATCGGGGCTAAAATATGTTCTAACTTAAGGTCATGCCTTTAGTCTTAAACAGGACCATGCCAAAAAGAAAAAAAAAAAAAGAGCTGATAATTTTCCTGTTTGGGACTTTGGCCGGTTTCCTGTAACAATAAAAAATATAGCAGTCGACATATAGACAGCTGAGTATATACATGCCTGTATACTGCCCTCTGACACAAACATTAATGTCTTATATAGATCTTTGAGGTTCTTTTAAACATCTAGTTACATTTTAAGGTCGTGTCCTCAGAGGTCATTGATGTAAGTGTATCTGTAGAAAGAAACAAACAGCTCATTGAATTTGGTTTCCCATTTTAACATACATCAGTTAAATTAAATACGCAATGTTATAATGTCTGGCAACAAACCCATTTTCTGATGTATAAAATTTGACTTTTCCCCTCTGTGTTTATGTCATAGCTAATACACAAAGATAAAGTGCATATACTATACTCTGCATATTTAGTGAACTTTGGCAAGTCACTAAGAGCCAGTACTCAAATCAAATTAGAACCACCGATTTATAAAACACCCTTCTAAACTAATCTTATTATATTAAAAAGGAATGCTAGGCTGATACAAAGCCAATCAATAACTCATGCTTCCCGCTGTGGAGCAAATATCAACGATCGCTTTCTAATCTTTGTGTTTTGCCACCATTTCAAACCTGTTGTGAAAAGCTGCCCCACTGTATTACTTAAATAAATGGTCTAAATGCACCCAAACAAGAATAATCTTGGTGCATGCTTATTTTCTCTGCAGGCACTGAGTATCTGGGGGGGGGGCTTAGTTTTGTAAAGGGATCTACTTTGGGTGATACAATTGATCTTCCAATTGGTTTATATTCCATTTGTAGCAGGCATTAACTTTTTTGGCATGACTCTGCAGTCACCTACTAACCTATATGCCCCAATTTCAATGAAAGGATTAGTTACATTGGGAAAGCAGACTTGGCCTTTGTTTTAAATGTTTATATTCTGAAAAGATCTCCCAGCTTCCTTCCAAAACTGCATTTGTTTGGGAATAGTCCGTAACCTGTGCAGGGCTGATTAAATGCTTTTTGCTCTTCAAAGTTTCCAGAGAGCAATAGGAAAAAAAAATCAGTTAAGTTTTAGGGGCTGGGAGGCTCAAATTAAAAAACAAAGCAAACATGACTCCCCCTTTTAAATTATCATATGGAAAATTAAATTGGCAATATATATATTTCATATATATATATCACTTCAAGAGTCTTACTGGTATCACTATTTATTCCGTGTAAACAGCATGGGAAACCTGGCAGTGGTGTAGTAGGTTCCAAATAAGAGAATAGCAATTTACTAATTCCCTTTTAAAGTCTAACAGAGAGTTCCTGAACACAGCTTTGGCACACTGCTTAATTCAGTTGCTCCATGCTTCTATGAAGGTTTATTGACTATATAAGGATCAAATAGGGGGTGAGCTGAAATCAGAAACACAGTATTCATTCATTTAACTCTGCTATAGTAGAGCAAATTCAGGGTGACTCAAGGGACACAATGTCTTGTAAAACATATGTACTTAATATAAGGGTCATAAAACTTATTAAATTAAAAGCTAGGTTAAAAATAGGAAGAAAATTTATGCTGCTGTCTGAAATAGCAATAATTTCCCTTTGGCCTTTCCCTTTCCTACTAATATGGGTTCCAGTTTTTTAAAAAAAATAGTCAACTGGCAAAATCTTCATTCTTCACAAGTGAATGCAAGTCAGTCCACCAGGTGAATTGTATGACTACTAATATAGCACAATAAATAGAGAAGGGGGGCTGCTGCCAGCTGGGAGGTTATAGTGCATCATTGTTGACCACACACGAGAACCTCTAGGCATCCGTTTACTATTTGGGAAGGAACAGTGGGTCACTCTTGGCCAACACAGCACAATGGAAAGCCTTTTTGGCCGTGAACTAAGGCTGACAAAGGCAAAAATTCCCTTTCATCACTCCACAAAGCTGCCCCATTGCTGGTGGGATGCTGGCCAGGACCCTCTTTCCCTGGCAATTCAGTCATGGGGGGTGTAAGAAGACCCTCTCGTGTGAATGTTGGTGGGTTACTTCAGCAAGTGCTGCAGGGGCCGTGAGACACCAAGAATCCCCTCCTGTCCTTGACAGACGTATCAGCAAAACCCAAGTGCTGGGATGAAGTCAATGTAATTATCCTGCAGTCCTGCAGAATTTAGCTCCTTCGATCAAGGCAACCATTTTCTATTAGAGATGCTGGGGGGGTGGGGTGAAAATGAAGTGTTGTGACCTGATTCCTCCTCTCTAACCTCTAAGGAATCAAGGTGATGCCGGGCCATCCTTGACTCATGACACTACCCAGACCATTCCTAGCCAAGAGCCCCTGTAATGTTTGCTCAGTGGCATAAGATGTTAAGGAAGGACGTGAAAAGCTTGTGTGTGCTGGAATTCAGTGCTTTTTTTTGGTCCCTTATGGTCTCTCAAACCACCACCATCATGGTTTTTCTGCTGTTTTCTGAACTAAAAAGAAATAAATCCCAGAATGCTGAAATTGTTTACGTCTTAGTGATCGCTTTTTCTGTCTTGACCAAGGTGAGCTTGTTCTTCCCCCATGCCCACCTTTTCTGTTGCAGTTCCCAATCCCCTCTTGCCTTGCTGTTTGAGTGGACGCTCCTTGGGACAAAAGCCTCCCTTTTTGGGGTGTTTTTGCACTATGGGATAACACAAGCAGCCTTGATCCTATCCCCCGTCTGCTATGAACATATATATATTTTTTTTTTTGCATGCTGTTTAAACAGTTCTGCGCCCAAATCTGTCACCCGTGACCTCATTAAGTTGCATTTAATCACATGGGGATGCCCATCAGGCCTAACCCCATCATTTCCTGAGGAATTTTCCCCTGATTTACTTAATAGCTCTCAAGTGCTAAGCGGGAGACCTCCGGGTGCTGTTCCCTGTGCATGTTGGGTTACTGGCATTTATACTGTGTTTTAAATAAACAGTGTTTTGCAGGCATGCTTGTTTTGAAAAATAAACTTCTTTGCAGAAGGAGCTCGTTCACATCAGAGCCAGATTGGTAGCGATTTGGTTTTCCCCAGCAGATGGGAAGAGGTCAGGCTTTTTTTTTTTTTTGGAAAAAAAAAATAATTCACCCTTCCCCGAATAACAGCTAGAATTTCACACCCCCCAGGGAGAAGAAAAGCCTGAAGCCAACCTGGCTTTTCATGGAGGCGCTTTAGGAGAGGAGGGTATGGTAGCGCACCTGTAACATGGTCCTGGGATGCCTCAAAGGGGGTCCATCCCGTACTTACCATGATCTCCAGTGCTAGGGAGCATGGCTTTGTCTCTTCCTCACCCCTGTCTTCTGCAGAAGATGTGTTGGCCCACCACCTTCATCTACACACTGTGAGGCTTTCTGAGTGGTAAAGGCACTGCCCTTTTCCACCAGCCAGCCCAGTTGCCTACTCCACTGCCCATGGAAAGGTTTAATTTCTGGGATGGGAACCGTGAAAAGGTGCGGGAGGTTTCTGTCCTCTTGGGTAAGGGTCTTCTGTGTGATTCAATACCTTTTTCTCCCTGAATTGAGGTTGTTTTTAGAAAGGCAAAGGTAGGAAGGCTAGTTGTGTGTGTCCTTTGCATCTTTCTAGGACTCTCCTTTCTGTGTGGTTGTCATAAATTATTAGATGCTGGTAGTAATGAGGTCCCATTGACTGCAAGCCCTGTGATGGGCTAACCAAGGGCAGACGTGGGCACTGTCTTGCACATTATCCTACCTTCCTCTGAGAGAGCTCAGCTTGATCTCCAGCCTCCAAACAGCACCTTGTCCTGACATTTTCAGGAGTATGCATTTTAGAGCTGTCCTTTCAGTCCTGCTGATGGCATCACAACATGTTCACCTGCATCGCGTTCAGTGCTGTTTCTTTCTCATTTCTCCGTTACGAAGCTGGGCCACTGTGATGGAGGATGGAAGTGCTCCCCTATCCACCACATGGCTGTCCCTTCTAAAACCATGGACATGATTTATTCAGTGGGTGAGAAGAAACAACATCCAGTTATTTAATTCTCTTTGGTTGTTCTCAGTAGCCGGCATCACCTAAAATTGCTACTGAAGTCACGTGTGCCCCTGCGGTACCTTGGGAGCAGGTTTGTAATGGTGGTCCTGGTGAAGCCAGGTGGGTGGTGTGGGTACTTTCATGTCTGTTAGATCAGAGGTGGTGTGTCAAAATGAGGTGTTCAAACTTCTGAAAATATGGTCCTTTGAGAGCCCTGGGGCTGGGCTACAATGCGAATTGTTTGTCCGTGGGAAGGGTCACCAATTAATTAGCAGTTTTATTTAACAAAAAAAATAAAAAAATTAAACTGGCAGCCCTTCTGAAATTTAAGCACATTGTTCATGGTGTAATTATAGATGAAATATTAGAGAAGTGGACTAATTACACACAATGCACTTGAGCCCAATTAAAATAGCATCTGCAGTGAACATAGGGGTATTCTCTTTCGCTAATAAGAAATACTTTCTTAACAACAGAAAATAAAATAGCTAAATTGGATATGCAGTTGAGATTATAAATATCCTATTAGCATATAAAATGAGGATTAACCTTATTTAATCACTGCTTGCTTGATCATCAAAAGTCATGTTTCACCTCTATAATGTAGCTGTATCCTCTCTGAAAAAAAAAAAGAAAAGCAGCATATTAATAAATTTAGCTAATTAGGTGCTTTTTCTCATCTGCTCAACGGAGCTGGTGGAGCTAACTGGCTGCCCCTAACTGCTTGGCTCTTCCTCATCTTACGTGAAGTTTAAGCTTATTTCCAGGCGAGACCTACTGGTGAAGATGTAGGGGCTTATCGTATAGATTTGTATATGGGGTCCTGGCCTGTGTGGCTTGGTGGGAGCAATCCTATCAAAGGGGACTTTGAGTTGTGAAGCTGATGGGGAAGGAGAAAAGGACTCAAATTATGGATTTTTATCCTCTGCAAAGTAACGCTCTGCCTAAACATCCCCATGTGAAGGTCCGTGCTAATTTCAGCTTGGTGACTCGGGTAGGGGGGGCCCTGGGTGTGTTTGGTTTACCGTGGGTCTGTCACTGCCGGCGTCCCCGAAAGCCAGCTGGCGCTGGGAGGATGCCGTGCTCCCGGCGCGGCGGGGAGAGGTGCTACCCGCCAGCTGGCGACCTGGCTGCGCGAAAGCCGGCCAAGGGGCCGGAGCGGCGAATGAAATGGTCTGACCTCCAGCCTTGTCCGTAAATATGCAGCTGGCCTGGTATGCACAAAAGGAGAGCAGCTCTGAGCAAGGAGAGGGCTTCGAATTGATTATTTTGGAATGTTTGTGGCCAAGCCCTGTAGGAAATGAGCCCTGCCTGCCGCATTCGAAGAGTGCTCGGCAGGTCTCAGAGCTGGTCTTATTTACAGAGTTGTTTTGGCTCCAGCTCCATCGCACTGCCCCTCCGCCGGGTCTCTGCATGGCTGAAAACAGAGAAAAAGCAACAGTGGGTCAGGAACAATCCGATGAAATGCGTGCATGGTTTAATCTAAACCCACCCAGCTCCGCTCCCTGCTTGTGTCCCATTTCCATTAGCGTCCGTGTGAGTTTTCCTGGCATGAGGGCCGGTGGCTGATAGCTTGCAGAAGCTGTTTTAAAATGTGCCTGTTGAAGGATTCCCAGAGGGAAGCGTTGAGCAATACCATCCTCGCTGGGCAGAAGCGGGGCCCCGCAGCACTGAGGGCTGGTAGCTGTAATGTGGGCACTTGGCTCCTTGCCTTAAGGTGAACGTTACCCTCTGCAGCTTGCTTCAACGTTGCCCCAGCCCAGGGACCACTTCGAGCTTTGCTTTGGCTGTGTATGTTCAGCTCTGGTCCAGGTGGGGACCTTGCTATCAAAAAAAACCCCCATAACCCACCCCAGCCTCTCAAAATACTTGATACTGCAACGCTTAAAATGAGTAAAGTGGTTGTCTCAGCCCTAGCAATTGTGCAAATGGGGATGGAGGCATAGAAAATCCCACATTTATTTGCAGCTCCTCTTTGTGAATTGCTCCCACCAAGCTACACCCTGATTCATCAGCTGGCCCCTGTCCTGACCCTGGGCAGAAGTGTGAATTTCCCCCTCGCTTCCACAAGCGCTAGTCAAGTGCACCAAGGGATGGTGGTTTTATTTATCGTATTCAAGGAGCCACAAATGGACGTTTCGCAACAAACTGCGCTCAGCCTGTGATTTACAGTAATGGGGAAGAGCGCTCTGCTGGCATGGCCCTGGTGTTGCCAAGTCTTGTGATGGCTGCAATGATTTTTCCTTACTGCCACAGCGCCCGGAGCAAAGTGTTCATAAGCGTTTCAGCTCTTTTTTTTGTTGGTAGTGGCAGTGGAGGGCTTTGTTTTCTTGTATTAAGAGCAGCTTTCCATCCCTTAGGGCAGAACAAAAGAGCTTGGAAGCATGTTCTCAGTGTCCCCACAAAGACTCAAAAGGCAGTAGGATTTTTTTTTTTCTTTTAAAGGAACCCCAATTTGTTTTCCCACAATTGGTTTAAGTCACTCTGGCGTGAGTTCATTTCCTTTCTTGCCTGATTCATGGGTGCTGGAGATGGGCAGGAGCACCAGAAGCAGCAGCAGCAGCAGCGACCTCCCTGCAGCTCCTGCTGAGTTCCGCAGGGCAGGAGGCGGGGGTAGGTTAGATAGACCTCACCTACCAAATTAGCTCTGCAGAGGGGTTTAGGCTGATGCAGTAGACATACACCTTTTGTCTCTCTTGTTCCCATCTTTAAATCTCATTTACTACTTACGTTTTTAGGATTTCATTTCAATTTTTCTCTTACCTGGTAGAACAGGGTTAAGGGAACCAAAGTGTGAATGGAGCTTGAAATATTAAAATCAAGCTCACGGTCCTAGTTCAGTTCTTTTTGAAACTCCCAGCAACTCCTGGCAGTGGCACGGGCCACCTTCTCATTTGTGGCCTGCCACTTTCCCCCCTCCGTTGCTTTTGGTCCCAGAAATCACATTCAACTAAGCCCTTCGGAGAAACATGGGAGGTAAATTGAAAGCGACTGGGAATAAAATAGACTTTGCCACATCGGGGGATTTGAGGTGTTGTACTGTCAGGGAGGGCTGTGGGTGAAGTGACTGAATCCAGAAACATATGGAGAATGGAAAGGTCTGCGGGTGATCATAACATCAAAAACATGAAGTAAAGTCAGCTGCCCATGGTAGAAATGCAAGTTCAGGGACTCCGCTGCAAAGAAACGAAGGGAAATACAAAAGGGAATGCGAAACATTTTTCTGGCTTTCATGGCTATTCATAGCGCGAGAAATCTCTCTTCGGGCTCTGGTTTTAAATTGTTTATGTTTTATTTCACTGCTGCTATACTCTTAAATCATGGTAATATTCCTGAGCGTAGAAAAGATAACTTGAGGGACTCTCATTTCAGTGACAGGAGAGTTAAATGCTGCTTTCAGTGTAGCTGCGGCCAAAATCCTTCCTTTTTGCCCCCCATCCTGAGTATCGATGCATTAGGCAAACTTAACATTAATAAAAGCTTCTTGCATCGTCAAGTGGGCCAAAGATTTAAACGAAAATGAAGCTGGCAGTTGACTTTTATCCACTTACATCCAATTAAGAGGAGCTCTCGGCTCCTCACAAGTCATTATTCCCTGCAAAGAGAGAACGTTTGGAAAATAAAAAAAAAAAGTCGCCGGGTGCCACAAAAATGTTAGGTTTGGGTCCAACCTCCCAACAAATGTCAGCCTTCCCCTTCAAAGAGATTATTCATCTTGCTTCCCACTTAGCCATCAAAAATGAAGTGGCCAGGTTTCCAGAAGCGCTCGGCAACTGGCAGCTCCCTTCGAGATCCTTTCTCCTGCGTGCTCAGACCCCGGAGCAAGAGGAGCTGCTGCCCTTTCTCTGCTTTACTTGGGAGGGAGTTGGGGGGGAAACTGTGGCCACTTCATTAAGATGCCTAAATCAGGCTTGGAGTCGTTCGCGAGCCTGGCTGTGGCCACCCTAGTTGGTGGTCACTTCTGATCATCCCCTCCAATTCTTCTAGGGAAGTTTACACGGCAATTTGGCTTCGCCTTGGAGTTGCTACACGATGGGCAAAGGGGCCCGTTGTGACACAGGGTTGTTTTTACGGGGGGAAAAGCAGGAGCCGAGATGCTTTGGTGGTGGAGGGGGGAGGAATAGGTCTTTTCCGAGATCAAAGGGGTGGAGAGGGGGGGATTGACTTTCGGCAAGAGGAGAGCAGGGCTCATCTCGCTGCCTCCGCGCTGTAATTCATGACTTGTTTTTGAGACCCATCATACGATTTCTTCCCTAACGGGGAGGGGGGGAAAAGGCTTGGTTAAATTGTAAATGAGTATTACTTCAAGCGCTCCGAGGAAATATGTTCTTTCCCCATAGAGCCCATACATTATTTCCATGTAGTTACAGGGCCTCACATTTCCTGGAACTATCATCCAGACCTTAATTCTCCTCACACGACATCCCTTTAAAATTGTGAAGCTCTCTTAATCAACCTTTGTATCAGCGGCAAATTTGCAGTATGACCTAATTTGAAAGATGTCTCAAAGTGCTGACTCAAAGGGTTGGTGAATAAAGGCCAGTCATTGCCACTGTGACACTAATGCGATGCAAAACAAAATCGAGTTGCATCAGCTGAACGTTAGTTTGCAAAAAATATTAGTGATTGAAGCCGCTCGCCGGTCATCTTTTATTTATACTTACAAGATTTATACTTTTTGGTGTTTGAAACAGCTCTAAAACCAACTTCTGGAGGAGAGGCACGATGAGACTCTTTAATGGTGAAAAATCCCGGTCGGATCTATACATCTAAGCTGCATCATTTGCACTTCATAATCCCCTCTCTTTTATAGAGCAGGAGGCAGACACATTATTTTAGAACTTTTATTAAAATATTTATACAGCAACAGATGAAAATTCTCATCCTAATATGTCACTTTGCATTTTTCGGTTACGTTCCAAGTCTTTATCTTTTTTCCTTCTCTAATTGAAATGCAGCCGATACTCCTTCATTCTCTGGATAAGTAACTGTCTTAAAACGACTAGCAATTACTTTGAGACTCAAAGAAATAAAAAGGAAAGAGGGGATTTGGGCCAGAAAGTTTATGGGGGGGAAAAAAGTCCCTTAAAAAGCAAAAAACCAAAGTCCAAACCCCACCGTAGTTTTACTTGACTTCTCCAAAAAGAAAAAGTGAGTATAAATTATTGAGGTTTTTGCTAGGATTTTATGGGGGCATCGTTTCAATTATTTTTTTTTTTCTTTAGCTTCTCTTTTCCATGCTTTCTTAAGGAAACTTATTTGAGCTAGAACAACCTGGCTAGAGAGGAGCAGAGTGCGTTTCTTAGTCGATTTGCCAAATATTGGCTGCTAATTAACACTCGGAAGAGTTACTTAAGAATCAGGGGTCTAGGGATGAACCAACTCAGCAGGAACTATTTTTCCCTGTGCTTTTTTTTTTAATTTTTAAATTGAAATGTCAATAATGCAAATCGTCTAATACGTGCTGATAAAACATCTATGACTTCGCACTGAAGGGGCTGAAAACCAGACACACGCACGCACACACGGAGCAAGGGAGACAGGCCATTAATTTAAAATTTAGAGGACCAATAAGTTTTTGATAGCAATGGGTTACTGCGCTAATGATTATTTAACTCGCTTCATGTTGGGTTAAGTTTGTATGGCTATGTAAAGTGTAACGCCTTATTGAAGTGTGAGAATGAGACTTTTGCCTCTGAAATGTTATATTCAAAGCAGGGGCCGGGGGGGGAATGAGCAAGATTATACAAAGCAGTTACTATACGATAGCGCACTTCAAGCGGTTGTGAAGCAGAAGCTGCTACAGTTAAAGTAGTAAATTTTGCTACTGCAGGAAAAAAAACCCCAACCATACACAAAACCAAACTACTTCTACATTTCCCCTCGGTTCCTTCTTAGCTCGTTATTTTAGCATGGCTGTATTTATTGACGGTTGCAAGCGCAGAGAGGGGAGCGTGGCTGGATGTTTTACCTTGCTGGTTATTCTCCTAATTTTTCTCATCCTTTTTCTTGGTTTTAATTTGTTAATTTTAATTTTTTTTTTATTTTATTATTTATATATTAATTTATTCTTGAGGTGTGTATTTCTACAATAAGATACTGTGGGGTTTAGGGTTTGTTTCTGTCTTTTGAGCTTGAAGGGACAGCTGTACCTATTATTCAATAAAATACTGATCATCTTTTTTTTCTTTTTTTCAAGTAAAAGGCAGCACCGCTTCTAAGTAAGGAAAACAAGCCAAAAAAAAAAAAAAGGTAAGAATAGCAATAAATGTTTGATTCCCTGTAAATGATTTGCAGACCTTTTTCTTACTCCATCGTTCTTCAAGTACAGTACTGGTGTGGAGGTTTCTTTTATTTATTTCATCTTTCTAGAGGGGTTGCACTTGCTAAACTCTCCGTTTCAGGTTGTTAGTGCTTTATGTGGCAGATTCCTTAGCGGCAGTGTGTAAGTGCTGCCATTTGTGAATATTTTGTGTCCTTCAGCCCTCCTAAGAAGGTGTAGGTAGGAATACTCTAAACCTGGTAATAGTTGCCTGTGGGGAGAGGTTGGCAAAGTAATGGCTAATGATCTGGAAGCTAGTTGGAATTTAGAGACAAATACTAAACATAATCTATATCTATATATATATAAAAAAAAGTATTTTTTTTCTTCTAAAAAAGAAGCAAAAAAAATGCAATGAAAATTTATGACCTGAACATTCCTTCAGGGTCAAGCAATTTATCAAATTCTCTCACTTTCTGGTTTCAATTACACAGCTATTGTGGAAGGAACTTATTTTAGCAGGTTCATTTGCCTCAGTAGGGAATACAGGACTTTGGCCTAATGCTTCACCTTTAGTGCAGGCCATTTGAGCCTTAGAACAAATACCAATCATCACTCTTTGGGAAAAAAAAAAAAAAAAAAAAATCTGCATCGGCGTGGCCTATTGGAATGGGGTTTCTGTCAAGGTAAACGGTTGTCGGCAATGACTGTGGTAGAGTGGCGATAAATCCCATTTTATTGCTGAAAAATTCCAGCTTCTCTCCATGCCTGACAGCTCCCCACATTCTCGTACCCATTTGGGCAATTTCTGCACTATGTCCATCTGGTTCTTATTACCTCTCAACCTGCCAGTGTCTGATCCAGAAAAAGTGCAGGTCAAAAACAGGGGAAAGAAACCAAGGTGATGGACAAAACAGAGAGTGATTGAGAGACCGAGCCGCGCTCCCCATTCCTCCCTCCCCAGCCAAAAAAAAATAGGTTTGCAGGGGGATAAACAAATTTAAGGGAGGTTACTAGCTTAATTATGAAGTTGCCAGCGATGTCCTTACAATAGAAACTTAAATAGGTAATAATCCACATGATTCTGGATGTGGATCCACAATGCCACTGAATATTTGATGTTTGCCCAGGACACTAGGGACACCTGCCTAAACAAAACCTTTCAGAAGTGGGAAAAGTCAAGATTCTAAACCCTCGGTTATCGAAATCTTGTTGTGCCCATTCCTTTGGCTTTCAGGAGGGTGAGATTTGCTTCCAAAGGATCGCTCTGTGCAAATCAATGCAGGAGGTCAGCCAAAGTACAATTAAAATGGCATTTGAAAAAAATAAAAATAAATAATTAAAAAAGTTAGGCTAGCTCCATGTGATAGAAAAATGATAGTAGAAAGAAAAATCTTCATTTCCATGCAAGTTTTTTGCATGCTGCTGAATCCAGACCTACTTTAGGAAGTTCGCTTTCTTCTCAAAAACCCCTATAATAAGTAGAGGGAATGTTTGGCCATTTTTTTTAATTTAAAACCCAAGCAAATTATCCTGGGACAACTGAACTTTTATTGAGTCAAAACAAAAAAAACCACGGCAGCACTTCTCTTTCCCTCTTGTCCCAGTAAAAACTGTATTGCATGGTATTTGTCAAGGACCCACCAGTGCTATCGGGAGACATGTCCCAATCCACCAACCCAGCCTCCCCCTTCAAGGGAACCCAGTGAGTTTAGTTGCAATTCCTGGTTTTATTGTACCTGGAACACCTCATATTCCACCCAAAATGCTGCTTGCTGTATCTTTTTCCCCAGTAGGTCACTCCTTTGGACCTATGGTCTTGTGTTAGCCTTGCACAGCCTCTTCCCCCTGTTTCCTGAAGATGCAGGGGAAACTAAACCAAATTTTTCGGAGCTGTCTCCCATCCCAAAGGTTTGACTGAATTCCCAACAGCAGGAAATTTGGAGTGTGCCCTACAGGCTGCTTTTGGAGATCCTTGGTGAGCAGGGCTCTTGAGCATCCCACATTGGGTGTCTCATAGACGGTAGGACATGCTGGTAGGTGTAATGGTCTGATCTAGCACCGAAAGGCTGGAAATTGTGATTGTGGTTTTACGTTAGGAATTACATCCCCATGGCTTGTAGGAACCTCTTGGCACCCAGAAGCTGGAACTGGGGCTCCAGCAGTGAAACAGCAAACGGGGGTACGGTTTCCAGGGGAGCTGCAGGAACTTGTTGGCATTGAACAAGGAGATAGGAGAGAAGCTGAGTAGGAAGCGAAAGGTGGGGAGAGTTCAAGTTCTAACCCCAGAATGGGTGACCTAAAAATGCCACGTGTAAAACACAACATCCACCTGTCCTCGCGGCTTCTCCTCCGCTGTTGGTGCGTCCATTTAAAATAAGAATTTGGGGCGGGGGGTTGTCTTGATGGGGATGTCTTCCTCGTTGTTAGCTTTTGGTGTCAGTAATGGCACTGAGAAAAACTGAGTGCTTATGGTTAGTATTTGTTTGCAGTTTTCATGTATTATAGAATTACATTTTTTGAGTATTATTTTTCTTACGAATTGTTCTTTATTCATTGCGGGGGGAGGGCCACTATGCAGACATGCCGAGCTCCGCAAGCGCAGTTTGAGGTGCCTACGAAAGCCCTTGCTGGATGAGCGGCTCTCAACCCATTCGATTTGCTTGTGAGGCCATGGAAAACAAAAGAGGCTGACGACAGGGGAAGCCCCAACTTTGACAATAAAAATATGTCAGCATGAAAATGGTTAATGGTGAGTATTATAGCTTCAAAAGAGCCCATTGGCTACCCCTAAAGGATGCCCTGCAATTGTTAAACTCATCAGATGCAACTACCCCTCCTCAGCTAGCCCTTACATTTGTCTGGCTAACAGTAAAAAAAATACTATAATAAATCGGTAACATATGTTGCCAGACAAGAATAAGTGATATAAATAAAGAGTCAAGAGACATAGCCCCTCAAGAACAATGTGTAAAGATTTAAACTTTCAATGTATTAGTTAAGCTAGGAACATTTTAGGAGTAACTTGAAAGTGGTGTGCTGTTTGTTTATATCATTCCTTCTTTTTTTTTTTTTTTTTTTCTTCTCTTCAGATTGCATTTTAAATCAAAATGTTCTCCATGACTGACTGCTTTGCAGCACTAGGGTAAGTCCCATTTTTCCACAGCTTAAACAGAAATATGCCTAAGAAATCTATGCCGGAAAGGCATTTTGTTGGGTTTTCTTTTAGGAAATAAACACGATGTTGTTGGGAAGACAAGCCTCTTTTTTTTTTTTTTTTTTTTTTTTCTCCTTCTTCTTCTTTTATTTTTTAATCCAAATATATGAAATTGTTCATTTGCAAACAGAGCTTCTATCAGGAAAGCCAATTCTTCGTGAAGGTGACAAGACTCCAAACTTGTAATAAATTATCAGCAGCAGCATTAAAAAAGAAAAACCAAAATATGCTTTGAGACTTGACTGGATATTTTATTTATCTTTTTCTTTTATTGAGACATCCTTTGAAAAATGGCATAAAATAAATAGTTTTACAAAGCAACAATATAATCAATCTCTAAATGAGAAGATAAATCAAGGATTTCATTAACTGCTGGTAGCCAGTTTAAATTGTAGTCTTGTCCATAATGTCTATCTATCTATGTATGTCCAAGTTATATTAAAAACCTTTAAATGGCTTTGTAATATCAGCTACATCTAGCTATTATAATAATTAATGATACTGTTTTATAAATCAATATATGTATTCTTGATAAATTCATATCCAGTTAATGGTGTAATTTAAATAAAAAATTAATGTAATAAAGGACATACTGGAATAGGCAGGAAATCTTTAAAGGTTAAGAGGCAAATTTGTCTAAATTCTTTTCTTTGTACCTATTTTTTGAGAAAGCCTCCATTGCAATTCAGCTGATAGCAGGCTGGCTCTTCGGATCGCACTCTCGCCATTAGTTTTTTATTAACAGCACCGGGTGAGTTTTTGCAGCCGAAGGAAAAGGGGGAAAGCTCCTGCGGCGCAATGAACGCTTTCCTCCCTGGTTTCTCATCCTGCTGCAAAACTGCAAACAAACACACAAACAACAAAAAAAATCACTCCAGCGTTTGGCCAGAAAGAGAAATGGTAAAAATGCTCTTTTTTTTTTTTTTTCTGCCCCCCCACCCTTCCCTATTGATTCCATATTTTTATTATTACAAGGATATTTTGCTTATTCTATACAGTGTCATAGAAAAAAAAGGTAAAACATGAGTATTTTGTTCCAGGCACGAAGTGTATTCAGAGGAGTGTGGAAACCCTGCAGACGTTCAGTGTAATAAAAAGCTGTTCTTTATCTGTTGTTTTAAATACAGTTAATCCCGTTTATTCAGCAAACACATCTAAGAGCAACTTGGAGGGGGAAAAAAAAAAAGAAGGAAAAGCTGGAAATTGCCTTTTTATATTTGCAGTGGTGAGAAACCATGGCTCTGTTCCTTTGCTTTTATTTATAGTCAGTAACCGCAAAATGTATCTCTAACAATAACAGGGGATTTTGATAGGCAATATTAATTGTTCTTCCCCTAACTTTTGATCTTAAATGTTTCAAACAAAAGCCCGCTGCCTGTTTATATACCAAATTTGTTTGAAGAATATCTTTTCGAAATGATGCAAAACATGACGCTTTGTCATCCGTACTGACATGGTACAGAAATGTCATTTTAATCCGTCGAGAGGTTTATTTATTTTTTTTACTTTTTTTTTTTACTTTTTTTTTCCCCCTGAACATTGCTCTGCCTTATTTAGAGCAGCAGTGATCTGTGCAGTTTCTTTGGACGCCGATGGGTATTTCGAACCCCTTACGCCGAGGGGAGGGAGGGAGAAAAAGGAATTTGCTGCCAGTCGCTGCAGCGATCCGGCTCCGTCAGCCATCGCTTATTTGCTAAAAGTTTACGTTTCAAATGAGCTTGAAATTTAAAGGTGGGTTGTCTGGAGGCTGGGGCTGCGTTTAGGAACGGAGGGAGAAAATAGAGGGAGGACGATTACCCTCGCCCCTTAAAGCCCTACCGGAGTCTTGGTAATATAGCCATTTAAAACGTGGTTTATTTTTTGATGCAGCTCTAGGAACGGGAGATACGCAGCCGTTCCTAGGAGGCTTAATTTAGGCTTTATAGGAAAAACATCAAATGGCAGCTTACAGTAACATGCCGAAATACATTACACGTTTTAAATATCTTCATTTGGAAACGTGCGTTATTTCCTCCACACACACCCCCCTCCCGGGATCAGCAACGCGCCTCTCCCCAGACAAAGCAAGGACAAGCCTCATCCTTAAAAATTATCTGCCTTACAGATCACATTCCCAGGCATGTTCCCCGCTTTTTATTACCGCGGATAACCTCTTAATGCTATCACAATTTTATACTTGTTAAGTGGACATCTTCCGTATATTTAACTGCAAACAAAGTGACTTCATTTCGGGGGGTGGGAGGAAGGAGAAAAGCTTTGGAATGATTAGAAACATAAGTTTCTATCTTCTGTCACACCAGCCTATCAATTATTCAAAACCCTACTAAATTTAGATGTCTGTTCCTAAAACGTTGTTTGCACTCGTTCCCTGGGAAGATGGAGGCGGCTGATAATTTGGCTAAATTATGCGTTTGAGCCCGATGGTTACAAATGAAAGACTCGAATTTGGCAGATTTATTCGCCGCTCATGAAAATTTCTCAATGGCGATGCTTCGGACCGACTCCTTTGGGGAGCAAATCAAGGGGTGAGGCGGCGCCCGCAGGTATTTACGTGGACCAAACCGTGTCCTCACAGCTAATAAAATGATGCATCTGTGACAGGGCAGGGGGTTTTCCCCAGTGGATAGGGACCGGCTACGGGGGGCGAGGGGCCTAAAGCCAGCCCCCGTGGTGCTTTGTGCCCCAGGTAGTCATTACCTGAGTGTAAAGACTAATAAAAGGGAAATTATTGCTATTATAAGCTGAGCTGTGAAGGATGCGGGGCGGATGACGTCGGATCGGGCAGGGCATAATGTTCTCGCTCCAAACCCCGTGCTTGGAGCATCCCTGATGCTGCTGGGACAGGGTATAAAATATCCCCCTTTCCCAGCGGTGTCAGGGTGTGATTGGCAGCTAATGGCCACCGCACATGGTCGTTCTCCCGTGGACACCAGTGGCAGCACGGGAGGGGGGAGTTCTTGTAATTTTTTAAAATTTTAAAATTTTTTTAAAATAGATAGGCTCTGACAAATAATGCCACCTCTTTGCAAAACCTCATTAGTAGTGGTCCTTTGCAGCAGCAAATGAACCTCCGCTTGGTTTATCAGCGGCAGAAACTCCTTTCCTAGAGGAAATGATATTTTTGGTGAAGATAACTTAGCTGATAGTGCAATAGCCTGGGGGGGGTGTATGTAAAAACCTGCAGACCCCATAGCAGGCGTAGAGCATGCCTCCAGCAGCCCTGTGCATGGGGTATCACCGACTGTTTCACTGGGAGGGGTTCACAGTGCTGAGCACGAGAAGAAGAGTTGAAAGAAATGCTGCTTACTACAAAAAAATTTTTTTAAAAAAATTTAAAATAAAATAAAATCCTCCCACCAGCAGCACCACCCTTCCTCCAGCAATGACAGTTGGTTATTGCCGAAACACAGACAGCCTTGGGGAGGGGGTGTGTATGTGTGTTTTAAAAAATAATTTATATTTAGAAACCAAAACATTTCAGGCAAACAGAAAGCAAATTGCACAAGCCCTTGTGTCATCGTCATCTCCCCCCCACCCTCCTCCCTGTGCTGCCTCCGAAGTCTCATGGCTAAGAAATATATTCCCATTTTTACAACTCCGGCATAAAGGCTGGCGAGCGGGGATGAGGAGGGGAAAAAAAACAAAACAAAAAAAACCCCAAACCTTCCAAAAAAACCCAAACCAAAGGAGGCGCGAGCGCTTTCATTTATTTTGATAATCCTCCTCCTGCTCCAGAGCGTTTTGCTGTCTTTGTCAAAGTGAATGACAACAATTTGGCCAACTCTCTCTGAGCTGCACTCAACAGTGACAGGCAAATTATCAGAGGCCCTGCACTCCTTATTATCAGAGGAGAAGTCATCAGGAGGACGTGCGGAGGATCCCTCTCCCCTGTCACTATTTGTCAGTGGGACAAGGGCCACTGCTATGGGTAGCTGACAGGTAATTTCAACAATAACAATTACTCCTATTACTGGTGTCATAAACAATTCGCCCAAGGCATGACAATAGCAAAGCTTTATAATTCAATGCCATATAAATAAATGCCAGCAGGTAACAAGTAATTTAGCTCCAATCAGGCCTTGGCCCTGGCATTAATATTGTTATTGCAAGAAAATGGAAAATTGAAAAAATTCAATATGTTAATGAATTAAGAGGGGTTCAAAGGCTAAGGGAGGGGACGTGTGATCTGGGGGTGGGGAGGAAAAAACCAAAAGCAAAAGAGACAAAATCATGATTTCAGAACCGGCACACTACTTGGTTTCACACAACCTTATAACTAGTTTTTGATATAAAACGTGGTCTTGCTACGCCTGCCTTTCAGGTCAGGGCAAAACATGTGCAGGAACCTGAATCCCACCCCTTGCCTCCCCCTACCACAGCGCGTGAAAAAAAAATAAACTGAATTTAATGGCTTTGTTATAAACAGAATCGTATTTGAAATGTTATGCAAGACAGAGATTTAACAAAGGTTAAAGGTTTATTTGCAACTCCATTGCTTTATTGTCCACTTCTTGCATTCCTTTAATCTTTTTTTAAACAAGCTCTGTTAAATCAATGATTCTTATTTATCAAGAAGAAGGATTTTATTGTACTTTTTCTCTCCCCAAATGCCCTTCATAGGCCACAACACTCCCAGCCTTCCTGTGAAAATGACGATCGGCAGCAAATGAGCCCGAGTCCGATATCTCCAACTCCAACTTCTCGATCAACCCAATTTGCAATTTTACTATTTGTCCGGCAAGACAATGTGGCATCAGGCTGACAGCGGTAAAAGAATTTGAAAATCTCTAATTAGGAGAGCTGTGGAGCAATTAACGCATGTCAAATTTCACTTCATCAAGTGCCACTCTAATTTTCCCACTAAAAATTAATGGACTTTTTTTTTTTTTTTGGTGCGTGTATGTGTGTGTGTGTGTGCGTGTGTCCCCTCAAGGCAATGTTGATTCAAATCTGCTCAAGATGCAGCGTTGCACAGCTAAGCATCTTCTTGATTACAACCCGCCACACTTCTAACTGCTTTCATTCTCACTGCCACAGATACTTTGTCAACAGTCAAATTACGCCATGCTGATAACAATGCATAATGGTCTTCCTCAAAGGAGGCTCCTGTCATGGAGCAGCCTTTCATAAAAACCCACCCGTTTCTTCTCCGGGAAATAGATCTGGCTGAAAAAATGAAGTTTTTTTGCAGTCTCGGGATTGGTTGCAATGTAATTTTTTTGTCGTTGTTAATTTTTTTCTTCTTTTTTCCTCCCCCTCTCTCCCTCTCCCCCACGCTATAATTTATTTATTTTTTTGAGCTCATCTGAAATTACGGCAGGGAGCTGTTTGAAGAGCTGTAGAGAATGGAAAATATTTATAGTCACTGTTTGTACAGGCTTTGCTTAACCACTTTGCTCCACGACATTTTCAAGAGCAACATCCTCCTTCCAATACTGTTCATTTCTTTTTTTCTTCTTTTTTTTTTTTTTTTTCCTTTTTCTTTTAAGAAGGTGCAGGGCAGCATCTTTACATAAGCAGGAGCCCCGCTGACGTCAATGGGAGTTCTGCCGGCGCGAGGGCCGCGCGCCTTGGCCCGCTCCTATAAACACGTTGGGACTTTCTCTTTTAATGGATGGTATTTAGATTCCGCGCGGGGTCTTGTTTAACATGCACGTTTGCCAGAGTCCTCAAACATCGCGGGGCACGCAAGACAAATTGCCTTTTTGTCGGAGCAGTGCGGAGGGCAGGGGAAAAAAAAGCGCGGAGCGAGTTTTTGCCTTTGCCTCCCCGCTCCACCCCTTTTCCCTGGGCGATCGGCAAAAGCCAGAGGGTGGCATGGGGCAGGGTTGCCAACAAGTAGAAGTGGAATTAATAGGAATAATGTACTCCAAAGATATTTTTTTTGCCTTTGAGTTGCAGAGTTTAAATAAACACTCACAAACGTGGGGAGAAGGGGGGTGTTAGCGCACACAGCCCTTTCTATTGATGGAGTTATTGCTGCTAACAGAGAAGAACCACCCCAATGGTATGGGTAGGGCACACGCACCTTCATATATGCTATAAAACAAAGCCAAACCCACACGTTGCCTTTTACCTGAGCCATCTTTCCATCAATAACTTCTTTCTTGCCACAGTCAGCCAAGTGACGTGGGCCCTGCTCCACCTGGTACTTTCCTGTATCTTCCCTGTTTACAGCCACACTGTCCCCTCCGGGCACAAACATTGTGCAATTGACTTTCTCTGGTATATTTAGAAATGTGAGATTTGGGGTATTTGATCACTGAAATTTGGATGTTCCCCTTGGTGTTCTCCAGCTAGGATGGAGAAACGAGTCTTCCCCCAGTGACACAGAGGTCCTTGAGCATCCCCGGACCGACGGCATGGCAGCCACTGGGGCTGCAGGTTAATACACATGTAAGTGCCCTTTTTTTTCCCTTTTGTGTCCTTCCCTAAGCTTTAAAAATTATCATGATGCTTATAAACAAAGCAGAGATTATAGACTTTGCCTCAACACCCCCTTCTTTTTTTTTTCTTTTGGGGGAGTGGGAAAAAAAATGCTGTCGTAAAAATAATAGGCAGGGCCGTAAATTACGGAACGCAAGAAAGAAAAATGTGATTATATAACGCATCCTGCAGTAATCAATTTTACCTCCAATATCTGCTTTTGTTTTCAAAATGCTAAATAAACAATACATAATGCATCCCTCATCAGCCAAAACCATGAGGGCTCTGTGCTCAAATAACAGGAAACATATTCAATTTTCCTAACAGAAGACAGTTCATTAAGCTGTGCCACATCAAATAAAACTTTAATTTCTCCAGCATCAGAGTCGCAATGAAAGCAATTGAGGAAGATGAGCCATATGGTACTTCTATCAGCAAACACATATTGCTCATTCCCCCAAAGTTTTCTAATTCTGCTCCCCAGACCTGTGTAATATAGATAATGTGCTCTGAGCGCAGCAACCATGAGCTATCTGGTGTACACTTCTAATACTGTATTTAATGGGAAATAATGAATCATAAAAGCCTGCAGAAGACGGCTTTTGCTAACCTAAATCTCAGCTGTAATTTCATTGTTCTGTGCCTAAGATGCTGTTTGCCCTTTTCAAACAACAGCAGTTGAACATAATTATGCGGCTACAAACCTGGGCTGCAAAAAGAAAGCCTTCCCGATACAACCAAGTTTTTATTAACTCTTGAAATCCTGAGCTTGGGGCAAGTGCGGGCTGCCGGAGAGCTGCCTGTCAGCTTTTAGGGTTCATTAAAGCACGCGTTAGGCGTACATCGTGATTTCCAGCGCGTAGCCCCACAAATTGATGACTCTCATATCGGGCCAAAAATGCAACAGGAGAAGTCTATGAAAAATTAGGAAATCTGCTTGACATCGGGAAATCCGACACTTGTCTGCTCTAACATCTGTAAGTGCCAAAGCCGTACAACCTAGTAAGAGGGGGATTATTTATTTATTTATTTATTTATTCAAAAAAGGTAAGTCTATTTTTCTTCTTCTTGCCAGATATAAAAATTGCGGTTAGTGCCTTGAGTAAAGGGCCCTCTAAACTTTATAGTGTTTATCCTCTGCATATAAATCCGTAATGATCTATTTAATGATATCATAAGGTTAAAAGTTAAACAGCGCTGTATTTTCTCTGCCTTTTTTCTCCTCTGCCTCTTAGAAAGTAACCTGTGTGTCTCCGAGAGAGGATCGGGGCTGTTTTCTGAAGAAGCCTATAGGTAAAGAGACATCCGTGCACGCACACGAGAGGATTCACGAAGGCAGGGACGAGAATATAAAGGCATTATTTTGATGTGACAAGCCCTGCTTGGAAAAGGTCTTCGATTCATCCAAAGTAAGCCTCTTTCTTTCTTTCCCCCCCCAACCCCCCCACCCAAAAATATACGTGGCTAATTTAAAACATTGTCTAGATCTGCTACTTATACATATTGAAAACATATTTTAGTGGCCGTGTTTGTTTTGGCAATATATGAACCAAAAAAACCCCACAATTAAATTAAAAAGAGCGACTTTTAAAAGTTAGAGATTGCCTTTTAAAAGCTTATTAAAATCAGCATGTTAGATGTCTGTCTCTGAATTAGCTCAGAGGCTTGATTGCTTTCATTAAAGCTGCCTGTTCGGGGGCTGCTTGGTGAACGTTCAAGTCTAGGTTTTTTTCCCCCCTTCTCCCCCCCGCCCCGAGCTGCTTCTCGCTACTTGTCGACTTGGATTTTCCCTCCAAATTTTGAAAGCAAAACTCTGATTTTTTAATTTTTTTTTTTTTTTTTTTTTAAGCAAAGCGACAGCCACCCACTACCCCCGTGCAAACAAACCATCATGACAAAAATCACCGAGCCGGAGAGAGAGACCAACAGGTAAAAAAAAAAAAAAAAAAAAGGTAAAAAATTATAAATAAATATCTTAAAAAATAAAAGACACCTCCAAACATCTACCCTGACCGAACCAACCCCTCAAAAAACCCCACCCCAAGGCATCAAAAAAACCCAAGCCGTTTCATTGCTTCTATCCCATGAATGCCTTAAAAAACAAATGTTTAAACAGGTTTTTTTGGGTTTTTTTTTTTTTTTTTTTTGAAACGCGGCAGAAAAAACCTCTGCATGCTCCGATGGGTTACAATAACAATGCTCTATTGCAATGTAAAACAAGCTGGAGGAGAAAAAGGTGCTTTTTGTTACCATTTTATCAAAGCTGTTCATCTTCTAGCTGCAGGCAGCATTTTGCTGGAATTGCAGATATTTCTCTGTCCGGGCTCCTTTGTTTGTGCATCTCATTTGCATATATTTATCTCCAGCTGAGGGTGCTTTCAGCTCATTAAGGCCTCCCCTCGCATTATTTCATAAGCCAGCTGCTAGGAGGGATTTCACCTGTGGTGAGTGAGAAAAGAGGGGTGAAAAAACCAAATTCTTCATAAAAAAAAAAACAACAAAACATGCACACAAAAAAAAAAAAACCCCAACCAAAAAACAACAACCAAGGAAATCTTCTGACTCTCTTCCCCTATAAATGGGCACCATTTGTGTTAAACAGCCTCTTGTCATGATAGATGCCTCCTGGGGTCAGGGGGGAAAGTTGATTTGAAGGTCAGCAGTAAAACAACAGACAAACCAGACGCCAAACTGGTTCCTTAGCTGTCGGTGGGAGCAGCGGTACAACCAGGTCTTGAACCTTTTTCAACCTCTAATAAAACAGGGGAAGAATCTGAAGTGGAGCAACCAGGCCCCGGAGGAGAGAGTGGAGAAAAAAAAAAAAAAAAACAAAATGACAAAACCCCTACAAATAATATCAATATCGAGCAGCAACGGGAAACAACGGGGCAGCTCTCGGCGTTACGGGCACGCCGCTATTGTTTCACGAGCTGGGGAATTAATTCCACTTATTTATTTAAGGCGTGTCAACTCGCTGCCTAAACCTGTTTCGGTGTCAAGATGAATAAAACTTTTATGGCTCATAAAATAGAGCCATTCATCTCAATGGTCTTTGTGGTGCCTGGGTTGGGTTGGTTTCCCGTCCCCCCCCCCTCCTCCTGGCAGGCTGAGTTGGGCCGAAATCTCCGTGTCCTGGCGCTACCAGCTCGCTTGTAGGAGCAAAGAAAATTTGGAAAGGGCACGGCGAGCTAAACTTCTGGGTTTGCTTACAGATGGTAAAAGTTAATTCATCATAATCACACGCAAACACAACAAACCCCCCCCCCCCTTTATCCCCATCCTAAAACCTACAATGAATTTGCGTCATCTATATGGAGCTTTAGGACCAACAGGTAATAAAATACAATAAAGCCCGCTTTTTATCAGGGGGGAAAAGAAAAAAGATCCCATTAATTATAGTTCATGACTACTCTAAACCAAATGTTCAAATAGTAGTTGGAAATGATGCATAAAATCTCAGCATGTTCTGATAGGTTATAGAGTCAGTGGTTTATTGCAATGTAAAACAAGCCACAGGAAGAGAGGGTGGTTTTGTTTACCATTTTCATCAAAGCTGTTCATCATGTTGATATACTTATGCTATATCGTGACCCCTACATACGTTGCATTTCATTTATTTATTTTCCAGGTTGTTGCCACTTTTGCTGCCTTTGCCTCGGAGAAGTCGGGTAATTCTCCGGCCCCTTTGAAATATGTCTTGTCTGCACCGAATTTCTGCCGACAAACCAACCAATAGATACGGACTTAAGAAATATTTATTATCGTTGAGTAAGGTTTTCTTTTTCCTTAATCTGAGGCAATTAGTACCTGAATAAACACAGACTAAGTAATCTACCTACTCAAAAGGTAATTAGACTTGAAAAGCGCTGTTTGGCTCTACCTAAGGAAAGCACGGCTCTGATTTGATTTGGAGATTCGCTTTCATCCCTATTCCCTTTTGCCCTGGAAAACCTTTTATAAAATCCCTATAACTTTTAATTTCTCCCCATGCCAAACCCGGGGGTGGGGGGGTCACTCTCGGCCGTTGCCGCCCTCTTCCCCCCCAAATCTTTCACCCCGCTTTCTCATTTTTCTTTGCCTCTAATCTAATCACTAATTCCTTGGCCGGGCCAAACAGTTAAAAATGTTAAGTGCTTGCTCGCAATTCCTGCTGCCTCCCCCTCGTATCTGTCTCTGTTTATGGAACTGGGCCCTGTTTTCCTCCTGCTCTTGTTCAGCTGTAGGTCTGCAGGTCAGGAGACTGTAAATACACACAGCGCTGCCCCAACCCATAAATCTGAGCAAAGGGCAGCCTTATATATTCAGATAAGGGATGGAAGGGGGCGGAAGGTGGAGGGGAAGAAACGAAAAGGGGGGAAAAAGAAAAAAAAAAGAGAAAAGCTAAGAACAAGCAGACTCGGGGGCGAAGGCGGCGTTTTGCCAGAGAGACAACCCAAGGTGCCAGCCGGCGCTGGGGGCCAGCCTGCGGCGCTCCTGCCGCCTCCCCCCGCGGGGTGTGCCAGCGAGAGAGGGATCGGAAACGTCCCTCCTTCTCCCACCCCTCCTTGTTTGTATAGAAATCGTTGCAAAATCCATTTTATTACCTTTGGGGCAACGAAATTAAACCAGAGATTTCGAGGGCTTTCTCTCCTCCAGACCTTTGTTGGTCTGTTTTCTCCCCCCCCCGCCCCCCGCTATTTTATTTCCAGCACCTCCGAAGCTTTCAAGGGAACAGTTGTCCCCCCCCGTTATTGCTTCTCAGTTCCAAGGTCTTAGAATAAATAACATTGTTATTACTCACTTCACCAATTTCCAAGAAGAAATATTGCTGCAGCAAATGCGAGCAGCACTAATATTTGCAAAGTGATAAATGGATTGTTACATACCTTCCCGTCTGTGTGGCCTCCAGCCATCCTCCGGCCGGCTACATCCCTCCTTGGGGTTGGGAGGGAGGGTGCCTTTGAACTTAGCAGGGTCCAGACACTTCGTGCCTTGCACGAGAGCCTGCCCCCGGCCCCCTCCCTCGCCCTCGGAGGCAGAGATCATTTTTAATGGCAAGACCCCGCCAGAGATGGGACCGGGGAGAGCAGGAGCCACGTACCGGCACCCTTTGGCGGTCCTGCCTCTGTGGGCACAGTTGTTTGGTGGGATTTGTTAGCGCCGGGTGTCGCAGGGAGAGGGGTGAGAGGCTGGGGGCGTCCCCGCTGCAGGGTACCACATCCCCGGTGTCACAGCAAGAGCCACCTGCCCTTCTCCAGCTGCCAGCGCTGTGAAAAGCGGGCAGAAAAAGGCTTGCGGGGGAGAAAAATCATTTTTCAAATTGCCCCTGCTCTGCCCCCAAAATGCCTGAATGGAACCACAGTGAATACCTGAGGTACCAGGGGTACGGATGCTCGGCTGGGTGAAAACTGGAAAAGACGTATTCCCAATCGCGGTCTCCCTCACTGTTCGCCGAATCTCATGAATTTGCATGAAATTCTTGGGAAACTTTCTTACCCAACGCTGAGATAAGGGAGGTGCCGAGGCGGGAGCAGTCTTCGGGCCTGCTCACCCCAAAGGTGGTGGCTCACTGCATCATTTCTGAGCTTAAAAGGTGGCAATTGGAAAATTCACACTGAATAATTAAAAAACAATAAAATTGTGGATTTCTTTTTTTTTTTTTAAGAAGCAATTTTATATAGCTGCAAGACATGGTTCGGGCTCCTCAATTTTATTTAAAACAAAATCTCCAAATCAAATTATACCTGGGATGTGAGTCATGACGAAAAACACTCTGAATGTGTGGGAATTAAAAACAAAGTGAAAGATTTTGCTTCAAGACCCACAAAGAGTAACCTGCTGATGTTTCTCAGACCAAGCCCATTACGTTTCCCGGCATGGGACAGGGGCTGGCAGGGTTTGGTTTGCTGGTTTGAATTCCTTGGCTGGGATGAGCACCTCCGGCTTTGGTTGTCCAGGCACCAGAGGTGATGTACAAGCTTGTTCTCCCTGCACAGAGCAAAACTGAGCTGCGCTGGGAGCATCATCCCCACTCCCCTGTGCGGCTGGGGTACCAAAAGGTGCTAAAGCATCCTTCATCACGCCGCCTTCCCGGGCTTTTTATCCTGGTACAGCCCCTTTACTTCTCCGGAGGCTGGCAGAAGCCTTAGGAGATACTCACGTGCAGGTCTTGAGATGGGAGGAGGTGACGGATGTCTGCAAAGGTTTCAGCAACCCAGGGTGAAGGTGTCGGCACAGTCTAGTACGTGGATAAGTCTGTGCCCGAGGGGATGGGGAAGGTGGTAGGCTGACAGGCTGGGGCCATGTCTTTGCTTGGCGTTTTTTCCTAAGGGGTACCTCGATCCATAGAAGAAAGAACAGGATTCAAGGATTGCAGGAAGAAAGTGACCCAGAAAGTGTGGGCAGAGGTACGAAAGAGTCAATCAGAAGAGGTGGCAAAAATACATCTGACAGTTTTTTCCTCCCGATCAAGGTAAATACCATCTTTTTTTTACAAGATGAGAAACATTGAAAGGAAGTCTTAAGTTACAGACGAGGATAGAAAGTTCTTCAGGATGGGTTCTCAGGCAAAATGCATACAGTCCAACAGTATTAATAGAAAGCGATAGTCTGTATTGATTTCTAATCAAAGAATTAATATACAAACAATCCATAATACTCTCTCATAAATGTATATGTCTGTGTGTATGTTTATCCAGCTGGAAATAGACATGCAATTATTATATACATATATGTGTGTGTACCTATATACACGCACACACGCATACACAAATGTGCACGCACATATACACACGTGCACCTTATACACACACGCACGCCTGAAAAAACAGCTTGCCAAAAATGAAAAATAACAAGGGCTGCAAAATTTTTTTAAGGGAAAAAACTGATCAAAGCAGGTGAGAGCCGGGGCAGATGCATCGCAGGGAGCTGCCTACTGTTTGGAAACATCCAGAAATCTCCCTAAAGATTTCCTAACTCCAGGAGCGGGGCTGGGAATGCCGTGAGACCACGTTTTCTTGAGCGATTCCTGCCAGGCAGGAAACCCTGCGGGAGCAGCGTTTCTTGTGCTGCTCCCCTTCCAGCCCCAGGAAGGACACAGGTAAGAAGAAAAATCAAAATCATTGAATATATACAAAACATCTACATTTGTATAAACAGCAAGCTTTGAAAGGGGGAAAAACAAAACCCAATAGGTCTTCATTTTTTATTATTTCTTTTCCTCAAACCTCAAAAAAAAAAATCATGTCAAGGCAGTTCTTATTTTATCCAGACCAGTTCATAAATCCCAAGCCATAAATCCACATGATATCCTGGGCTGCTGGATTTTGCATTTGGAGCTCTGAAAGACTGATAGCTGAAAGATTTATAAAATCCCAGGTAGCTGGAGTGCTCCCTACTGGCTCCACATCTGAGGGGTCCCCGTGTCCCGCTTAGCCCGGCGAGCTGGATGTATGGGATATATTGTGCTCGAGCAGCAGGGCCCCCTCCCATGTCCTATTTTCAGCCATGGCGAGGGCTAAAATTTGGTCATTTGGGGTGGCCGGGTCGCGTTTAGGGACTTCTCTGTGCAGACATGGGGACAGCCACGTACTGGGGATGCCAGGAGCCTGCTGCCACCTCCTGCAAAACTATACCATGTGTCCTATATGTACGATTTAGCTTGTGTGGGAGACCCAACCATAAACAGCGGAATTGTTTAAGCTGTATTGAATGTACATTTAATTTTGTTCCTTGCAACAGCATTGAATAGGAGTGTCTGTTGAGCAAGAACGGGGTATTGCTGCTGGGGCCAGAAGACGATGATGTTTAAAGGGGAACGGGACCAGCCCCTCAGGAGGAAAATGGCAGCTGAGATGCCTCGGACAAAGTGCACGCTGCCAACAATTTAGCAGACAAAGCAGCACGTTCCCGTTCCCCAAACAGCGCTGGAGGATGCTGATGTGGTGGGGTTTTTTTGTCTTTTTCATCAGTTCAGTGGATGTTGCACGTAAGCCCATGGGTACTGGGACAAAACTCCCCCAAAACAGCCCTTCTGAAATGTGTATTATTTGTCTGCTGAAAACGTGCTTAAAGCCTTCCCTCCGTTACTTTCCTCTATCCTTCCGCGATGACCTTATTTGAGCCTAATATTTTACTCCAGACTTGCAATGACAGACATTTTTAATATGCTTCTGTTGCATTAATAAAAAGATATATAGATATATATATATATATAAACCTCACTCCTGCAGTTACAATAGTTCCTTTATAGCTGTAAGGATATTAACTAACATCTTTGTTACCGAAAAACGAAATTATTTGCTTTATATTTCAGATATTTATATTCATGGATCTGAATCCATTGAAGTCCACGTGGCAAATCTTCCTTCAGCCTCCTGGGGAAGGACGGTGGAATCAACCTGAGGTCAGCTCTGCCTCTTTGGTGTTTTATTATAAGCACATGGTCCAGCTAAATTTAGATTATTTTTATGATTTTTTTTCTTTTGGTATTAGTGGAAATTAAAGCATTGCAAGGGTTTATGCTCCCTGCGTGCTGCAAACATCTCTGCCTTTGACCAGCCACCTTAAGGAAGCATTGCGAGCAGCTTGGCTCACACGCCACGGCAAGCTGCTTGCCTTCTCCCCATCAGAATCCCCGGGTCCATTAGAAACAGTTACTCATTTAAGAGGTCAAACTAAACCAGACGCAAACAGACCAAAGCATTTACACAAGGACTATGACACACTCACGGCAGAGGAGGTTTTTTTTTCCTCCGGTTATTCTTGAAATCCAAAGCTTTCCCAAGTCTGCTCGTGGCTCTCACGAGATACCCTTCCCCTTCCCAAGCAGAACATATTTCTTCTTAAACCTCAATCTCCCATGGACTATATTTATGCCGTATTTCATCTTTCCTTCTTGCTTCCTTACTCTTTATCCCTCTTCCAGCTGGGTTTGAGTCATCCTGAGCTCAGGGCAGCCGAGTGTCCGGCGGCGGGGCTGGGGACGGGGTTCAGGAGGGCTGCCTGGACCCCTCACTGCCCAAACCCACCCGGGATCTGGGCTGCACCGTTATTTAATCCAGATTTAAACCAGGCCGGTTGGGACAAGCCAGGTAGCCCCTGTCCTGCTGCAGGAGGGTGAATTTACTATGCTTCGCCTCTTCGGCGTTTCTGGCATCTTAGTTTTGTGAGCTTTGCTTTTCTGTACATGCCTAAGCCCCCCAACTTTATCAGCGCCATTCGTCTTGAAATGCTAAGGTGGGCTTTGCTGGTCCTCATCAAGGAGATTGGGTTGAAATTAATCCCCTGGTGCAGAAGAGCCACCGGACCAGGGTGAAGGGCAAACGCTCATTCCTGTCTATTGATCAGCCCCTTCCTCCTGCGCTTCTGCTTGCAGTGCCTTTGGAAGCAGATGATTTCTTTCGCTTTCTAAACAAAGATTTGGGACATAAAATCTGACCTAACATTAATTTTTTACATTTTTAAATGTGCAAGTTCTCTTAAAGTTTCCTTTTATTAAAAGCATCCACATAAGCTCTTTTTCTCACCCTTTTCTTCCAATTCTGTTACCATTTCGCTAATTAAAAATGCTGTACAAGGACTAGTATTGAGCTATAGAAATGAAAGGTCAATACATGAACAACACTTCATTTGTAAATAATACGGCTCTGTAATCAATTATCTCATTTTCACAGAAGACATATTAATCTAAAAGCAAAGGATGGAGACATTTAGAGGATGTACAGAGGGGATCTTTAAATGTTAAATGTTCTTTAGCATGTGCTAAATAAAGGGTTTGGCAGAGTGAAAATGTAGTGCACAGCACTGACACTCCAGGGAGAGTCTTTAGGTCAAGTGATTTGTACCTTCAAAATAGTTCTCCATAGCACTGTAAAGCCTCTCCGTCGGTAGCAGCGAGATGGGCTAGCGTTATTTAGGATGATAACTCTAGCAGGGAAAATACTGCGAAAAGAAAAAAAAAAAAAAAGGTCATCTGCCAAAAAAAAGGGTGTATTTTAATAGGTGAATACGCACTGTTATTTGCTTTCCACGAGCAGCGGGAAGTGAGTTTTTCTACCCCTCCTTCTCCATAAAAACAGGCTTCTGGAGCTGAGACAGGCTCGTGTGAGAAGCTGGGCGGCCAAGTGCCCTCGGTACCCGGGGCACGGGCAGGGAAACGCCGCTCCGGGCAACACAGCATCCCCGTGGAGCCCATACGGGATTCTTTCCTCTTCCACGGGTCACAGCGGGAATCCACATACGGGTTTAAAAATACAACAGTTCCTGGGTGTTGGAGATCCCGTGCGTGACTTATATACCTCATTGGGGGAAATGACAGAAAATGCATTTCCCGACCTCAAAACAGCTTAGGCTATTCCATCAAATGGAAAAGAAAGGCTCTTGCCAGCTCTGCCGGGAGCCGGGTTACCTTGTGCGCTTGTTTACCGCATTTGACAACGTAGAGACGCTAGAAAGGGGAGGGATGAGTGTAATTTCATTTTCGTTTGTGCCTGTTTGTACTGGATTTGCTGTACGTCAGCCCCGCGCTCGCCCCAGTTTCCACCTTTAAAATTTCTATCAAACATATGTTGGGACTTAAGGGGAAAAAAAACCCAACCACCTCCCCAAGTCTCCCCACCCCCAGTTCTCGCCGTTCGGTTGACCTCATCCCATCGCCTGCGTTGCCCTCCTCCGTCCATGGCGGGGAGGGAGGAGGGAGGAGCGGGGCCGGTGGGGGGAGTCCCACCAATGCGAGCCCTTGTGCGAGGGGAGGGTCTCCCTCCCGCTCCCCTCTGCCACACTCCCCTCTCCCCTGCTCCCACACCACCCGCCGGCCAAATCCATTGCCTACGCCAGGGGAAGGCTAAAAAAAAAAAAACAAAACCCAAAGGAAAAAAAAAAAAACACCACAAAAAAACCCCAAATGGGAGTTGTTTTCAGCAGGCTTCATAATCCAAACCGGCACCTGGGGGGCTGGTGCACACCCTCCCATGGAGGGAGCACGGGGAGGAGATGCCCCTCTTGGCATCATTGGGCTTAAGGTTGGCTCCAAGGTTTTGCCTCACTCCCCTCTGGAGTCTTATTTGTCTCACAAACAGAAACAGACCCTTGGCACGGGATGATTGAGCAAGGCACCATCCCAGCTCCCTCCCAGCCGGCCGGGGGGACGGGAGCAAAGAGCCAAGCCCACCACCACCACCAGGGTGAAGGAGCCGAGGGCAAGCCAGGGTGCAGGGGGGCTTGACCGCCTTCTCTCCGCTGGCTGACACCAAGGGTAAACTGCCTGTGATGGCAAAATCCTCACAAAAACCTTTTTTTGGCTCAAGAGCTGGTTCTGGGATTGGCGTTGCCGAAGAAATGGCGGGCCAGCGAGGCTGCAAGCCGGGAGCCCCGTCTGCCTCACAGCGGATATTGTGGTGGAGCGTGAAGGTATCCACTTCTTTAAAAACAAAACTTAGGTTAGGATTTAAAAAAAAAAAAAAAAAAAAAGACGGCCCCTAAACCTAAATATTTCCAGCCCCGCGGGCTCAGTGCACACTGTAGCTGCTCGACCCACAGGGCCTTTCAAAGCGCTCCCCGAGCCTCCGTGCCAAAATAAATGTTACTTTACCATCAAGGAGGCAGAAGAATGAAAGCCGTAAGATGTGTGAGTGAGAAAAAAAGAGCCCAAACAGGAAAACCCCTTTCTTCTGATTTTAAAGTCCTGGATGATCAAGGCTGTTCTGCTCACTCTGATGTAATCAGTTTGCAGATACCCAAATACACGTCCAGCCGTGGAAAGTGCTCTCCCTTTGATTCCAGCAAAATCCTTTCTAATTCTCTTTAAATGTTCCAGGGCTTTTTGAAATGATTGCTATCAATGCCAACCAAATGCTTCAGATCTCTTTTTTTTTTTTTTTTGCCTGTCTTTAAATACTTGCCTTATTTTTTATGCAGCCCAGTTACCGCTGTACATGGAAAAGTATCTAGAAGAGATCTGGTTTGCTTTAGCCTTTATACCATATCGAGTTAGACACTTTAACCTTCCTTGTATTTACTTAGTTGCTTTAATATGATTTCTGTAACCTCTATACTTTCCTTTTTTCCATATAGCTTATTAAATATTTATAATACAGTAGCCTACACACATCACATAGGTCAGACTTTTATTTCATTAGGCCCACCGTAGCTATCTAGTAAATCATAAGTCACGTTCCCCCTAAAAGTTAAAAAACAGGACTGTTCAGGTGAGCTCGGACCGAGTTTGCGAGGGACTGGCTTAAAAAAAGCTAAGCTGGTTAAAACAATAGATAGACTTGTTTCACCAGAAAAATAATAGATCCCCGAAGGCAATAGATCTGCAGCGTTTGCCACGGGTAGGAACGCTGCCGGATGGTCTGTTATTCCCTCTGTGCTCTCCAGTTGCTCTGAGGTGGGTACGTGACCATCATTCAGAGCATTTTTCCGTTGCTGGGATGCCTCTTCCAGCCCAACTTTGAACAAGATCCTCAAGAGTTGGATCTTCAAGAATCACAAAGCCTTCTCCAAATCCATGAGATTAAAGGAGAGCAAGATCCAGGGCAGCTTTGGGGTATGTTATTTCTCTTTGTTTTTGCAATTTTTAGGATTATTATTTTTTTTTTAACCAATAGGTTAGGGATTATTTTACATTTTCCTGGAAACTATTTTTCTCCTTTAATTACAAGATGCCAGGAGCAGAATCTAGAAGAAAAACACCAACAAACATGCAGCTTGTAAGAAAGCCCTGATGCCTGCCATGTGGTTGGACATTTCACCTTGCAGTTAGCCATAAAACTTTACAGGTAAGTAAAACGCATTGACTGAGCAGATTTATATTTTTTCCCCTAGCTATTTTATTCAATGCCTTTTGGATCTTACCAGCTTTCATTGCAAGCCAATGGGGCTTTGGGCAACCTGGTCTGGTGGGAGGTGTCCCTGCCCATGGCAGGGGGGGTGGAACTAGATGGTCTTCAAGGTCCCTTCCAACACAAACCATTCTAGGACTCTTCACGCTATATGCTGTTCCGATGAATGGTGTCCCAAAAACAACCGAAGGGTTGAAGACTCCTCCATACCATACACCTGTCCCCACCCCTGTGTCTGATATAGGGACACGAACAACACCCCTGGCAGGCCAGTGCAGCAGCCACGGGCTGTGGCTGCTGGAGACCCTGTTTGTGCCAAGGCACAGCCAACAGCTCCTGCAGCTATGAGGACGGTGCCGCTGCTTCTTTCATTGTCATTTCTCCATCCACCCCCTTGCGCAGCCATGGCCATGCATGATTTCTCCCCAAGAGCCCTCATCCCTCGCTGCTGCTCCGATGCCCCACGCACCCCATCCCAGCATGATGTGGGATGCCCGGCACTGAAAAAAACCCCTCCCCAGCTAAATCCACCCCCACCTTGAGCTTCCTCAAGCGAGGGTGAGATCTCCAAGTGCCTGATCCCTTCTGTCCTCGGGCAGGTTTGCACAGATGTGCGCTGGGTTCCCAGCCCTGGTGTCAAGTTCAGAAAGAAAAACCTCTTCCAAGCTTCCTTCCCAATGGGATCATTTTTGTGGCTAATGTTCCTTCATGCACTATCTGTTATGCTGTTATTAAAGCACAGCTTGCCGACAACTGGGGAAGAAATACGCTCCCCACACTGTGACGCTTCCTCTGCCCGGCTCGGGAGCAGGAACCAGGCTCAGGGTGGCTGCCTCTCGCCCGCCTTCCTCCAGATAAACTTTCCCTGCAGAATGAAAAACGGTCATTTGTGTTTCAGCAGACCATAAAAACCCCGTTTGAAAACTTTTCAAGCCCTTTCCGAGTTGGAACTGCCTTGAAAGTCTTCAGACCACATTGCCATATGGGTCGGTGGCATATGGTTTTAGTGCATGCTATGCTGCCGTTCCCGCGCCGCTGCCCTCCCCCTCCACGATGGGACCCGCAATGCTGCAGGGATTTATTCGCTATAGGATGCTCCTTAACATCTCCTTGCACTCCCTCCAGCTCTGTGCCGCAGCTTTCCCCAGTCGTTCGCTGTGGTTAACCTCCCAACAAGCTGGTGGAGGCTCCCTGCACCTCGAGGTACAGGCAGCTCAATGCACACAGAAAAAAAGCGTCCTCTCCCCCACTCCGACATGCACACATCTTTTTTCTTCCTCCTTGTCCATCACAGGAAGCATTTCAAAGCAAAGAAATGTGTAGTCTGTTTCAGCTGTAAAGTTTTGCTTCATTTCTCTGTTGTGAACCAAAACCTTTTGGATATTTGTTTTTTTTCTCCTCTTTCTTCTCACTTTCAACACCACTTAGAGTGCTAGAAAGAGAGGAATTCATTTTTTTTGTTTGTTTGTTTGTTTAACCTTCTTCTATCTTTTAAAGTCCTGTTCCAAGTCCTGTTCCTACTCTCCTTCCTTTCCCTAGCTCCCTTAATTTTACCCTGCCTTTCCCACTTTGGAAAAAATATATATGAAAGTATATAAAACACTGTAATTGCCTCTCTGTGTGGTTTCAAAAATAAAACCAAGACTAATTGAAAAAGATGATGAAACACTTTATTTGGGAGGAAGGCGGGAGGAATTCTTCCTTTTCTCCTCTTGCAAATTCTCGCTTGGCTGTAGGGTTGAGTTTTTTTGCTTCCCCAGTTAATTTTCAGAGTTAACGCTGGTATTTAAAGACGCTGAGCTGTCTGTCCGAGGTGTGCCTGCTCCGGTTTCATGATTTAGGCTGCAAAGCCTTGGGGGCTCCACAGCACTGAGGTCCTCCCGAACCGTGGCTGGCACAAATGCCCACGTCACCATGACACGTGTGTGGACCCAGAAACACACAAGTGCCAGTACACATTACACGGTGTGCTCATCCATCGCCAAACTGCGTGTGGAGTACCTCCATCTGTCCTCAGTTTCTGCAGTTCATCTGCTACAGGTGTCAAATCAGGGGTAGGTTTTGATGGGGGAAAATGAAGAGGAGAAGAGCAAGAGCTTCACGGATCCATCCAGCTTTTTGCAAAGGGCAGCAGCTTTTTCTCAGGGGCTGCAGAAGTGCTTGAAGGAAGGATCATCTCGCTGCGGAGTCCAGCCCAAGAGGTGCCTTTCCTCTGCACCTCCTGCAGTAGTGATGTGGGCAAGCGGGGCTGAAAAAGAGATGACTTTTTGGGCTGATTTAGGCTTTCTTTATCTTCCGAAAAGCTAGCCTTTTCTGTCATCTGCCTTTAATGAAGATTTTTGTTTAACCAGAATCGCAAGTCTCTGCTGCAAGATGGTTGTGGTGGAAAATTTATAGCCTGCACCTGGCAGCTGAGGTTGTCACCAGGGGAGCACCTGGACAATGTGTCCTCTGAGACCAAAAGCCAAGAGGATGCTGAGATGGGGACACAGTGCTGACGGACTTGTGTTGTGCCGTGCTGCGCACCTTTCCCCAAACCGTCCCACCATGTCACAGGTGAAGCTACGCTAGCCTTGAAAGAAGAGTTTCCTTGGTTTCTGTGTTTTTTTTTCCTTTTCATTTGTAACATCACACAGAAATCGCATACCACAGTCCAGCTCCCCACATTTTTGCCTTGAGATGCCCGAACGCTGCACGCAAACAGCCTGTGAGAGCGCAAAACATTTATACCAAGGGTATAAAGACATTTATACCCAAGGGTTTGAACACAATATTGATCAAAGAGAAAGCTGTGATTTGCAAGTGCAATTGTCCAGGTAAGTAACCTACGCGGATGTAAAGAGGATAGGGCAGCCAGACTGTGAAAAAGAAGAAAGATTATGAACTTTAATAATAATAATAATAATAGTAATAGTAATAGTAGTAGTAGTAGTAGTAGTAATAATAGTAATAATAGTTATAATTAATAATTATAATAATTATTATAATTAATTATAATAATTACAAAACCACCAGGAATCACCCTCATCAATGGGACATCAAGGTGAAAAGATGCCAGACAAGTCTAGTCTACAGGGAGCTTGTCTTTCAGGGAAGCTTTCTATTGAAGTTAAGGTTGAAATCAGCCTGCTCTGTCCAAGCCATATGGCAGTTTTATTTAGGAAGATGCCTTTGACCGTGTCTCAGGTGGCTCTGAGCACTGTGGGTGTCAGCAAGATGTCAGCAAGGTTCACAAGACAGAGCCCGAGGCTGGGATGGGCCACGGGGGAGGTGGGGGGTGGGCAGCAGGGAGGCTGGGCATGAAGCTCTTGGAGGAGCAAGAAAGATCCTCAGCTGCTTTCAGCGCGCTTGCTCCAGCCAAGGAGTAGCGCAATGGCACTACTTCAGGTAATCAGCAACGGGAAAACCCTAGAAACCAAAAATTCATGTTGAAAGGCAAGCAGGACACGGCAATTTCTCCCACCTTCCCCTTACTGGGCATGGAAAGCTGCTAACCAGGCGGGTTTGTCCCAGAGCTCTCCTTCTCCATTTGTAATGAATACACTTTTTTTGCACCCGTATAAAACCAGTACTCAAGCAGACAAATCACAAGCTGAGGATAAAACTAAGACAACATTAAAAAAAAGTCCTTCCAAGGTTGTGTCTCACAGGTTAAGGAGACTTAGGTCCCACACACGAACTTTGTTGCTCATGTTTTGCACCAACATCCAAAGGCCATCTGTGAAGCTCTCCTGTCTCTTGCCCTCCTCCCCTTCCCTCTTTTTAAAATAATTTTGTTTGGTTTGGGGAAGAGGGCGATCTTCCACTGAAATCCCCATTGACTGTCGCCACGTGTGGTCGTGACAGTAGGCTCGTGGCCCCATCAGATGTCCTAGGACTGAGACCAAAGGGAACTTCTTGACCATATTTTCCTCCAGCTTTTTGCTGCAACAGGTCATGCAACAGGTGTTACCCCGCTCACGGCGGGTATATATGGCACTGGCTTGAACCTGACTGGAGCACAGATTTCCATGGCATAACACACAAAGAACAAACAGGTGCTCTCTGTTTTCAGAACCTTCAGAAGAGGCAGCTCTTACGGGCTGAATGTCTCCTTATTTTCCACATACCAGTCTCCCCTCGCTGTCATGCCGCTAATGTACCTTCCTCTTCCATCTTATGCACCCCCACTATAAAAATGATAACGCGAGAGGGTCTATACAGCTAATGCATCACTCCTTTAAAATTTACCAGATCTGAGGTTAAAAAAAAAGCACCATTTTTCCCTACTAAAAGGGGATTTTTATATCCAAAGACACAAAGGTAATACTCACTGCATTGTAGCTGCAATCCTTTTTCTTTTTTTCTTTACCCAACAATGGTGAAAAGATGTGATTTTTACAAGCAAATAGGAAGAAAAAGCCTGAACACACCCTGGGAACATGTTTAAGAAGTTGATTTATGTTTCATGCTGAGCCTTACACCTGCAGTTCAAGCAAAACTCAACTTTGCCGCCCCACAGAGTCTAGTTTATTAGGTATCAAGGAGTCACAAGAAGCCATGTAATTAAAACTGTAATTAACTGGAAAAGGAAAGTGCCACCTGAGTTTTGAGAGGCTGTCAATTTTATTTCCATTACAGCTCTCCTTCTGCTGCTTTTGTCTATAGGGTGGGTTTTTTTTTTTCCCCATCTTGATAAGAAATAACAAAGTTGTATTTTTTTCTTTTTATTAACTAAAGAAGCCACCAAATTCTCCGAGGTCTTTACTCTCGAGAAAAAAATCCAGCCCCTTAGCTTTGAGCTGGGACGTGGGGTTCTGGCAGTGGCATTTGCAGCTGTATTTATCCAACAGGTGTCAAGTGTGGTCCAGGCAGGAAAAAACCCACCCTGAAATGTCCTACTGGTGAAGGGTCAGCCAAGTTCAAAGCCCATTTTAACAAAACATAATCAATGCCCTTTAAAAAGGGGATTGGCGGCACCTTGTTAAAATGCATGACCTTGCTGTGGCGGGCGAGACGAGCACTGGGCGCCCATGGATCCGGCACGTCTCTCCGAAGGTTGCCGGATCCTGCCGGAGACCACCGCGGTATTTCTGCCAGCAGGGCAAGGCCACACGTGGCAAGACAAAACCAGGGCTGGGAGAAATACGAGGCGACGCGAGGAACCTTGTCAGCCCCAGAAATTAAAAGCGAAAAGGGGCCCGATCCCCCCCGCCAAAAAAAATAAATCTCCCGAAGATTTGGGTGGGATGTGCTGTCAGCCCTGTCTGCCCTCTGCCTCGTGCATCCACCAGGAAGAAACTCCTGGGGGATCAGAAAGAGGTGCTGGAATAAAAAGACAATTATTTAATAAGGCTTAAAGAAGCAAGGACTTAGGTAAACCTGACGCAGGAAAGTTGTAGTAAAATATAAAGAGTGATTACCTAAAAGAGGAAAATGAGGACAAAAAAAGATAGGATCTACCTTAGAGATTGTTACAAGGGAGATGATTTATGAATACATATAAATTTTTGTAGAGGAGATGTTTGTCTTAGACTGGTGTATGAAAGGAGGGATTGACATTCTTCCTTCTCCATTTAACAGGTGACAAAAACCCATCAAGTGAAGTACCAGCCTTGAGAAGGGAAGTTATTATCGTAAAAAGCAATTTTCCTTTGGTGCCATTCCGCTGTGCTTGGGGTTGTTTTTTTTTTTCCCCCCAGCCTTAATCATTCGTGGCCTCTCCCCTCCCGACACAGGCCCAGCTTGCAAGGCAGAGGTCTCGGGACCCTCCAGGTTTGAAGGCAGGTCTCAATCAGCGCTAATTTGGGGAAGTGAGCTGGAGGTACCTGCAGCAGATGACACGCAGGGCTTAGCTTCTTATTCAGCTACAAGTCAGCAGGGGCACCCCCGACCATCTGTGGTCTATAAATTACAGTAACACCGGCACACACTGCTTGTAAATCACCAATGAACAGGCTTTACCTTATGACACACTACATGAACCCTGTTGGATATTCCAATAAACTCCCATAAACCAACCGATATAAACTCTAGATTACGTTTCTTTGGGGGGGGGCAGGAGAAAAACCTGGACTTTTCTGCACTTGCACAAACTTCTCATGGGTGAAATGAAGCTCTGTTGTGTATTTACATACCATGTTTTCTTACGAAAGAGATTTTTTCCCTCCTGCCATCATTATTACCATACATATTTGCTTAGCAAAATGGCTTAATGATGGTTTTTGTCAGAGTTAGGTTGATGGTTGGACTAGATGATCTGAAAGATCCCTTCCAACCCAGGCGATTCTATGATTCTGTGATTTTATTTCAGTTTCCAAGAGTGCATCAGCCTTGAGGCAAGCAGGTTCGTTTCTTTTAGAGGAGCAAGAAGACCCAACCCATGACATCAAGCCAGTCATTCCCTCTACAAATTAAAAAATATGCCACTATTTCTCACCATCTCTGCATCCCAAAGGCTAGAGCCTCACCTCACTATCTCTAGGAGGGCAGACCATCCTGCAAGAGCTCCTCACTTGCTTCTTTCTCCCCGTGAAGTGGCTCTTTTACTCCAGTCTGGTAGCAGGGTGGAAGGCTCTGTGGTCTGACACACCATCAACCCCCTGCCCAGGAGGTGATGCACTCCTGCCACCCAGCTTGGCTTGGATAGATCTTACCTGCCATGATGTTCCATGGAGGCCATGTCTGCTAGGAGATACTATGAGCAGAAGTCTCGGCATGTGGCCATGTGCTCCTCAGTACTGTGGCTGGTTGGGGCCACACATGCTGCTCCACTGAGAAACCTGGCACTTGAGACCCGTCAAATTTTGATAATTATATTAGTAAGCCCTGCATCTAGCTTGTCATCTGGGCAAAAAAATACCCTGTAAAATACGTTATTCAGATTGTGGGGGATATGCCAAGTAAACAACCTGATAAATGTTATTTGACCAGCTTTTTTGCTGACCATGACCAAATGTGGGCTGTAGTGTAGACAGCCAGCAATGGCTGTGTCACGACTCTGTGGCAAGTTCCTTAATTGAATCTGAAATCCCGACCCCTCTCAGGAGGCAGTGGGAGCCTTGCAGTCATCTTACTCACGCACAGCAGAAGCTCCCTATGGCAACATTATTTTTATCTGGGTTTCTTAAGGCTATAGGGGCTGGCTTCTCACCATGCTCTGCGTGGATGTACGGGTGTGTGGGCACACGCCTGCGGCAACACATGCTTTTAAACCCATTGAGCGGCTGCAGTCAAACTGGACTGATGTTCCCACCTCATGGAGACAGGGAACCAAGGCAACCATGGTTGACTCCCATGATGACAATGGGATGCGCTCCACCATCTGTAGACATCAGAGAATATACATCTGCAAGAACAACCAAAGGAAAATACCCTCCGCTGCTCCCTCCGGTTGTGAGCGTCCAGTTAATTAATACTCATTAATACTGCTCTTTTTTTTCTTACAGCACAGCTTCCAGGCATCAGCCAAAATTGATGCTTCCTTGCCTAAGAGATACACACCAGAAAACATCAAGTCTAAGCAGAAAGAAGAGGTACAAGCAGTAAGCACATGTTCTGGAGAAACCAGGACCATCCGTATTATGTGATCCCAGTGTTAACCAGCCAGACCTCACACGACTGAAACACTTCAAATGGTCTCAGGAGCGATTTTTAATTCACCAGAAACACACTTTCGAAGCATTTATTGAATCTAGGTTGAGGCGGCCTGCTTAGTTTAGTTTCAGAAAAAATAGTGAATAAAATAAAGTTGATTTTAAAATCTATTTTACTCAGAAAAAATACCACCTCTGTTTAAATGTTACTTCAGATTTTCCTGGGAAAAAAAGTGTAGTTAAAAATTTAAATATAACTAAGATTATATACATATATAAAAAATATATAAATTATTTATTATTTTATTTTATATTTATTTTGCATCTATTATTTTAATGATATTATTTATTTATTATTATTTACGTAATATATATTACCTATTTAATACTAATAATTTTTTATATGTATATATATGTATGTAAAAATAAATAATTAAACAAATACCCTGTGATTTTTGGCCAGGGAACTTTTGGTTCATAACATTTTTAAACTGGAGGTAATATACAAGGAGCACCTTTGCACTGACTTTTTTCCATCCAGCAAGTGAACCAAACCCCCGACTTTTCACAGCGAGGCAGTGGGAAGTCCCAGATCAGGTCTGGGCATCGCGGCACTAAGGCTCTGAGCTTACCCATGAAGATGCCCTCTCCATCCACCACCATCTCCATCTCTTCTGTGCATGCCGACAAGAAGAAGTGATAGCGCTATTTCTGGTTTTTAACAAGATTTGGAAAGCTTTCAAGTGCCTGACTAAGTGGTTGGAAACAAGGAAGCAGAAGGATGTTTTGGCATCCTGCGATGTGTGCATGAAGAGCATAGACACAAACACATTGAGCACACATACTGTAAAACAAGATTACAAGGAGAGTACGAACTAATAAAAAGCCTATTAAAACATCATGGACACTATCGCTGCTCGCGTGCATGCCTACGTATTAAAATAACAAATATTTCACGTGAACATGCAGTTTGAACATGACTGATCGCAGATATAACTTTCAGCAACCTTTAAATACATAATGCCATCCTGTAATTAATGTAGCCTATCCTGAAATTTGAGGGATTTATTGAAACTGGCAGAAACATTTGCAAATAACTTGGGGAAGTTCATGACATAGCTTCTATCTCAAGGGATTTCATTCATTTTTTCCATTTTTTTTCCAGCTACCATCAATAAATTCATTCAGAGCCCTTACCACACGACGACAAATGCCGTTGGAAATCCTTGGTAGAAAGCCTGAAGAAAGTACCAACGTGGAGAAAGAAAGAGCCTCGTTGTGTTTTTATTTGTTTTGTTCTCTTTCACTTCCAGTGAAATATATATAACCACGACTGAGGGGATTGCTTTTGAGGTCTGCAGTGAGGAAAAAAAAAAAAAAAAAGGCAAAAGCAGGCCATAGGCAAAGCAAGCTGTAAAAGGATTTTGCCCAAATTCTTCAGGAAAAACTATGGCCAACCCGTTAGCTCCTGCCCAAGCAGGAGGTAGGCGGTCAGCACTGAAATGTTACGTATCGGTACAGACCAGGCACCCACGTGTGGCGAGGTTACACCTTTTAGAAGGAAAACTGATACAGCTGGGGGAAAAAAAGTGTTTCAACACAGCCCTTTCCTGGAGGAATGAAGGTGTCAACACCCTCAGCTTGGGAAAGGTGCTGGTTTGTTGGGTGGACGAGGAAGAAGAGAACAAATCCCAGCATTGTGGTGCGTGTTCCTCACATTCTACACAATCAGTACAATTATGAAACCTGGCCGTGACCCTACAGATACACATTTCAAATTTGTGCACTAACGAGGACAAGAAATCTTGCTAGGAGACGGTTTCCACACCCGAGGTCTGCACGGTGCCACCACACGGTCCCAGCACCCGGAGTATCAGATGGCAGGTTATTCTGCTGTTACCGCGCTGCATCTAAGTAGGTTAGTGGAGCGGACTGGCACACCTTCCCCTTCGCTTCATCTTCACGTTCCTGACTGGTTTCTCTGAACAGTGTAAAGCGTTTCTTGCATGGGACTGCTTTATCATCAGGAGGTAGTTGTGCCTTTGAGTGCATATATTTGTACTCGCTTACATACAAAGGATTAAAGACGGTAAGACAAAAGAATAGCATTTATTTTAGAAAATTGTTCAATTGGGTTTTTTAAATCTTTTTTTTCTGTCTTTCTTTCTAGGGCCTAAATTTGAGCTACTCATCTCATCTGACAAGCCATCAGCCATTTGTACAAAAAGAGGCCAAAAATACCTGGAAAAATACCCCAAAATGTGCTTCTGAGCTACTTGTTTCATTGACTTGGATGCCTTGGCTACGTTTCAAACAGCAAGCAGAGCCAGGCTGGGGTACAAACGGCCACACATAAAACCCCGCTTCTGGATGCTGCCTTCACGGTGAAGCAGGGTGCTGGGGGTGGAAAATGAATCTACCATCCGAGGTGCCTACAGAGGACCAATGGTGAGTGGGATCCACCACATCAGTGTCCTCCCTACTTATCGCTTTTACATGAAAACTGTGGGGTTTTCTGGTAAGGGCATGGATAACACTGATGCTGCTGCAAGGAAAAGAAAAACCCCAACCAGCTGGACAAAACTGGCAACCAGCATTTCTGATGCGGGAAAGCCCAACATCTTGCCCGTTGTGGAGTGGAGCTTCCCCCCTCCAGCCCAGCTTTCCTCCAGCCTCAGTCCACGCACTCGGAGAGCCACATCGGGGCCCCAAAACCCCCCAGGAGCAGCGCAAGGAGCTTGTCGTGCTGCTGACAGAGGACCAAAGTTGTCAGCTGCGAGGATGAAGAATTTGAGGTTGGCTGTTGGAGCGCTCTGAGCTCAGGAGGGGTTTGGAGGAATGCAAGCTGGGGTTACATAAAACACTGACTCATGCTGAGAAATCACGAGTTTTGAAAGATTCAGCTGAGGAACGAGCAAAACCTCAAGCTGCAAGTCACTTACAAGTCAAGAGGAACTGGGGGATGCTGGAGACCTCTGAAAATTAGGCCTTGGCGCGGGGTTTTTTGAAGTCCTGCCACTGCTCCCAGGAGGAACCGAGAGCCGTGTTCATCTGTCAGGGGGAAAAAATATGGCCCTTCGTTATTTCAAGGAGAGTCGGTGTGCACATGTTGGCTTTACCCGTTGGAAAGAACAGCCTAAGATGGAGTAAATAGAAGTTAAATTCTTTTTTCCTGTTTTTTTTTGTGCTACTGTGTGCAATATTGAAAAGTACGTCATGCAGAATATTTACTTTTTGTTAGGATATCTGAGCGTGCAAATGTTTGTGGTTTCGTTTACCAGGCAAAACCGGTTGTGGATTTTGGCAGTCTGAGCTGGTCTACGGTTTCTGTGAATGCCTGGATGCGGTTCTTCCCGGGGATTTATAGGTTACTCCAATCATGTCCCATTTTACAGGTAATCTGTGTGCCACAAAGATGGTGTGTGAGGGGTGTGCAAAAGAAATACAAGACCGAGGACTTCCCGCCATGCGTTAGAAGCACTGACCAAAACCATTCACACTTTGATATTTAAATCAGACTTTAAAAAAGCCATGCTCGGAGACATATGCAAGTAGTTGATTTTTGGATCCCTTACAATTTTCTCTCTCTCTTCTTATTTACAGTAGGTACTCAGCCTCTCACACACACACAACATCAGTTAAATTATTCAAGTGCTTAAATAAAGATATGGTTCCCTGCCTGCGTTTGTCCAAATTTGAAAAAAGTGTTGCCTGCTTTTAAGTTTTCTTTCTCTTTTCCCTGAATCACAGTCTCTCTCTCTCTCTCCCCCCCAAACACACTGATGGAAAAATGAAGATGTACAGATGGGCTGTTCGTTTTCCACCAGGTTGCTGGGTAAATATGGCATCAGGAAAAGAAGAGTGTTAGAAACACAGATGTACGCAAGGCATCCCAACCATCGCGTTTGGGCTGCCTCTGCATCACTCAAGTATGCATCATCCAGCCCAAGCAGAGCCGTACGAGGCCAGAGGGAAACGTAGCTAATGGAGAACAAACTATTGGTAAATCGCATGCCTTTCAACCTTGCACAACGGGATAAAATAAATATGGATTAGTGTCGGGGTCAAAGTTTTTATTATGTGAAGTACTAGATGTGCAAGTGCCTGAGTTTCTGATGTTGAAGAAAAAAAAGTACTAACCGTATGTTTATACACACACATACAGATGCATATATATGTATACACACACACACACTATTTCTATATCTAAAAATATATTTATTTGGGGGTTTTTTTTGCTTTGCAAAAGCTCCCTTCAACATGGTCCCAGCTAATTTCTCAGCCTCTGCATTGCAATCGCTAACAATTTAATCACCTTATAAACTTCTGCGGTGACTAACGCCGCATCTATGCTTTTGGCACAGCACGGGCAGAAGTTGTTTTAGCAACAGCAGTATGTAAAGCAGACGCACTATTTGTGAGGCTCAGAGCCCTTAAAAATCATTCCTTTCTCTCTGGGCTATCAACATTCCTGAGCGCTCACGATGCAGCTGCCGAGCTGCTGGACAGCCCACATATGGCCGTGCAATGAACAATAGCGACTCGCTGTTGTTCTTGTTATATGCATCACCATATGTGTTTATTAGAAACAGCAAAAAACGATGACAGGCTTCTTCAGCTATCCCCGCTGCTTGGGGAAAAGAAAAGCGAGGGAGTAAGCAGGACAAAATCAGAGGGTTCTCCCCAGCTTTTTGGGGGAGCTGGGTGGTGGGGCGATGCGATCTCACTCTTTAGGGGCTGTTTATTTATTGGTAATATTGCCAAATTAATACTGCTTCTATAAATGCACACCGAGCCTGAGTCCCCTCTCATTCCCTTTCATTAGAGAATTGCTGGAAACCTGGAATAACTGAATCCTGAAGGTGTTGGCATCCAAAATTCTGTTCCACCAGCGCCCACCTGTGTGCAGCCTGCCCTGAGGAATGCAGGAGAATCACAGAATGGTTTAGGTTGGAAGGGACCTTAAAGATCATCCAGTTCCAACCTCCCTGCCACAGGCAGGGACATGTCCCACTAGACCAGGTTGCTCAAGGCCCCATCCAGCCTGGTCTTAAACACCTCCATCCACAACTTTTCTGGGCAATCTGTTCCTCACCACCCTCATAATGAAAAATTTCTTCCTGACATCTAATCTAAATCTACCTTCTTCCAGTTTGAAGTCATTACCCCTTGTCCTATCACTACAAAAACCTCCCAATATTTCAAGGAGCCTTGGATCAGGACCACACTTGGCGTGTACTTCCCTCATGAGCACAACCAGCCAGCGTGGGCTTGCCTTCAGCATTGGGCTGCCTTGAAACTTCCAAATTGCAGAAAATGGGGCTGGCGACTCAGTGTTTTTTTAGATGGAGGTGTTGTGGTGGCCATTGGGAGCCCAAAAGAAACACAGAAATGGTTTAAGGCTGTTTTGTCATCAATGTAAAGACAAGGGAGAAATGAGTCCTGGGGAAGGGGAAGAGGAAGGGGTGTTTAAAGCAAAAACAGGAGATGAACTAAGACAGTCGAACTGAACATCTGAATCTACATGTGCTCCAAATTCTGTATCATTTCCCTCCGCTTCCAGGATTTGCTGTATTTTACAGCAAGAACAAGGAAAAATGAACTTTGGGAGCAAAACCAGCAGAGTCAGAAATACGATGTATCTAAACATGTAATAAAATGGAATTTTGATATCCTTGAGTGCTATAGGCTGTCTTCAGACACATGGAAATCAATGTGAGTGAGTATTTATATCCAAAGGCAGACGCGAGCCTCTGCACACACGATCCATATTTTTTCATGTTCAAATCATGATTTTTCTTGATAACAAATAGAGTTTCCACGTTTCTGTCTTTTTGTGACCAAAATAACAAACCTTAGCCACTGTAAAAAAAAAAAAAAAAAAACCCACAACCAAAATCAGTTTTAAAAATGAGTTTGCAATGTTGAGTTGTATCGGTTTTACTGCGACCTTCCAACTGTGGTAAGAATGCCATTTCCACTCTTACTTCACTTCTTTTTTACTTCCTACCCATAAAAGTAAACAATTCAAGACGATGTTTTACATCCTTGAAAAGTTCCCAAAACAGGATTTTCCACTGAGGCTGCAACTCCCTTGGCTTGCTTTTTCTTTTCTTTCTATGATGCTGAATTCTGTTATCTTTAATTATATTGCTAACAGAATAGATTGTGTAGCTACTTAAAAAAGCAAGCAAGTGCTTTTAGGACACGACCATTACCCCAGCAAAGTTCCTGCCTTGGGGAATGGAATGGAATAACCCCATCTGCACGTAAACCACTTTTTTCAGGCTATTGTTTCCTCCCCACAAAAATGTCTTTTTTTTTTTTTTTTTTTTTTTTTAAATGAGCCCATCTACAACTTCTCCACTTATCAGACTTATCAGCTTGGAAATGTTGCTGTATTGGTTTCACACAGTTTGATAACTTTGTCTTGAATGGATCTTTGTCTTGGCTTATTTTGTCAGTTGTTGTTGTTTTTCAACAACCCCTTTAATTCTGCTTCCTTTCAGTTATTGTCTCCTGAAATATCAACACATGGGTTAAAAATAAGTTGTTTACACCTTTTGAAGAGCAACAGTGGGTCAGGCAACTTATTGTGCTACTTATTTATTATCAGTAATCCCCATCCCGCACCCACAAAAGACAAGCAGGGCTTTGCCATTGAGTGAAATAAAAGCAGGATGAGACCATATGGTTCTTGTTAAACGAGCCTCATCTTCCTATTGTTAATGCTTATCTCCAAAATAAAGTATTTCTGCAGAAAGCATATTCCCATAGCATGTTCTCTTTCCAGTGACCAGCTGGTTGCCAGTTTGTTATTTGCACTGCAGTAGACCACTTTCATCTATTTCTATTCCAGTCCAAGAACACCATTTGTACATTGTCCAACTTGGAAATGTTAATCTGACACCATTGGTCACGGGCCTTTTAACTTCAAGTGGCAAACTTCCAGCTAGCTGCCAGTTGAGTATTTACACTGGAATCTTTCTTAGCCCAGAAATAAACTATTTGTTCACCATAAACATCAGCAACACGCCAATAATTTCTGCAACACACATGTAGGAAGGTACAGCCCACCGCACTTTGCTGTTGGCTTCTCAATAACCTCCTAAGTAGCTCCTTGGGGAGATGCTGCTTGTCTTGAGCCAAGATAAATGCATCTATTTCCCCTTCCGTGCGCGTACATAACTTTTATTTACATTCATGGGAGTTACACATGCATATTGAAAGGCAAGAAGAGGGACCAAAGTTAGGGTGGTTGGGCAGGAGTCTGGCAGCTTCTCCCAAGACCCAGGACTGCCCGTAAGGGCCAAAACACCAGGAAAACCCTAATGCAAAAAGCTCCAGATCCTCTGGCATCATCCACAGCTCCCTGTGCATGGCCACGAGCGCTGCGCTCGGGATGCCCGCTGGGAAAGAGGCACGCTGGATGTACTTGAATGCAGCTTTTCAGAAAGCAGAGTGGCGCGAGTCCTGCGGGATTTTGCTTAGGAGATTGCTATTACTTCCAGCAATACGATTTATGCTTCCTGAAAGAATATTATACTTTGGGCTCTCTTCAGTGAAATAAAAGACCAAGGGGGGAAAAGAAAAAAAAAAAGGTTATGCTAGGTTCTGTGATTTAACTTAAGGAATGTTATGCAGTGGCAAGGGTGTGTTTCATGTACTTTGTTCGACTCTGTTAAAATAAAACATTTCCTTTTTACATATTCCTGCGGTGACCTGCGGATGGGAGAGGCCAAAGACTTTAGTGAGTTCAAAATGTAAACTTCAGGAATGGAACCCCCCACCTCTTCTAATGAAAAAAGAATAATAACAATGATGCCCTGATCTCCCGTTCACTTTTCCTATTCAGTCAGCTAATTTACCTGTTGCCTTTTGCGTTACCTTAGTTGCTTCAAGTAAAAAAATAAAAAAAAAATCAGGTTAGAGGACAACTGACCCTACAGAAGTACTTCAGCAAAATCTCAGAGAGCCATTTGGGATGTACAGATGATCTTATTATTTATGGACTCCTTACCACCTACCTGTGCATTTAGTTCAGCATCTCCATCCACCTCACAACCACCAGGAAAATGCCAGTCAAAATGCAAATACTGGCCAGCATGAAAAGCTGGATGCTGCAAATGCGCATGATATGAGCTAAGAGGAGGTGCGCGTCTCATCCCATCCCACATCCCACTGGCACTTGATGAATGCCCCAACCAAACCAGGATGCTGCCCAGGCACGAACTGTGGGGAACGGCAGCTCGTAGCCCCCCCTTTTCCTACGGACAGCAATTCTTGAGCAAAGCCCAGCCACCTAATCTGCAGGGCTGGCTTTCCACTGGAAGAAAGCAGCGTTTGCATCACCACTGAGCGAGCACCTGAGTTTTGGTGGCCCTTGCTGACCTGTCTGGGCAATGAAGTGCCCAAACAGTGGCTGCACACATTCCCTCCAAGCCTCCCGGACCCTCCTCCAGAATCCAACTCGTAACAGGGAATATTTTCAGCATTAGGGACATGATTTACAATGTGATTCGGGATCTTAAAGGCTCAAACCCTTTAAAAAATTCCCCGTTCCTTGTAGAAGAAGTCATGTAAAAAAAGTGCGTTTCCTATCCACCTACAGCGACTGACAGAAGGATGGTAAGAGACACTCGCTGGTGCTAGGTACTCCAGTACCTTGGGCAAAAAGCACCTGGACGGTGAAACCAAGGACTTCTCTTTCCAGTGCTGCTCCTCACTTGCTCCTGCAGTCGATGGGATTTCTATACAAGACGTATCAATTTTAATTCTGGCCTTTGCTAACTTCCCACTGCTTGATTTTTTTGCACCCTCAGCATTCCTTCAATTTGGGAGTATGAAATACATACAAACATGTAACCATCTACCCCGCACCAAAATTTTGATAAACATACATTTTTCTTACCTCACCTAAGGCTCCTCTTGCAATCGAATGAAGGCAAACAAAATATTTTGACGTCTCAAAATACATTTTCTTTTCCAGGAGGGCAAATAAATAGACCTGACATAAAATAATGTCATAACAATCAGCAACTACAACTCGATTCTCGCTGCTGTAACTTGAAACTTGTAGGAGAATGTTAAAGCAACCCAAGTCTGAATTCCTGGCCACTAAAAAAGCATCCCCTCCTTTTGCATTGGGTTTTTCTGTATGGCCCATCCTATTTGGGACAACCTCTGAGATAGGTAAAACAGTGAAGTATTTTCCCCAAAATGCTTAAGGAAATTTGACCATTGGAAATTGGCCTCGTTGACTACAGTCAAGTAATTAGAAACTAGAGCAGGCAGAATTGCAGACCAAGGAAGGGGGTTTGGACTCCAAGGGAAGACAAAAATCAAGCCCCTTTCGGAAGAAATGCGGTTACCAGGGGAAAACTGGGAGTCTGCAAAAGCGTAACGGGCCTGAGAAGAGTGATGGGGAGACTGGGGAGGAACTGCCAGAGAAAAAAGTTGAGCAGTTGAAGAAAGACTCAGAGAACTTAAAAAGAGATGCCTGGGGCTAATCTTTCTGCTGGTTTATTTTTTCCCCCTGTTTGTTTATTTGCTACAAGTCAGATTTTGCAGCAATTAGTAAAATATCATGCAAATATTCCCTGTGTGACTGCACATGAATAACTTTAATTTTGCTAAACATTTGTCTCATCGTTCCGAAATACATCTGCTGTTTGCATTAAGATAATCTGCTAAAATATTGGGAAGTAAATTACAGTTTTTATAAGATATTTATGAAACAACTTCTTATTTGTATATTAAATATCTCTGACTATCACAGCCTGTTTTTTTGGCTGACGTCTGCTTTCCCCAGGAGCATCCGTGCCCTGTTTCAATTACAGACTGGGCTGAGTACCATCTTGTGGAAAAGCTCCAACTGGCTGGGAATGGCTCAGCGTACGCTCCTAACAGGCTGAGGGAATAATACAGATTTGCCAGCAGCCTATGTCAGAAAAAAAGAACAAAACCAAAAACCAACATCAAAAGAAAATACGAAGTTGCGTATGTGCATAAATCGCGTGGCATTTGCAGAAATTCTGGCACAACACGGCAGGAGCCTGTGCTGCTCTGCTCGGATGGGGTGCTGCAATAAATGCCCTTATGGAGAGACAATGGTAAAGCTTGGGGGCTGCTCCCAGCCCCTGCTTGGTGACCACACATCAGTAAGTAAATTTAAAAGCATTTTTCACTCTTTATTTCATCCTTCCAGGGTTGTCCCATTCTCTTTGCATGCAGAGAAGTCCTAAGGGATTGGGGAAAGATGCGTTGGTTAGCATTGCTGCAGCCCAGATGAGCTCGTATGGAGCCCTGTTTTCATCTTTTCGAAGTAGATGTGGAAAATCAGGTCATTTGTCACCTTCCAGCGCTGGGGCAGGACCGGTAACGATAACCCAAAGGGCTGTACCCTGTCGGAAGGAGGTGGGGTGAGTGAGGGAGGTGGAGGATGGAAAGCAAACAGATCTAGGTGCTGGAGGATCTGGAGGACGTTGCTGTACAGTGGGGGACATATCTGCACTAGCTTCAAGCATGGGTAGATAGAGCGCAGGGTTGGCAATGAAACCCTCCTGAGATGCAGGTAAGTCCTAGATCACTGCCATAGCTGGCTCTAGACAGGATCTGCGTTGCTGGCAGCACCCAAACCACTTCAATTAAGATTATCTGCACGAGCTCTAGCCACATGAGCATGGACACATCTGAAATATTAAAGGTTACGCCTGCTTCCCTCTTAAAACCCACCTGGAGTGCTCAGGAGTTGCCATGGCCCCATAGACAATGCATTGCTGGGCTGAGCAGGGTCTATGAAGCCACCAAGGAGTTTATTGACGCTCCAACCTTCTTTGACTATCTGGGCCCCGGTGTCCTATCATGGATAGGCATCGGCTACAGATTTCTTGTCCGGACACACAGCTTATCTGTTTTGGAGGGTTTTGAGGGTTCTGTTCAGACTTTGGGTGTGCAAAGCACAATTAGGTACTTCTGGTCTACCTCCCTCCGAGTGCCACTTTCATGGTTAGCATCACCTCGCTTCACATTCCCTGCAAAGTTGCTGCACCCCTAGTCCACAGGTTAAAATGGAATAATGCCCATTTTAAATGTAAATGGGGCGAAATGAGAAGAAGAGGCAAGAAGAGGGGTTTGCATTGAGATGATCTAAATTCTGCATGAAGAACTCTGGGAAAGAGAACAAGGAGACTGAAACACTTTAACACTGTTTACCATCTTAAGCCACAAATCCCTCTCCGGTTTGGTATTAACACTACCTACATGGAGGCCAGGTTAAGAAGTAAGAAAAGGGTGGTATAAAGCTGTCTGTCCCTCCTCTTGCTTGTGCAGCTTGTGCCCCATGCGGCGCCCGCAGGGCCCCCCGAATTGATTGCAACAGGGTGGGAAAGCAAGTAAGGGAGGGTGTATTTCAGCATGGATCCACCCCCCGATGCTCACACCAAAATAATAACAGCCTGGGGCTGCGCGGCCGGGTTCCGGCTGCCTCGCCGAGGTACATCGGTACCCATGCGCTGCCCGAGCCCTGCTCGTTGTCCCAGCATCACCGAGCCAAGGACGCCGGGAAGGGACCACACCGGCCATTGTGCAACCCCGCTTGGCTGCAGATTTCCTCTGCAGCGGCAGCACAATAGCGGGCCTGTTGGTAAACAGGAATTGTTTCCCCGCCACAATAGGGCTTGGGATGAAATCATTCCCCGATACCAGGCAGCCTCGACGTGCCTCCTCCACTCCCCACCCCGGTTTAGATGGCAGCGCCTTCCTGCTCCCCGTGGGCCTCCAGTTCCTCGTAAAATGACAACACAATAAAACAAAATAATAATGGAAGCCATATAAGGCTTGATGTCTTCATCGCTCCTTAGAAAAAGTGCCAAGGGAGCTTTGCCCCATTACGGGCAGCAGGTTCCCGGCATCGGCAAGGATTTTTTAAGAGGAGGAAAGGACATTTTTCAAGCTTCGTATCCATCTCGCCCATCCTCAGCTGTACACCTCCAGCAGAAAGAAACGAGTGGTTATGGGGGAGATGAATCCCCAGGTCTGGCAGATATAGATGGAGTTAAGCTCACCTTAACATCTAGGGGCTGTGTGGGAAGGCAGATGACTGCTGACAGCCCCATGGAGGAGATTTCAGCCAGGGCTGGCCTGCTCCCTGCATCCCCCTTTCCAGCGGCACCGAGGACCGTCAGGCTCTCGCAGAACATTTTGTGGTCGGGATAATTGCATTGTGTTGTCTTAAAACTGCCGAGGCGTGGCCCTAAATAAAACCAGACCCCCCGGCCAGTGGGGTCTGACGCAGGGCCCCCGTCAGCCTCCCCACCCTGCTGTCATTTCAGGCACGGGGTTATTAATGAATTTGTAATTGCACAGGGGGAAAAAAGATAAACATATGATTCGGGACAAATATATACATGTCACGAATATATATATATATACACACACACACACACACTCTCATATCTATATATATTTTTTGGTCAATGGTGTCCTAGAACCCAAGTGCACCATTTAATTATTTGTGCTGGGAGTGCCAAAGGAACCTACCATTTATTTATACAGTTAAAATCAGCTGCAGATGTGTGTGTGCTTTTTCCTTCATTTTTTTTCTTTCCTTCACTGTTGGCATTTCTGACATCTCCGGTTTTTATTTTTTCTTCCCTCTCTCATTTAATGAAGGCATCTGAAAACTGTTGGGAAACGGCCCACTGCTCCCTCCCTGGTCCTGTCCGCAGGAGCGGGCATCCCACACCGCCCTCACAGGGCTGTGCTTTCCTCCGGCTCCAAATCAAGGGCTTGACAAATTAAGACCTCAAACACCAGGAGTTGAGGGGAAAAGGAAAGTTTCCTGCTCCACACAGGCCTAGGAGAGCTCCTCTGGTGAAGGAAGCATCGCAGCTGAGACCCCACAGCTCGCTGCACCCATGGGCACACACCAGAGGAGTCGAGTACCACGGGGAAGGAGCATCATGCTTGTTCCTCAGAAGCCCAGCACAATCTTTGTCCCTTTGCCTTTTTTTTGAGCCCGTAAGACATAAGAAGTGACCTCTGCTTTTCATTTTTCGGGGCAGGGAGAGTATTGGAGCACCTCTCTGAGCTGGACTTTGGCAAAACCCAGGCTGTGCCCAGGCTGTGGCTGTGACAGCCCTGTCTGGTGGTTTGGGGTTATCCCCCCTGAAAACCAAGCATTAGCTTCCAGCACTAGGCAGGTGACACAGCTGAAGTCAGAGATGCCCATTCAATTTTCAGAAGCGTTATCTATTTTCTCATGATTTTTCTTCCCCTTGCCCCATTATTATGTTTCTTTTCTTGAGTGAAATGCAGAGGAGCGGGGCACCAGCTGCTCCGAGCAGCATGCTGACAACTGCCAGCAGAAATCAGGACAAATATTGCTCTACCCCTTTTGGCAGGAGGAGGCAATCTCTTTCTGCTTTACCTGGAAGCCAGTCATCAAGGCTTAGTAGCCCCGGGAAGCAATTTAAGGCTGCAGCCAGAAAACGCACTTCGGAATCTTTTGCCAGGGGACTGATGCTTCCTAATACCACTCTGGATGCTTAAATGATGTGATAATAAGTGTATTAGAAGCATTTAGGAGATAGGACTATTAGCAACTGATGATTCACTTTTAAACTTTCAAACTGAAGCCAATGTTCACACGTTGGCACCTTCTGGCCGTCAGGGAGCCGTCAGATGAGCGATGCCTGGGGTGCCGGCTGCACCCCGGGGGCTGCTCCTGACAGCCCCTTATCCCCCATCCAGGCAGCCTGGCCGCTCTTTTTAAGCCCAAGACCATCACTCCAAAGGCATTTCCAAGCACCACTTGCAGAAATCGTCTGGGGGAAGCCGGTCAGCACAACTCTGAGGCAAGTCTCCTTAAATTCACCCACCTACGAGGAGGACAACTTGGTTGCTCCGATTTGCTTTGCAGCAATTATCCACGATCAACTTTAAATAATCTGGTTCATCCTATATTATCTGAAAAGGTACAACATCTCTAGATATACACTTGTATATGCAACCCCTGCCAAAGGTACTTAAAGTTGTATATTTATCACATCTTGTTATGTACCTACACTATATAGATTTTTCTTTTTTTATGTCTTCTCTCATAAAAACGTACAGAAGTCTAAGCATATATGCATACGTATGTATGCATAATAGGTATAGCATGTATATTCAATAATATGCAATGTGTCTATAAATACATATATACACACACATATTAAAATATATGCATGTATGCGTATGTATGTGTATCTACCTACCTACCTACCTACCTATACAAGGGCACGTGCTGGGTGTCTAAAGACAACGGAATACCAGAACAATGTTCCAAGGCACGCGGAATCCCATGATACAGACTACAAGGCTTCACAACAGCTCCCCGGCTAGACACGCAAGCAACTCCACTTAGGCGTAACAGCATTCTCCCTCTTACACATTACGAGCTGCTTTCATTAAAATTCAACACTTCTTTTAAGGGGCTTTTCTTGCAGCCACTGCTCCCAAGGCCGGTTTCCCTCCTGCTCACAGTGAACCTCTCTGCCTGGCCGTGAACCCCTCCTGGGGCAAGGGCGGCGCAACCACACCAGATTTGGCTAGTTGGTATAAAGCACCGATTGCTGGCTTTATTGCCATGGAGCTGGCATACCAGAAGACCCAAAATATTTTAAAATTATCTCTAAAATGACTTTTTAGGCCTTATTCTCCAGCAGGCACGTTGCAAACAGCGTGCAGGTTCCCCGTGAGTTTGGAATTTATAAGGCAGCTTGTCTGACAGCTGATGACGGCCTTGCTCTGCAGACGACAGCTTCGCGCTTGGCTTTGGCACCTCCCCGGTGTGGCCGCACTGGCCAAAGGGCTCCGAGCTCTGAGCTCCGGCTGCGTGTCTTGCCGTCAGGAAAAGCAACGGAGGCTGCGGGGGAAAGGGGCCCAGACCGTGGCGCTGTGAGGCACCGCCGTGCCATTTTGAATAAAAATATTTATTCCTGACATTTCGCAAGAGGAGAAGGAAAAAAAAATTTAAAATAAAAAGAAAAAAGCAAAAGCTGGCCGTAATTCAAAGTGTCTGCAAAGTCACTGGGAATCTTCCAAAAGGCTTCAGCGAGAGCAGGATTAGCTCCCCCCATGTATACATAAAATTTGTTGTCTTTTGCATATCAAAGTGGTGAAGCCTCTGTTCTCTTCAGCTATTGCTTTTAAGTGTGCTATAAACAGAGCCTTATCTGTCCAGAAAAAACAAGGCTTTGACAAGGAAGACTAGCTCGGATGCCGAGACAAACTTGGCCACGTTCCTGCACTGAGAGCAACGCCAATAAAGATGTGGGCTGGTCTCTAGATGCCGTCGATAACGTGATTTGGATGGTTGTTCGAAAACTCTCGCTACATCCCTGTTGTTGTTTACACTAATAAACCCTTCCTCGTCCCCTCCTCTCCACCCTCACCCTGCCTCCCACGCCTGCAAGGACGCCATATCGCAGCCAGGGTGGGACGAGCTGAAGCAGCTCCATATTTCTCCCAGCCACAGTAGCAGACACTAAAGAATCTACAAAAGCAAGAAAAACTGAGTCAGCGAAAGGAAAATTTCCCAAGCGTTGGTGCTTGTAGAACTGAGAGCAGCTTCACTCAACTCCACTTCTTCAAATTCCACCTTCACCTCCCCTCTATCCTCCTCTCTGTAGACCAGATGTGACTTTACCTACTGTGTAATTTCTGTGGATTTTTCTGCAGCCCTCCTCTCTTCTGGGGATTTGCTCACTGATGCTTGTGTATCCCATCAATACATTAAATCTGCTGGAAATCTGGTCAATAATTAGGCTGATGAGACAACCTATCAAAAGGACCTGAGTGCAGCCACTGCATCATGAGCTTCTCATGACCAGCAGGAGCCGAAGTGATAAAAGCCAATGATCCCCAGCCCCCAAATTCTCTTTTCTCAGCAATTCGAGCTTATGTTACTCCAAATACGCGCAAGGAACCCCTGTGCTGCATCACAAAAAGGCACATATAGGATAGGATTGAACCAAAGAGTCAATGCTGGATGGTGGGGAGAGGCTGCAGAGGTCTCGCTGGTCCGGCCACATCCAGGCAGCATGGTGCATATCAACAGAGTGGTGAAATCAGACCAGAAGATGTTTCCCCAAAAATGGCACTCATATATTCATATCTACACGAACACACATGCACATATAAAAACCCACTGCAAAGCTAAGAAAACCCCAAGGATGCGCACGGGCTGGTCTTCATTAGCATTTGGACAGAAAAAAAACCCACTTCCTCGCCTTGTTTCTGGACACTGAAAAACATCAGCGCTTTTTTGCAACTTCTTGAAATATTTTCAGCATGTGCTGGCCCAGCTTTCCTCTGCGCCCAGGGAATTATGGAAATGCGGAAGACTGATGGAGCTGCCGGGGAGAGCGGTGGCACGGTTATGCCCAGGCCAGCAAACAGAAGAGCGTTTCCAGCATACGCTGAAAATTCAGATTCTGTCCAAGTCTTTGGAGAGCAGATGTCAATTATGAATCACATGATTACTCTGCCATATTTTTCCTGGTTATGCTCATTGACTTAGATAAGGTATCATTTTTCACCTACAAAATATGTTGCATATACAATAAATAATATGCACAGTACCATAATAAATATTCAGTATATATGGTGTGTGCATTATAGTGGTCCTGGTAGAGTTATAGCAGAGCAGTCAAGGCTGAATTGGCATTTTCATTATAAAGGCTGATAATTCAAGATCAGTAGCAAAAGACAATGAAATACCATCTGCTTGCATGCAAACAGCTTTTACAGAGGGGGTTTAAGGTCTTGATGCGAGCAGTTCTGCATAGAGGGCAAAAAAGAGAGAGCTCCCGAGACGTTGTCTCTCACCGTCAAAACTCTTCACCTGATTTTGTTCCTACTTAGATGACACAGTTGATGCTTTTCCTAAATCTCCAGCTTCTGGAGCCAGAAGATATTGTGAGCACCAGTCTTCTCACAGGAGATATAAAGGAGTATTTTCTAGACTTTCTGCCACAATAGAAAAGCTTGTGAATGCAAACTCTGCAACAACCGAAATACAGATGGGGTTAAATAGTCTTCTCTGCCACACTTGGACTTCTTGATACCGAGGAGAAGCAACACCCGCTCAGAACTTGCTGAAGGCCAGGATGGTTTGGGCTGGGGCTGGTGCTGACCCCTCCCAGTTGTTACTAAGCTCAGTAACCAGCATCAGGTCTGCATCTGCTCCCTTATAGCGGCTGGCGGGGATAGTTCAGGTGTGGCATGTTACATATTTCCAAAGATCTGGCCTCTTTGTACTGAAAATTATCGTTGTCTCTAACCACTACAGCCTCTTTCACCATCAGTGCCATTTCTGCTGTAGCTGTGGCTTATACAAAGTCTTCACAGCATTTTTTGGTAGCCTCAGGCCAACCATTTTGTCCCTGCTCAGCCTCCTCCCCATGGCTGCAGCCCATCAGGCAGAGGTTTGCACAGGAACAGCCTCACCACAGCAGGAGGCTTTTGGAGCATGGTTGGGAGGAGCTTGAAATGGGGCTGGCTGGTCCCAGGCGAGCAGCTTGGCTGGTGGGTAGGAGGAGGCGGCGTTTTCCAGCAGAGGGTGTCAAAGAACAAGCGGGAAGTCTGGTGGTAAGTGGCAAGCTCTTCCTTCAGCACAGCTGCTTGCAGAGGGCATGTCTGTTTACACCTTGAACTAATCACAGTGACAACCAGCAGTGAAAACCTGGATGTGGGGAAATCCATGGGAATTTTGCCCAGACTTTTCCCTTGAGCTGTTACACTTGTGGTTCAAACGTATTTCTTCCAGTACGTGGTACCTTGCCTTCCAACAACGAAATTCATGCAGATTTTTCAGCTCATACCCAGCAGGCATCTAAGCATCTTCACGGTCCCAGTGCAATAAAAGGAGGACAGTGATGCTGCGGAGTGTAAATACAGGTAAGTGGAAGGACCTACCTCTGATCACGCAACATCTCGCTGCCCATCCCGACGTGTCTAACAGGTGAGTTCACCCTAGATTTGTGGTCCCCAGCTTTCGCCGGCTGGCTCTGTGTTGGTGATAAGTATTATTCGCACATCATCACAGCCTCAGTTCGGCAGCTCTTCCAGCCCGTTTCCAAAAGAAGCTGTCACAGACAATAAACACCAAAGTAACCCCACTTCCAATTTAATTGTTTTCTCAAAATATCACTAGCAATTAGACTATATTAGCAACAGATTGTTTGCAGTAGCTCATTCTCTGAGTCAAAACTGGTGCCTTTCTCTTTTACAACCACACAAAACATCTGAAACTAGAAAGTACCTAGAGTGGCTTTTTTTGGAGTCAGAAACAAGTAAACAACCAACATTATTTCTACAAAAGCCAAAGTGTCTGGAAAACGCAGGAGAAAAATATGGGACAGCTGGAATTTTTTTTAATGTTCACAAATTTATTGTGGAAGTTTTAAGAAAATACAGTGACAGCATTGCCTGCAGTACAGAAGGGACTGGCAGTCAATAAATAAAACTAAAGGACTGTGCAATAAATAAATACAAGACTAATATAATATGTTTGTAGCGGGTTGATCAGTTTTAAATCCTCCGCCTAAGGCTGAATTTTACAATAAACAAACCACGCCTGTATGCTTCCCTCCCTCCGTGCTCCGTGAGCCCATTTATTTATGGTTGGGCTCACCTTCTTCCCCACATATGCACTTTTTGCCCATCTCCGTTTTCCTCTGTTTTTAAAAAAAAGATAAAAAATTCTAAATCCAAGCAAAACTGAACACTGCCCAGAGGTAAGGTACACCTACTCTCTTACTGAAGTGACATCTAGGCTCTGCCACGATGTGCTGGGTCGGTGGAGCATCCCCATGTGCACACTCGCAGTGACGGCAGCCAGCCCCTATATTTCATATATGTGCCCTTGACTGAAGTAAACTGTGCTGTAAGCTTGTCAAAATGTGTCCCCCGGTGTCCCCGGGGATTTTTTCCGAGGCCGGCTTAGCCAAGTGACCGCACATCTTTTTATTACCTTTGGTGGAAAACATTAGCCTTTCTTTTAAGCGGCGCTGCATGGCCGAGAGGGCCCCAGACAAGCGTCTGCAAAACCATCTCTGGCTCAGCGGCTGTGATCACGGGCTAGGTAATTTGTTTGATTAGAGCATCCGTCTAAGACAAAGAAAGTGTAGTGAAGTGAGTCGGGCTCTGGTCTCATTTACAGGTCTGGAGATGCATGGAGAAGCTATTACAAGTGACCTGTGACCTGGCCCACCCTCAGGTGAAACGGCTTTGCCCAGTCGCCTCCTGTTAGCCTCAGCCAAATGATAGGCTTCGGGGAGCCCGGGACGCGGAGACGGTTCATCACACAGACAATATCACACCCACGGGCCCAGCCCCGAGCTATGCAGATGCAAAAAGCAGATGAATTTAAAAAAAAAATAAAAATAAAAATAAAAAAATAATGGGTTTTCAAACTTATTATGGTGATAGTGTTACTTACAACAAATCTGTCTGCAGTTTTGGGGCTGCAGAGATAAAAGCCCTCAGGAAAAATGTCAGTGGCTTGAGTTTATTTATATGTAAGGTAACCATGAAAAATGTCGGCGTACCACTAATTGTAGGGCATATTTATTCTGCACAAGTTGTTTTCCACATTAGCACAGTTGTTAAAATGCAGTTTTGCCTCGGGAATATTATAACTTTATCTTCTGTAATTATAAATGTGGATGTTGCCGGGGTACTATATACATTGAAGAAGAAACGTAAGAAATGGGCATGCAAGGAGGAAAACAAACATAATTAAAAATGTAATGTAGTAATTATATGAAACATACTCGGGAAGTGGAGACCCACGGATAAGCCAGTAAAGCAGCTAGGGTGTGTTAGAGCCGGGTTTTACATTTGTACGCCTTCTCACTTCAAATTTCTCCCCTGGTTTTTCGTTCAAACCAACTAACAAGGACCAGTTGGCAAGGCGAGTGCTTGTGTGCAGCAGCACGGCATTCTGCGCCGGGCAGTCGTTACGGCAGAAGCGCAATTGTACTCAGAGAAACTAAACCCAGAAGCCTGGAATGCAACGGCACATTGTCGCTATCATCCAGCAAACGTTTAATGAACGACAGTAAAAGAGCGTCTTCTGACATGGTAGGGAATATCTTAACTAAATATCTTGTATTATGCAAAATACCTAATGTCATTGACGCAATCATAACTCCGTATGCTGAAGCAGAGGACACCAAGGGTCACTGACCTGCTGTACGTTGCAGGTAACACACAAGGTGCACAGACACCCATTTCCTTGAGAAACACCTGGCAAATGAAATCTGAAATTTTCTTCCCAGTGCTAAGAGGCAGAATTCAGACATGGTTTGCTCGTCTGGAGTAAACAAGGCGAGAACTATGTTCAGGATTGGTACGAGCAACCTCAGCCCAGCTCATCTGGGAGTCAAGGTTTTCAGAAGAAGGGAATGGCGGCGAGCAGGACTGCAGCAGTGGCCGCAGCCAGCGATCGCGTCCACCTTTCCCTTCGGATCAGGCGCACCCCAGGCACACTGGATAAACAACACAGAACCAACGGCTGCACACACACACATATTTATAAAATGGGAGCAGGGATCTGTTACTTTCCCAGGGGAGGGACCATTTAATGGCAGATGTACCATTTCAAGGTTTTCAGATTTTCTTCGTTTCATTGATTCTTTACTTTTATACCAAACCGTGGACTGAGTTTAGAAGAAAGACGGCACCAAATTTCCACTAGCATCTTCGCAGGTGCCAAGCAGAAATGCATTTATTATACCCCTACTACTCACCTATGCTTATTAGCTCCGTAACACAGGCATTATTAGAAACCAGTCAGGTATAAACAAGCCCGAGAAGTTCAGTACAGTCTGGAGGCTTGTCAACCAAAATCCTGGAGCATTTCCTTCTGGGTCCCCCTCGAACACCCTGTCCCATCTTTCACCTACTACATTCTCCTTTTTTTTTTTCTCTTTTTTTCCCCTCCAAGGATACTTACTGCCCTCTAAAGGCTCCTCATACTTCAGTGTCCTTTCTCGCTCTGCAGCATTTCCCCTCATGCCCATACCTTTTTACCTCTCCTCTAGGTTTTGGCAACCTCCTGTCCAGCTAAATGGTGCAAATAAACACTCCAACCTCTCAACCACTGTTTCATTCAGGGGTCTCTCTGGCCAACCAGAAAGGTGGGCAGTGATGTACCCCAAGACTTCATCAGAAAAACAAGGAGAGGGTCCACTTGGGACTCATTCTGCCCAATTTGCCTGCATTATTTTTTTTCCAAAATGAGGTACGCTAGTTCTTATTTCCTCCAAACTAATTTATCCATCTTCAGAGCTCCAGCCCAGTGTTGCTGCTCCCCAGACCTTACTACGTGGAGCCCCTATCACAGACGACAACCAGCCACAGGCACATCTCTCCAATTGCTTCACATCGCAGACCTCCCCAAAGCACATTCTCCCCCCCAAGTCATTGCCTCAAAGGGCTGGACAGGCTTTCCAGAGGTCACCAGTCCCTTCCCTGGCCCGTGGCACCTGTGTCATTCCTGACAGATGCTTATCTTGGGGTTTTTAAGGCCTTCAGTGCTGGAGACACTGCCACCTCCCCAGGCAGTGTCTTGCAGTGCCTCGCTGTCCTTATCACAAGAAGGTTTTAACCTGAATCTCTCTTACTGCAATTTAAGCCCATTACTTCTTGTCCTATCTGCAAGAGGCGTGGAGGACTGATTATTCCTTTCCTCTTTGCAGCAGTCCTTCACATTTCTGAGGATTGTTTTGTTGACACAGATACCTCTTTGCACCAAAAGCGCAGTCGGAGAAGAGGTTTATCTCCCCATCGCCGAAACCAGCATACTTTCAGCTATAATGTCCACTGGAGGCATTTCTATTGTAAATTCACTTTACAAAATGAACTGAAAACTGAAATGAAACCTCATTGAAAAGCTCACATTACGGGAATTTATATTCCCTTTTTACTGTCCCTTCAAATACAAACAAGGCTACTTTTGACTTACGTGTAATTGAAATAAAAATAAGCAGACACAGCTTTGCCAAGCACCAGCGCTGAATACTCATCATTTAGGACTCCAGAAATTATCATCTGGGCTTAAAATTAATAACATTTCTGCAATGCATATGCAGCTTTTCCTAACTGCCATCTGGGCTAGGTTCTTTGAGACCCTGACTTGGGCTTCTATTCACCTCAGTCAACTATTCATGCACCAGAAAATTCGATGTCTTGTCCATCTGCTGTGGGCTAACAGCTATGGAAAAGCCGACACATCTATTTAAGGTGGCATAAATGACTCCCTGGAAGAGTCTTTCTTTCTCCTAAGAGGTTGCCTAGGCATTAAAGGCTTTTGGAACAGTAAATCATAATGGAGCATGTTATATTTTCATAGACTTTCTCCCCAGTGAAGCAGCATCTTCTCTGTCGGTACGCTGCTCGATTCAGACAAAAGCTGAGTTTGTCACATCATCTCACATCTCCAAGGCCTTTATTAAAGACAACAAACATCAAAATAACCATGACAAATTCACCAGCAGGTTAACAACTTCCACGAGAAGCTGTATTTCTGATTGCTTTAGAGAAATTCAGACTGAAAAAAAGCCATGTTCACGTCAATGGGGCTGTAACCACTTTGCAGATGGCACTGACTCAGGGATATGTTCCTGTTGAGGAGCAGCCTGATGGGTATTTTTCAGCTTCTATAGGCACCTTCTTCTTACTGCAGAGTTTTAGGAGCTACAACTTTTCTAACCTGAAGCCTGCCTACATTTCGGAAGAGAACAGGCTGTACGTCTGCTTGATTGATGCCCAACCTTTTGGTTGACTTCTGGGAGCGAGCCTTTCTTCGTGAAGTACTGAGTTAGCATATGCTGCCTGCTCCCAAGTGCGGTGGGCAAGCTCAGCACGCATTTAAAGATGTCTCTTTCAGGGGGCTTCTGAGGCCAGATAATTTTGAGGCCACAAGTTCGACCCAAGGTCGACCCAATGCCTTGGGACAAAGGTAAGAAACTGCATGGAGAAAAAAGGAAATATGGTTCCCACCTACCTCCACTGGTGGGAGCCAAGGAAATAATGAACTAAGCTCAACGATTATGACTCTGATAATGGTTGAGTGCAGGGAACAGGGCATATCATACAGAAAAATCTTTCCGCTGGTATTCTGTTTTGAAAAACAGCAACCTACTGCTTCTGAGGTTATAGTCAGGGGGGCGTATTTACTAATCACCAACAAACATACCTTCGTGAACTCATCTGTTTGCTTTTTGAGCCAATTTATATAATATTTTCCAATGTGTACAGTGTTGCTGGCCCCTTATGGAGCCCCATAAGTCCCATCCTAAGTGCCAAAGTGCCCAATTTTGTCCAAAATGGCATTCAATGACCTTTAAATCTCTCATTGCTTTCATCATCTGAAGTAGTAAGTTGCACTTGTCCTCTTAGTGAAGTTAAAATGACAATAAGAGATTCTTACAGCAAAGTGACAGAGCTCTGGCAGTTGCTGTTTGTGAAAGCCTCTTAAAATATGTCCAGTCCTTCCAAACCAAAAGCATGTTTGAGCTTAGCAATCTGTCCTTGGGCTTTCCACAATGGTAAAATTTGTCAGATCAATTATATTTTTCTTCTCAACAGATTTCCTTGTTCCAAAAACAAGCTGGAAAACCTTATTGTGACATATATATACATATTTCTTTTTGGTCATTTTTTAATATATTGTGTTATCGGGATGCAGAATGAAAACCTGAACATGAAATTGTTTAAAGGGTACCGCTCGGATTCAAGATCTCCCTGTTTTATCAGGAAAAGTCTGCTGGGGGACAACAGGTGTGCTAAGCAGTGGGTGTACGAGCCACGCCAAAGTACCTCCTTGGCTTGGGGTTATTGAGGCAGGGCCGATAGTTTGCTACATCAAGCAGGAATAAAATAACCATCTTTGATTTTGTTGCCTGATGCACGGCACCGCACCCTTTGAAAGCCAACCCAAGCAAACGAAAAGCTTTGGATATATTGCCATTTAATAATCGCCTCCTGCTCGGTGAGGAGCAAAGCTTTTCCTTCCATTTCTTCCCTCTCCTCCACAACAAATTCTCACTAGGATTTTTTTTTTCCCACTACAGACAGCAAACATAATTACACAACAGATCAGAACAGCTTACATAATGCCCTTTATAGAAACCTGCCTTACCTCAGAGGCATATTAGCATTTCTTATGGGTTTAAGGGGTGAGGGATTAATTACAGATTTTCAAAATATGCCTAATTACATATTTACTGGCGGAATAAATAATTCACGTTTCATAACTCGCCATGAAATGACTACTTTCTTTTGAAGATTAAAAATTCGAGGCTTGAGGAATGTTAAAGTTCAAACACTAAATAAAGGCTCCTAATCCTTTATGGATCGGCATTTTACTCACATGAAAAATACAGCAGAAAGTCGCTCTTTCACCTGAGTGACTCCTAGGCCCCTTGAAATTTCTCACTTGGCAATCTATCAAACGGAACGAGCAAAACATTAAAAATTTGTTGATCTATTTTGGCACTTCGGTAGATCACATAGGATTTTGGGAAGCACCTAAATGACTTGAGTGCAGGAGTTTCCCTGATTCTTGGCTTTTGCATTGGGCAGAGGTGGGACCAGCAGCGTCTCTCAGCACAGGATGGTGCAGGCAGCGGCTGGTACCCTCCTCCCGGGGCCGGCGCGGGGGCTGCTGCTCTGCCGTGCGTGGCGGTGGCAACCGGGGACTCCTCACATGCTTGCAAGCGAGCGTGCCTTTAAACGCTTCGTGGCATTGGGTCATTTGGAAGCATAAATCAACTTGCCCCTTTCCTGACCTGCCCTAACATACAGCCAGCGGTTTCCTCCGTTATATTTTATTTTAGCCAGAGTTAGCAAGAAGAGTATCCCTTTGGCATTTAGGGAATATACAAATTATTACAGAAGAGCAAATAACTGCCTCCAGAAAGGAAATAACTGCTTCTGAGCATTCAGCAACTAGAGATACCACAGGAAAGAAAGAAGGCAAGGCAGACCCCACATGCCAGTACAACTGGTCTTGGTTTGGGTTTTGGTAGACTTACAAAGGAGGAGCAGGTTGGAGAATCCATCCCAGTATTGCTTCTGTACACATATACATGACAGTCAAAATGTATCCACAGCAGTCCTGGTACGTTACAGAAAGTGAGAAGGACAGAAGGATTGCTTAGATGAAAAAAGCAGGAGGACATGGAGAGCAAGTGACCTGGCTAAGTCATCCCCTGGTCACCCCACTGCAGGGCAGCTGCCTAAGGGACACACAGAAAAGATTCATGCTTTCCCTGCTTAGTTCTCCAGCTTTGTGAAAATCCTGAAAATAAAGCCAATATACCTTTTAAAAATAAAGATATACAGGGAATCTTTGTAGCATATAGCAATGGACTCTACCTATACAACTATCAACATTCCCAGAAAGCGAGGAACTAAATGGTGATTTATAGCATAGCCATACTTGTGATTAACTTGTAGACACAAGTCCGTGTATTTTGGACAGGTATATGAAAAAAGCAACCTGCTATTTAGCACTTTACTTCTTCAAAAGAAGAGCTAGGTATGTAGAGGAACATAAACCAAAACAACGCTTGGTGGGACTCCGATCCCAGTTCAGCTTTTTCCTCTTGTGCCACCTCGTGTAAGTGGCTGTACCTTTAACACTTCCCTTAAAATGCTTTCCACCTTTTAAGCTAAAATGATTGTGGACAGACTACTTATTGATTTAATTGAAGTAGGTGCAAAAGTGGAAGCCAGCTCTTGTCATCAAACTGGGAATAGGAATGTATTTTCATTTTGGAGCAAAGGGTCTACTTTTTCATACACTTTACACATTTTTCAGTAGTTTAAAATCTAAATATCCATAGAAAAAAAAAAGGTTTTTTTTTTTAGAATAATGCCTTACTTTCAGTCCTGCTTTCAATAATAATTTCCATAACAACATGTACTTTAAAATAGGAGAAAACGTTCTGGGGAAAGCACTGAGAAAATTGGTTCAACCTACAGAGATGACTCCACAGAAAAATTCTGTCTATCAATCAAAATGCTCAGCTTTCCCAGACAAAAGCTCGCACCTTTGGTCAACATGCAGCTAGTTCTTTTACTAATGATTACATATCAGCAATATTTAAGCATAAATACATAATTTAAGCTCTAAAATGATTTACAGCAGGTAAAATACCCTACAGTGATGAGAGGAGAATGCAGTCAGTGGCATGAAGTGGAAGACGAGGGGCAGCAGAGCATCCTTAGCCATAACTACAAGCAGTGAACGCTGTAGGACAGATTTATAAATGTACCGCAAGCCATTTAAAAAGTCTTCTCCCTCTCTCGCCCACACAATATTAATTACCTGCACCAGCTTGTGCTAATCCATTTTCCTTACACCTCAGCAAAGGATGACGCTGTTCGAAATCAGCAGTATCAAGATACAGCGTAAAGAAGCTATGGATACTCCGAAATTGCATTTTTGGGGCAGGGGGGGCAGTGGGAAGAGAGAAAGAATAACACCTATAAGTTATGCTTCCAACTCAGTTTCATTCACTGAGTCATGTAAATAAACACCCAGGCAGTTTGGTCCCCATCCCACAGCCTCGGCGCAGCAACTCCAATTACTCATCTACAAACAATGCAGACAAGCCATCGCTCAACGCCGCGCTACGCCTCATGGCCACGCGCTTTGCATCCTACCTGGGTAAATATTAAAATGAATATAATCTACTATATTTTAAGGGTAATGTTATCTGCAAAGCCCAGTGATTCATGAGCTCTCCGAATGTACATAAAGTGCTTTAGTGAAAGCATTTCCTAAGGGCCTGATCCAGTCATGCTTCTCAAACCCTCCGCAGCTGTCTAGACTGGAACAGAAAGGTCATTCAGCCACTGAAGGCCAATCCATCACTCCCATTAAAAAAGAAAATACCTAAACTGCTCCAAAGGTTCAATTTGTGCATCTGATGGGGAGATACTGAAAGAACAGCCAAGGTCCCCTTCCCCAGGGGGACGAGGGCCAGCACAAAGCCCGTACGCTTCCCATGGCTCATTTTGAGGAGCCAAGCAGCAAGCCAGAGGATCCCAGGAAAATTCCTGCCTCAAAGCACATCTCTTGTCATCCTCTTTTTAACACAGCAGTGTTGCAATGCAAGGAGCCGCTGTGCTCTTCCACAGTGGGACTTTTCTCTCTGCTTGCCTCCCCTCAGCACCAGGGGTGCTCATGCATGCAAAATCCAGAGTTTATGTACGCCCCATGATAGGAAAAGTCAATGCTCATCCCCAAAGATTCTCCCCAACCTATAACTTAAGGACAGAGGATCCCCCTTTCTCCAGGCTACCTGTGGCCCCTTCACTGCTCCAGGCCTGCTGATGCATCTGCCGCAGGAGAGCCCTGTGGTGATACTGGAGATGTTTGCTGCTCTCTCCTCCATCAGTAGATGGAGATATCCAGGACACTGTTGGGCTGCAGGGAGATGCTCACCAGCCAGGGAAGTGTACATTCCTCTATCACCCCTTCAGCATCGCTAAAGCACACCGAGCTGGAAAATAACCCTATACCTGGGGGATTCCCTGCGTGCTGCAGACTCAGTGGGGAACTTCAGCGTCATTAAGCTCGGGCAGCCAGGGCCAAAGGAGCCTCCGCAGGGGCCAGCTGGGAAAACCCAAGAGGACATGGAACAGCTGATGAGAACGGGGCATTTTTCCACCTCGAGCGCCGGCAGCTTGCCGAACTGCTATGGGTCAGCAGCGCAAGGGGCCGGATATCATCACCCCAGCGAGCGAGCTCCCTCCCTCCTTCCCCAAAGTAGGGGAGAGCACAAAGAAGCCAGCGCGGGGACTGACAGTGCTGCTTGAAAAATGTATTCCAGCTGCTCTCCTTAAACTGCAAGCTACGGCCCAGTTGTTTGCGACCACAAACATCTTTAAAGAGGCATTTCTGGGATCCGACATGACCTGCCTCCTCCAGACACTGATGTTTCAGGGAATAAAAAGGGAGGGAAGGAGAAAAGAAAAGGCAACCTCCTCCAGGATCTCATCTTTTCCATTCGGATTTCAAGCACTAGAACCATTACCAAATAAAATGTCAACTTTTTTTTCCCTTGTTCATTAACCTTTGATGCTTATTGTACAGCCAGTTTCAGTGCTCATGGGGGACTTGGGAGGCTCAAATCACAGCATTTGTTTTACTCAGGGCTCAGGCACAACTTGAACCACAGTCTAGAAAGGAGGGAGGGGAAGGGAGGGAAAAGGCCATTAGCCCAATCCTGCCTCTTCAGCGGTTTACATGTTTAATAAAGACTGAATTTAGAGAGACGGGGAACCCCCAACTTAGTAATAATTCCCTTCACAAGTTCTCCTATAATTAAAAAATAGAGGCAAGGTCATGACGAGTGCTATTGAAAATAACAGACAGACCTGTAATTATAGCAGGGCCAGCTAAACCAAGGGTTAAAGGTCTCTTAATACTCTGTCAGCATTTCCACTATAACCCCTCAGTTTCAGGGGTTTACAGCTTGCACATAAATATTTGCTGCAGGCCAAAAATGGCCCTTGGAGGGGTCAGCAGGAGGAGGTAAATTTTATTTACATATTTATAAAAAATGGCCCGGCTCCGCAGAAGCAGCACGTCCCTCCACCAGCACCACCAGCGGAATTCACGGGGACGAGGAAGGAGAGCCAACAGGCCCAGGCGTGAGAGCGTATGGGGTGGGTGGAGGAGCTAGAAATACATTTTACGCAGAGCAAGTGGCTCCAAATCCACAGAAACCCTGCACAGAGGCAACGATCTGCAAATACAGTATATATTATAAAGCTGAATCCGTAAATAATAGGGCCGTATTCCTACCATGAATTATACAGATAATCACTCCCACTGTTCAGCCAAGCATGCACATAAGTCTTTGGAAGATGAAAACCTAAGGCCTTGCTAGCATATTGGTTTAACTTAAATCAGTACTTTAATTGATTTATTTAAGCCAGTGCCAAACCCGGTGTGACTCCCTCATTTCTGCCGAAGAGTAGCTTATTTCAGTTTAGTTTAAAAAAGCATATCTTGATTATTATTATTTTTTTTCCAAAACATTTCTTCCTCCCCTTTTCCTATCTCTGTATTTATGTGACCCTGAATTGACATTAGTTCAGCATTTAAGGACTGGAAGAGGTAAATTGGCTGTGACCTCTTCCAGGGCTCCTTTCCTTGAGGGACTGAGCTGCTGCCTGTGGTCCGTGGCCAGAGGGCACTTGGGTCCGTGGCCGAGGCCCACTTGCACCCCCTAAATACAGCTGCTTACAGATTGGGGAACCTAAGCTGCTGCTGCCGCCATCCCTGCAAAACATGTTTTCTTTTCTTTAAGTGTCTTCTAAAAAGCTTCTGGTCCTCAGGAAACAGAGAGTGCCTCACAGACCCAAACTAACATCATCCAGAAAGCTCGGAAAACCACGCCATCAAACAAAAAGAGTCCTGATCTACGGAAAAACCCACAACACAAACCCTTTTCTCATCCTGGCATGATACATAAACCAGCCTCCTGACTTCTGGGAGGTTATCTCGCCAGGGTTTTTTTGGCCTGCCATTAGCATTCAAAATGAAGCCAGTTCAGTTTGCAGCAAGAGTTTCTCCGTTGCCGGCTGGTTCCAGCAGACTGCCCTTCTCACGTGGCCACGCATCACACCAGCTCTTCAGTCGCAGCTTCAGGTTCAGTTAAAGGGAATGGTGGCAGAAAAGCAAGAGCACTAAATGATCTTGGATCTACTGAAATTCATTTACTAGAGCATTTTCATTGTCCAGAAATGAGAAGAGGGGAAAACTCAGCTAAAATTATTAACCAGACAAACCCTTCCAGAAACCATTGTTTTCATCTGTGCCTAAAAACATCACAAATACATTTATTTTCCTCAGTAACTTCAGCGTATTTTTTCAATGTGATCCTAGAGGGGCTTAGTTGTTTTTTTTTTAAGTGAAATTATATTGAGGATATATAAGTTTTTTTTTTTTTAAGTTTCTAACAAAATATTTATTGTGGAAGACCCAGAAGATAAAAAAGATGCAACTGTTTTTCTTGGTTTGTTTTGAGGTTATTTACTTAGGACTAAGTACCTCATTTTTCTTGTGTACAAAAAGTAATTATGCAGTCAAAAGAATTATGGCCCACATACTTCAAAACATATGAAAAATGTAAAACTTTATTACATACATTAATTTCTAACAAAAGACGTCTCTAGCATCAGTGTAACTGGTATACGGCAGATAACTGATGTATGGTATATTCGTTGATGTTCCTCCCAAATGGGTTTTATAAAGGCAAACAAACAAATAAACAATTTCTTTCGTTATGTCTCTCTCTCTCTCTTGTATAAATTTCATCAGCCTCATACAGGGGACTGTAGGCTTAGGGGAGGGAGTTGTCTGTGGGCTTATTTTCTTTTTTTTTTTTTTTTTTTTATTAAGCTAAAATATTCTGCTCAAGCAATCTGTTCACCATGCTTTCCTTTTCTTATCTTTCCATCTCCTGCATTTCTCCACCCAGGCAACCCCGGCTCCTGCCCGTACCACTGCTCAGGCTGAAGCCAGATTCCCTGCCGTGGGCTGCAGAGCCAGGATCACTCCCAACATCCCGGTCGGGCAGCTTCCTACATGCGTTTGGAGTGGGAGACCGCAGAGTACTGTTATTTTTCTCCCTGCTTTTTTCCTCCTCTCCAGTTGAATTTCTGTGAGCAGGGCAAGCTCATTCCTACTACATCAGCTGGGCCGGGAGGCCAAGGCAGGAGTTGTAAAACCGAAGTTCACAGCATCCTTATCTTTAGCTGAGCCACTTTAACTTTCTAACTATACATCTGGGTACCATATCCAAGAGGAAAAGGATGGCCATTTAAAATGTCAAGAATAACTGCAATCAGTTCTCCTCAGTGCCTCTCTTGAAGAAACAAAACAAAATTGCAGTGTGAAAGACAGATTCAAGGTAGTCTTATCGTTTTAAGTGAATGAAAAAAGGGAAAGCTGACTTTTTTTTACATTAAGACAATGACCTAATCATACAGAGGCCTAATCTCCTTCCAATACATCTGTTTATTCATTCCTGCCATTTTCAATGCAATATTTATAAATAAATATGTAAATTTATCATGGGCAGGCAAATCTTCTGCTCTGCTCTGGGACGTAATACTATAAGTCCAGAGGAAAAAGGACTCATGGCATCTAACAAATAATACACACAAGTAAATACTGGAAGCTTCTATTTCAGTCATTCAGAATTACCGCACTAATTCCTGCATCCCGATTTAAGCACAGTCCTCCTTCAGCACAGATGATTTCAGTATTTCCACAGTACCTTGTCAGGGTTTAAGGACTTTAAGGAGAAGCTTGGCAGCTTCTCTTGGAGAAGAGGGCTCTGCTCACGTCAAGCTTCTGGTCTGCTCTTGGCATGTCTGGGCACCAAATGGGAAAGCTGCTGGGATGGTATTGCTAAGGCTTAAGATCTAACGTTAATAACAACAATGCAGTTCATTTGTGTCTTGGTCCTCGTTTATAGGGCCTGGGCTCAGCCAGGTGTGTGGAAGCCTTCAAAACGCATAGAAATCCCCAAATAAAGTTGTGGGTTTGACCTCGCTATATCTGGTGGAAGTTTGAACTTGGTGTAACCTTGAGGCCCATCTTTAATTAAAGCGCGGTATTTCGGGAAGTCGGGACAAAGGGGAAGGACAGACGTATTTCAAGTTATACCTAATCCATGAGAATCAAAGCAACCCTGACAGCTGACAGCTTTAGAGCCAGTGAGCTCCCCTGGCCCCTGAGCTTTCCTAGGCTACTTGCTACCTTTAAAATCTGAAGCCGCAAGTCTCTCTAGGCTTTTGCACCTTCTTTAGTCCTCTCTCCCTCCTCCCACTACCCATGGAAAAAGCTTCCAGTGTTTCCAACATACTCATCACAGGTATCACGTGAAAAGCGGAGCAGTGCCAGCTCTCAATGGCCTGTTTGTTTTGGGGCTGAAATCTATCCACTTCATTTCAGGCGGACATCGGCTGAGCCACCATTTGACATGCCTGGCCCCAACAATCACAGGGGCTTGGCGGGTTAAAAATGCTAGGATTTCGTTTTATTGCAGGGATATTATTCATTCTTGGGAAGGTTCAAAAGTACATGCGTCAACTTATGTCATCAGGGTCAAACAAAGTGGCATGCAGAATCATAGCCAGATTGCATCGGCGGAGGGGTCTGGAAGCAGAGCTGAAGAGTAAGAAGGAAGAAAAATGCTTTTTAGAGCCATACTCTGGATCACTTCATCCTTCGGCAAGGGGAGGGCAGAAGGTAAAGGATCCCCTCTGAGCACGTTGCCCTGAACAGCGTGAATCAAAATCGAGTTGTGGAGATTTCACTAAGATTTCCACTGCTGCTCGCCCAGCGACATGCCTATGGGTAAGGCCATCAAACAACAATGCCTCCTCAATTGCCAAAACGTGCCTCCAACATATACCAGCAAGCCCACAAGTACACACAGACGCACACAATAATAGCATTAGATACCATTAACAGGCTTTAGCCTTGTTTCTTTTCAGTGGAAAAACTATTTGACATCCCTCAAGCCCAGGCTCAGCACTGCTTGACCCTTTCCCTTCCCTGCCTACATTAAAAGAACAACTAAATAGCTGCACAGAGAGCGAGCCAGCCCCTCCTCGCTCCAGGTGTCTGTATTTTACTTAGGGCCCCAAGCTTGATTCAGCTCATACAGTTTCTGACAAGCTTCAGCTGGCCCTCGTCACCAGACAGGCAGATCAATTAACAGAGGGATTTTTCTTCCCTAGCTCTCTTCCTGGACCTTTAACCCCTTGTGTGTCCTAATGCTCTAGGAAAGAAGGGCAGAAAGCAAGCGCTAAGAAAAAAAAGAATTGCCATTAAAAGCTTTTCTTTTTCCTCTAAAGACCCCCGTGCTTTTGCTTTTTCCACCCGTCTCAGAACCCCACCTTTCCTCTGGTTGTTACAAACTTCTCATTTTTTTCCCTCAGAACTGAAAATTTTAAAATTCTCTTTCCCTCTCTCTCCTCTTTATTTAAAAAAAAAATCTCTTTATATTTTGCTACCAAAAGGGATGAAGTTTAATGTTTTCTTTGGTGTGGAGAATTCTTTTTCCACTTGCTCATTTTTCTTTCTCTTTTTCCACTGCACCAATTTTTCCAAATGGCCACATGGAAAGGACAAATTCCGGCTAAAGAGGCTAAGACCAAGTCTCTACATCTTCTGCAAGCTTTCTTGAAAAGTTATCAGAATACGAACGACTTTTCAGGGATGGGAAGCAATGAAAAAAAAAGGGGGTAGAAGAGACCAAGGCAAAAAAGTGTATGTTCAAAAACTACAAAATAGAAAACAAATGAAATAATTTCAAACTGGAAAAAAGCACAGATGGTTACAAATTTCTCCCTATGAAAGAGAAACAATGTCAACATTGACAATTTTATATTGCAATTTAATTATACCTCCATTCATCTTTGGTGAGAGTGTACAAGAGAGCATGTCAATGGCATAAGAAGCTCCTTCAGCAACAGCAAAACATAATAAATAAATTTAATTGCTAGTGATAATAATTAGACATTTCTGTGAAAAACAGTTCCCAGAACTACTGAAAACTATTGAGAAAAATAAATGTTATGGCTACTACAGGGAAACACATTTAAATGCATTCATAGCAATAAATAATTTAAAACTGGTGAGGGTTTTTTATTATTTTTACTTTTGGAAAAAAAAGCCCTCCCACAATTCCTTAGGACAAGCCTATACTGTTACTCGTGTGAATGGGTTCTACCCATCACTTCAGTACCAACGTAGTAGCACAGCAATAAAGGTAATCATAAATAGCGATAAACAGTAAACACCACGCACCCTCCTGTCAATCTCAGAATGCTGCAGCAACAAACCAACAAATCTAAATGTGAAGAAACAAATGTTGCTCTTCCTACAAAGAGCCTTCTACCTGGTGAAATACATCTAGGCATCAGCACGCATCATTTTATCAAGCAGAGAAGAGTTTTAACTCTTCCTCGGTAGAAGCGATAGTTTCCCAGTATCTCTTTTCTGAACCTGGGTATAGGTACTTTCTCAGGACAGTGTAGAAAGAAAAAACAGGATGAAAAATTCCTCACCAAAGTGGGCATGACAGATGTGAGGTGCCGGGCCAAGCCAAGGGTACCGCGTCTTTCCCTATGGTTGACAGTGCACCGTCATCTTCTTAGCAAGGAAGGAGGGGGAGGGCAGCTGGTAATCTTTCACTCTATATGGGGAATCCTTATCGAGGATTTGGGAACGGAGAATTATTTCTTGGATGGATGGGTGCCATTTAGTGTTTTCGGCACTTGTTAGAAAACATGCAGTCTCTGCCGGCACGGGTTGGGAAGGCGGTAAATAGCAACGGTAGGTCACTGATGCACAAAGGAAACAATAAGCCAGGGGAAGTGTAAAAAGATATCTTTGGGTAAACAGATTGTAGGGAATACTTACAGAAGGGGACTCTCTCCTGGAAAGAAATGGCTCCAGAAAGAATATGGCAGGGTGGTGGATGCTCAGCTACACATTAGCTCTGTAGCTGGAAGGGTAACTTCAGTCCTTAGGATATGTAAACAGGGGGATATAGCCTAGAAGCCCGAGGTAATATTATCTTTGTCTGTGGCACTGGTGTGACCACTAATGGAATAGTGAATCCGATTCTGCTGCCTATGTTTCAAGAGGCTGTTGATAAATTAGAGAGAAGAGCCAAGAGAATGGCTAAAGGACTAGAAAACACTGGGAGGATTAGAAAACAATTGTGAGAGGCTCAAGAAGCTCAGACTGTTTAGCTTAATAGAGAAAAGGTTAAGGAGTGGCTTGCCCACAGTATACAAGAACCTTCACAGGAAACAGAAATTTGATGGAGAGCTCTTCAGTTTAACAAAGACGTACGTAAAACAAGATCTTACGTCTGGAGGTCGAAGCTAGACGAATTCATGCCAGAAATTACAGGGAATTTTTTAACTGTGAGAGCACTTACCAATGGGAGAAGCTTACAGAATATTGTGGTGGCTTAGCCATCATGATATTTTAATGTCAGCTTCAGAAGGTCTGCTGAAAGATACAGCATCATATAAAACCTTCACCAGGTCCTGTGGCCTTTACTAGGCAGAAACACAAACTAGATAATGGCATTGCTTCTTTCTGCCTTCAGCATCCAATGATTTATAACCTACGCGTTATGTCTACACGTTCATAACTGATGATTAACAGTGTGCCTGTTATTAAAAAAACCCCACTTTTGGTCTGTTCATGCTCTTAAACTGTTACCAGGGAATACAGAACATGACTCTCACATGACACTGAAACCTTTGAAAACAAGTATACTTGTTGCTTCTTTCGCATCAAGCCTATTTTGGCGATGCTAAAAACAACGACCTTAATTTTTGAGTACTTGACAGTGTAAGCACAGAAGGCCAGTGACTTGTTCCTCTTCTCCCTTTTAGTCAGATGATGCCCAAGTTTCACTTTTTTAATTTGAGCATAGAGCTTGCCAGCAATTAATACTGCTGTCCTCAGATGGTCCCAGAGGGAAGGTTCAGTGAGTATAAAATAACTGGGTGTTTTTGAAAGGAGTTGTAAATGCACGACCACAAACTTAAAAAAGGAACTCTCCAAACTGCAGAACTGCGTTATCGGTGCTGACCTATTCTCAATCCTGCTCATCACAGAATTCATTAAAATACGGGTCTAATGAGCAAAATGAATGCATTCTTCTGCCAAGGCTTCGATAACGTTCCTGAGCGTATGCCTCTTGTTTTTACTTCTTCATCCATCCCTACAACACTTCGCATGCACAGTCAATTACTGCGGATTGGTTTCTTGTTGAATCAACATGGTTTGAAGATAGTGCCCCTTTGAAAGTTAAAGCCAGGATGAGCAATGCAATGGGCTGATCAATCCTATGCTCCCAAACATTTGTCAAATGGGATTTAATGAAAGAGGAGTGTCCCTGCTAACATGCTAAATCCAGCCTGTAATCCCCAGTATAACAAGAAAACAAAGACGTTTCCATCCCCTCTTCTAGCAGGAATAGAGATAGGATGATGGAATGATGTGAACATAAAATAATTGTACGCACAGAAGCTTATGCAAAAAGGCTTTGTTCGGAAGTGCTGGAAAGCCACTCACCCCGAAACAATGGGGCAAATTAGCATGCATCCAGCCCAAGGGTGCAAGCAGCACACACACGCACTGCCGGTGACGGATGCTTAGCTCTTGCTGGGAGGTCACCACTACGAATCTTTCTTGAGAAGGCAGCATGTCAGATTTCAGACACTTTCCCTACAAATGGGCTTTTGCAGCTCAAAGGAAGGGGGGGGGGGAGCTTTTCGATCCAGATAATAAAGTCCATTTACATGAAAAGATGCCGCTTTCAATGACATGATTAATTTCGGAAATACCTGGCATCTGAATGAAGCAAAGACTTCAAGAGATGACTGATGATGAGAAAAGATAATTAGGCAAATGTCAGGAGTCAGTGTTTTGATTGGTGACTGAGAGGCTGGTCTGACTAGGTTATCGTATACTCATTCCAGATGGAAATGAAAGGTCTTTGTAGGGAGAGCAGGGTGATCCCCTCATGGTTAAACATAAACTCTCTTTAAGCCTAGATTTCTCCTGGGAAGCCCTCCTACCCCAGCAAGTGCTCTACCTGCATGGTGCTGGACCAAGCTTGCCCTGTTTGCGTCTCAGGATGTTTCAGACAAGATGAATTTATCTTGCATTTTATTACTGCAAGGCTAGAGGGGTCTTAGCCTTTCCAAAACATCCTGGCCTGGCCTCTCCCTTCTCTCCAAAGCTGGAAGATAACACAGCCTTTTTGCAGAAAGGGCAAAAGACAGTTCCCTTTCCCAAACACCTCTCCTCAGCTTCTTATCGAATGCCCGGGGTGGCGACTGCCATTGAATGCTGGTGCCCTCCACAGGACAGATAAAAAACCGAAGAGGATGGCGGGGACCCTGGTGTGCTGTACTCTGACAGGTCTGCCCTGTTGAGATTGACGGATCATCTCCCCTTCAGAACAGGGAGCATTCACAAGGCCCTCTCCCTAATCCATCACGCCGCTCCAGACCGCGCTTGCCATGGCTTGCCCCTTCTCCTCACACGCTGCTTTTGATTTGTGGGATACGCCGGCTTTGTGCAGGCACATTTAATCCTCAAGCAGGAAAACTGCCGACACTTCGAGACCTGGCTGGCTTTCCAAACCCCTTTTCAGAGGAGCTGAAAGCACCGCTGCCTGCCTTTGGCTATTGTTGCGGTGCAGACCAAACATCAGACCTGGTTCATCATCATCTATCGAATCAGCTGCCGGCAAAGACCTCCTCGGCGAAGGCAGCCGAGGAAGCACTGGTTTGATAAGTCATACCTAATTTGGCCAGCCATCCAGCGCTGAGGCTGCTATTAGTTAATCTTCATGTAATTTGTTAAAGTAGGCTTTATGAAGTCCTGGAAATAATTGTCTCCCTCTCCTCCCCCCGCCCTCCCGAATCCCGTGGCTGTGCACGGTTAGGGGTTTAATAACAGACTGTATCGCACAGTCAGAAACGGTGAAGGTTTTATAGCAGTGCATTAGCCAGAGGTGGAGAACCTATCTCTAGAGGCTTGATTGACTGGAAACATATTCTTAGCCTGCTTAAAACTGCTTAGAGTGTGTCACGGAGGTCCCCCAAAATAAAACGTTCAGTGTATTTAGTGAAACCCTACTCCCTAAGTACATGTAAGGGCACTGTAAGATACTAATTAGGTTGTAACATAAAACACCATAAAAAGCAAAGCATGACATACCAAAAAAAAAAAAATGTTTAAGCTCTGGCCAGCTCTTTCATGTTAGAGAAATACATTAAAAATATATTCACAGCAAATATACTGGGGCTTTGAATAAATATGTTTCTTATAGTAGCCTGTAGCCGGAAAGGATAGATATTGCTCATTATGGAGAAATTTCGACTTAAAATTGTCCGCAAATATTAGAAACTATCCTTATTTATTTTTCCTTTTAAAAAAAATAAAAATCCACTAGCGCTAAGACCAGCAAATGATCATTATGATGACACTCGTTAAAATATGCCTGCCCAGCTTTTTTTCCCCCAATCTTTTCCCCAGGAAAGGTGAGGAGAAGGCTGATACCAGATGAAAACAACGATTCTGCATGACGGCATATAGAACTTATATAATAATAATTTCAGAGGGGTAATGTTCCTCAGAATTTTTCCTCTGAAATTTAAAATTAAAAGTACTGTTCAAACTCCTTTCACTGAAACACTAGCAGAAAGTTAGTTTTTTAAAGTGAAAGTCTTCACTTGTATCTCATGAAATCACTCATAAACTGTAAAAGCAATGTCTTATGTCTTTTTTTAGCATCTGTAAATTCTGAGATTCTTAGCATTTTATTTTTAAGCAGTAGTAGTCGGCCAAATGATTTTCTCCATACTTAAGCATGTTTCTTCTGTTATGTAGTGCCACTCAGCTATACCACATTGTATAAATTAGAAACACTACCTCCTTAATAATGTTGGAATTAGTGTAATTTTTAAACGTTTAAGAATATAATTATTTACCTGCCTCATAAATACTAACTATTAACATAAAACATATGTGATGTACCGAAAGAAGCAGACCTCAGCACTGTCAGGCATAAATTTAAATTTATCAAACAAAATTAAGCGTACGTATACAATTTTCTAGAAAGAAAATTCATCGATCCCAATGCCTTTCTAAACATCTCTAACGGTACACACATACATATATGCAGATATAATTTGCATTGTACACAAAGAACTGTATAGATTTAAATACTATCATACCACTACCAAAAGCTACCTTTTGAAAAAGCCTTGCCATTGTTGCAGGTTATTGAAAGGAATGAAGTGCTAATTTAATAAATATGTGGCTAGCTGTGTTCAAACTAAACACCATTTATGTATGTTTGTTGTTGTACGTGCATAAAGTTACAGATTGCGCAAACCCTTACAAGGAAACAAGCCGCATTTTATCAATGAATATATTCTTCTTGGGATTTTATGGCTTTGCTTTAATGTGGACGGTCACTTTTCCTCCTTTGTTTGGAAAGGTAGAGTTTATATTTCTTCCCAGATTTAGCATTTCCCTTGAAGGTTTTTGTGATTAACAATATAATATTTTTATTGAGTTATTTCACACACAAATGACTGGGCCCGAAGGGTATTCTAGGTTTACAAGATTTTACTAATAACTATGCTCCCCTTTGTATTAAAGCTGCTAATTAGTGCTTTTAAACAGCTCAACATTTAATTCTTTGAAGGCACCATATCAAGGGCTGATATAAAACTGTTTATGTAGAAGGATATATAAAATAAGAAGGTGTTAAACCCAACACAAATTGAGTGGCAGGGGGTTCCCTAAAGTGCTAATTTTATGTTTGTTTTCGTCTCATTTAAACTTAAGATGTCTGCATTATAACAGCAATGTGTAACATGCTTTACATACAGATTAAGCAAAATGTGTCAATTTATGAGCCTTATTTGCCTGGAGAGGTAGCCACCAGTAGTTTAATCAGTGATTTTATGCGTGTGTGTGTGTGTATATATACGTGCGTGTGTTTTCACGTGCGGGGATACAAAAGTGTGTGCTGTGTAGATGTAGATGTGTGGGTGCCCACATACACACACACAAACAGGTTTTTACATCCGTATTAGCTGGCCTCTTTATGCCCCTGTATTTCAGTGATTATGAAAAACTTGTAACTAATTAATTATGTGATACTGCTCATTTAAAAAATGAAAATATTTTCACTTCATTTAAATATACTGTGAGATTTTAAAGCCACATTTGGTTTAATTGGTATTGGTAAACTGAACTGACTCATACACACTGAGGATATTAGATGGCTGTAATCGAGAAATAAATGACTTGTGAGTTATATTTTATCCTTATTTTCTTCAAGTTAATCTTCAAAATGCCCCAGAAATTCATAAAAAACTTGGGAATTTTCACTTGAAAGTGCTAGTTTCCTCTTTTTAATGAAAATTTGAAAACTGCTTCTTCATAAACAAAAAATTCCATTTTTCGTCAAAGCCCTTGTTCGTACAAATACAATTTTGAACACCACGTTCAACAAGGTTTTAAAAGGAATCTCCTCCAGTGATTCTCTGAGTCTCATAAAGAACTGTGAATTGAGTGAAAGCCTCCACTGCCCATCTTCAGCTGACCCCACTGCCCTTCCTGAGAGCACCATTGCTGCGCTCCACTCTCTGCCACCACTTCTAAGGGGTGCTAATTGTTTTCTGATATACCTGATACATAGATCTATAGGGATACATCTATAAGATGACACGACATCCTGCAGACACGAGAGACCACATCCTGGAAGTGGAAGAGCTCAGAGCAGAATCCCACCCCAGTTAAGCGGTCCTGGTACAATTAATCACTTTACAGATCTTGAGGTGTACTCATTTCAGGGTTCACGTGCAAAACTGATGAGAATTTATTTATGCAACCTTAACCTTGCGGCTGTGCATAATTGTGTACTAAATGGAATTTACATAGTACCAAAAGTGTCTGATGCCAACATTAAGATGGAGAATGTTACTAAGGTAAAGCTGCAAGAGCGCGTAAAAAAAAAAAAAGGAATACACCGACGTAATCTCTTTAATGCTACATCTTATTGTGAAGAAATGGAGGTTAGGAACTAAATATCCTCCCTTTGCATTGTATAGTAAACTTTTTTGAGAGTTCCTTTCTTAAACTATGTTCAGTTCTGTCTTTTCACTTTCAATAGGCACGCATTAGACATCAGCATCTGGCTATACTGGCCAATGTACAAACACATGCTAAAAATAGACTTTCCCCGTAGACATCAGTCTAAGTAAACTGCCTGTTCATGGAAAGATGATAATGTAAGAAGAATATAAGCAATAGCATCTTCGTGGGGTTGATACTTCAAGAACAGTGTTTCACCACTATGTAATGTTTATTTGGGCAAGTGTTTTTCTCCTTTGTAGGATGAATCACTTATTTTTGCAAACAATACTACAAATGCTTCGGTCTGTTTATTTTATATGTATGTATGAAGGCAGTGAGTGGAAATGAACTGGCTAAACTCAAGATTTTCTTAGCGTGCTCTTGAGTAGAATCCAGTGTGGCTTTTAAAAAGTCTATTTCAAAAGGCCCATTAAAGCTTTACCTCATTCCCAAAGTATATGATCAGCTGGCATTGTCAGAGCAGAAGCAGTAATGCTGGCCCCACAGCTTCAGGAGCAAGCACTAGCATTTGCATCTGATTTATGCACCTCACCACATGCTGCGGTATCTAGAAAGACAGGTATATTGTTTTCTGTTCAAAATGTAAGGTGAAATTACATATACAATGCTTTATAATTGCCTCAGCATTAGAACCTCAAATATACCAATCTCCCATTTGCATGGTCTTTGTTTCTCTGCTCCTAAACTCAGCTTCCCCTGGCGAGGCTCTGGGAGCAAGAAAAATTGGAAAGTTGCCCTGACTCTCATTCTGCCCTGACACATGTGTTGGTATGCTTCAGAGCAGCCTAGAGGCAGCTTCGACAAATAACATCTGGCAGTTTGCCTCCAAGACTTGCATTTATCCTACTGAACTTTAGGTACACACACTGAGGCATCTTTGGTGGGAGCCCATCACTTTGTTTCCTCTCTAGGCAATAATGAAAGGCAGCCACAACCAAAATGGGCATCCTTGAGGCACATGGGATTTGGTTTTCTTTATAAATTAACCTCATAAAAGAAAAAAGAAAAGCAGTTATTATGTGAACTCTGGATCACGTAAAAATGGGAGAGCAACTCTGCCATTTCTCCTTTCTGTAACTTAGGAAGTCTGGGCATTAACCACTGGCATTGGCTTTTTTATAATGGATTGACTGGTGCCACTGGCTTTTGCTGTATAGTGTCAGAGTTGTCCATAGGAGAATATTTAGGAGAGTCAGAAATAGTCTGTCTCTGTATGGTTGAAGTCCCTTACATCACCATGAGGTGCACCAGCTTTCTCCTTTGCTTCTGTATGAACTTACTGTACTGAAGAGTTGTATCATACTACTGCATGACAGTCTAATTCCCAATAAATCCCACCTGACTGAAATGAATTAGGTCTGGGAATATGTGTTCCAGATTATTAACCAGCACCTTTGCAAGTAACTTGCCATCCACATTTATTAAAGATATTGGGTGATAATTTGTGCAGTGTTCTGGATCTCTCTCTGGCCTAAGAATTATGATAATTAGTGCTCAGAGAGAGGATGTCACTCGTATGTTTCTCAGGGTGCAGAGAATAGCATATAATTACACTCCTTTTAGATTTGAGATGGATAACTCTAAGGCTATTCCTATTTAACCTTGGCCAGCTGCATGTGGATGGAGGCTCTGAGCAGGTCAGGACACCTGCGCTCCATCTCCAGCTTTGCCACCATGGGACAGTGCACTGCGTGTTTTGACCTGGCCCCTCATTTCCAGTTGCACACGAGAACAACTATCTGTTAGGCTGGGTTTCAACTGCAGCAGGCACTTGCCAAAGAGGAAACACTAGGTTTGACAAACTGAATGGAATAAAAGGTACCTGCGTCTTTGGTGCGTAGTGCCAGGTGAGGAGCTGATGGTAGTTCCACGGCCTGGAAAGTGAGAAGTCACTCCAAGAGGAAGGACCAGTGAGGAGCTCTGCCTAAGGCTGATACAAGTAACGGTGCTGGTGCTGTAGAGTGACCACTCTAGAAAGCCTTTTAAGACCTTAAAAGATAGAGAAAAGGGCATTTGGAGACATTAGAAAGCAAGTCTTCGAATTCTAGGAGATTAATTTAATAAAGAAGAAAATTATAAACTCCCCCAGCAACCTAAATACTGAATTCAATTCTGTAAAGGGACTTTCACTTCTCAAAGTCCTCAGAAGTGTGCCTGCAGTGGTCCCGAGTAATCAGTCTGCCAGAATTACCCAAACTAAAGGGCCTACTAGTAACACTCCCAACTCAAAGTTTCGAGAGACTTTAGCCATGTCCTTCACCTGAGTTACAGGAATCCTGCAAAGTTATCTGAAAAGCTCTGGCCTTTAGATTCCTCTGCTGGAACACGGTGTCTTCATAGCACTTTTCTGGAAGAGAAAGTAATCTACGTTGCCACATCTTTATTTCTACGTGCACTCATGCAGAAACACAAAGGACTGTGATAACAGTACCGTCGACTCAGTTTTCTTCACCCCTCTGTAAAACTTTTCCTTGGCTTATTTCATAGCTGGTCATTAAACAGTGCAATAATTTCCACGGTGCTATTTTGGGGGATGAAAAAAAGAATCAACTTTTCCCTTCAACTGCATATTCCTGCTTGACTTTCATCAAAGAGTTAAACAGCCAAGGGCTTTTAGCATCTCATTTCACTTACACACACAGGCCATTATAACCTGCATAAACAAGGATGACAAGTTGAGATTAATGAAGGTCCCAAAGTGACAGAACAATTTAATTGTCAGAAATCATAGGAGGTGAACTTTGCCAGTGTATTTATATAAGACTGCCATAGTCTAAAAACTTCCCTAATTGATTATGACCAATAAGTAATAACATTGAGAGCAGTTTTCTGGTATACAAATAAGAAATGACCCAAACCAGTTAATAGTGGTATTAAGATGCATAATATAAGAATATTAGATTGATAAAATAAATGACCGATAACACTCGGCAAATAATTGTACTGTTTACACTTAAGTGTAGAGCAGAGCAAACTGCAGCCCTGTCGAAAGTCCAATGAAATGCTCTGGCTTTAGAAAAACAACTTGCAACAATCAGGCAGGGAGCCTTGCAGCGATAGGACTGCAGCAGAGGCAAGCAGGATCCACGTGGAGCTGAGGTGCAATGTCGTTTGTTCCTCTCTCTTTCCTGCATTACTTTAAGAAATTTATAACTTATTTTTGAACAAATCTCAAAATTATTCTGCCTTTTTGGTTCAGGAGAAGTAAAGCCAGTGCTGTGTAAGCAAACACACGTACACACACAAATCTCCACTACTAATTAAGGGGGGCAAGCCATGTAAAATCTCACTTCTAACCTTTGAAAGAGACACCAGGTAATTCAAAGCTCAAAAATACAACCCACAGCTCTTTGTATTTTTGAATTCCACATGCTCATTCAGATGTTGCCTAAATATACTATGGCCTTTGGAGTCACCACCTCAACTGGAAACCTGTTCAACCTGTTCCCTTGCCTTTCTGTGATCATACCTCCTTATTTTTCACTTCCACATATCCTGTCTTACATTCCACTTATATCTTCTAGTCAGGCTTCTCCAATGATCCCAAGCAAATCATCAAACTAATTTGAATGATAACTCTTAGAGAGCTGGAATAACTTCTCTTTTATGTTTTTTTTTTCTTCTTCTTTTTTTTCCAGAAGGTAACTAACTAACTGTGCTGGCAGTATTCCCTCCTTCTAAATATAAAGAATATCTCTTTATTCCAGTAATATTTTACTTAAATGGCTGCCAGGGATGGCTGTATAATTGATCCTGCCTTCCAGCAGGAGAACAGAATATATGGCCTATGGAGTTTCCTTCCAGTCTTACATTTCAATGATTCTCTAATGATAAAGGAAGAAGGCAGCACTTAATGCATTTCACTCATATCACCCCGTAACTGTCCCTCCACATGACTAAATCAGGCTCATTGCACAATCTTGCCCTCCCAGTTACAACGGCACGTGTCAACTTAGCTGGTCCAAACATCTCCCAATACGCAAACCAAACAGGATACTGTAGACCAAGCTCTGCCTCAATATACATGAGCTGTTCCCATTAGATCAAAGGGAAAGGTAAATATAGCTGAGGCAGAAATTGTCTCCATATGTCATATGCAGCCTAACTGGTGTTTTATAAAACGATACTTACTGTCACCAGCAATCTGTGAAAACACTCCCAATTTCCACGGGATCTTCCCCTTGCCATTCTTTTCAACTGCTTAGAAAAAGCTTAGATTTTTTGCACAGGAATTTTTGCAAGCAGAAAGTCTACACTGACTTTTCAACAAGAGCTTGAAAACCTCAGTCCCAAATGCATGGCATGCTTTTGGAGTTCAGAAAGAAAGTGCCCACATTTCAATTTAGATTAGTTAGACGTATCTTGATAAAAGCTGAGGTCTGACTAACCTTCCTCACTGCTGCTTTGAGCAGGACATACGCAGCATTGAGGGCAAACTCTTTCCTCTCAAGTTTGGCTTCTCCTTGATGAATACATTACCTACAGGCTTTTTAGCACAGATTTTTTTGGTTTTGAAAATGGCCAGACAAATACTTCACGTAAACCTCTTCCAGACAGCAGATAACTTCTAGCTGCTGCTTGGCCGATGGATTTTGAGAAATGAATATTCGAAATTCTTAATGTCTTTGATCAGATAAATGTAATTGCTTCAAAAAAAAGTACGTGTCGCGAAGGACTGGGAAACAAATTCAAAACGTGCTTTCACAGCCAGTTAAGGTTATTTACAGAGAGGCTGGGCTTCTACAGCCTTTTTCCCCCTAAAATTTGTCCTGTGTTTATTCACGGAATGGGAAGAAAAAGGAGCACAAATCTAAAGCCGAAGGGTTAAAAAAATGTAGTTTTTTGGGGAAGGCTCAGGTCACATTCCTCTTGAGCCAACATACGCTTTCAAGACTTTTATCATCGTTAAAATCCTAACCGATAACAAAACCAGAGCTCCTTAACCTTCTTGCATCACCTCCTGTCGGAAGGTTGGGAGCCCAGCTTGTAACAGGGTTGGGAAGGACAAGCTACAAACATCATGGTTTGGCTCCAGCACTTTTACTTGATAAGTCCAAAACAGTCCACTTTGACAGGCCCTTTATATGCAAGCTTGAAAAATAACCTATTTAGCATTCCCCAGCCCCAGCACATGATTTCACTGGGAAACTATGCAAAAGATACTTTGGAAATAAATATGCACAAGAAATTACAACTCTGTCTGAATGACCCCCTACCTTGGAATGTCTAGAACTGTGAGAATTATAAGGTCAGGAAATATGTACAGGCCTAGTGCCTCAAAAAGTTACTATTCCTTATTAGGAATCTGCACAGACATGGAAGCAGGAGTTGTATAAACTAAAAGGAAGATTTTTTTCCTGTCGCTTACATGCCTAGTCCTTGACCTATCCCATTTATAGTTTCCTTTAAGATGCTATGCATTGCGAGTTCATTTGTTTCCTAGTAGTCCTCCAGCAGTGATCTTCAGATCCAGCCAATACTGCAGACAGCACGGGGCTATGTAAGCAGAAGCTTGAGATTTATATGCCTGTAAAATCACAGGTATTCATTTATATCACTGCTAACAATTTTGAGCTCTGACTCTACAATTTCCAGGTAAAAGGTGCCCTTACTCTCTGTCTGAAAACCTTAAATGCAGACATATAGAACTGTTTAGTCTGCTTTACTATAAATAGGAGGTAATATGTTATTTCAAACAAAAAGCATACCATAAACTACACACTTAATTTTGACAGATTGTGCTTTCCTATATATGGCGCGTTCCTGCTGTGCTTTCATGGATCAAACTCCCATTGACTTCAGCTGTGTCTCCTAACACTGCAATTCCAAATACTGCCTTTTGTTATATTTCACACCTTTGGGGTTTTTTCCTAATACTTTTCTCTGCATAAAAGTACTCTACTCCGCAATATCCAATTGTGGGCTTGCACAGGCGACACAAAAGCCTCTTAAAAGCTGAAAAGCGCTTGCAAGAAGAAATTCTCTCCATTTCCTTTCTTCTCCCCCCACCATTCAGATGACATGATTAGACCATCAGTTCTCAAAATTAAGGTGAATACTGCTGCTGCAGATCGCCCCCAAAATCTGCAAAAGGAAAATAACTGCTTTTACATTGTAGATAACCTTTCAGCGACCATTCTCCTTTGTATCCCCCCGGTTTGCAGTTAAATTGCACGGTGTGTTTATTCTTCTCGTGAGCAGGGCCATTATATGACTTAAAAGTGTTACTGTACATAGCACTGACATGTCCATTAGATCCACACACACTGATATGTAGATTACAGAGAAGTTCAGGTTACCCAATTAAGGATTTGAGCTGCATTTTGGAAACCGAGAAGCAGGAGGGAGCTCTGGTTGGAGTATTTCAGTATACATGCTGATGAAGACACCGTCTGTTTGCAGAATATTGGTCCATCGGGTCCCAACAGTGGCAATCAGAGGGAGAGTGGGATTGAAGAGAAAGACCCAAGCCCAAATACGAATTCAAAATGCTGGCTCCCAGTTCGGCCTCTGAGAATTTAACAAATGAGACTGAAAAGAGGAGACATGGCTTGTCCTCCTGCCAGCGTGGAAGTGGGGTCTGGGCAATGGGTGTGGGTAAAACCCACCTCAGGGGGTCCCGGGGATGCCCAGGGCAGCCTGCCTCGTCCCCGCATCCCATGGGCGCTTGCCATCCTGCCTCCTTGCTTGCACCAGGAATACACTTTCGGCCAAAGAGCCCACACAGCCAGACACAAATATAAAGTTAAAATAAAATAAAATAAAAAAAAACAACAAAAAAACCCGTCTGTACCATGAATATGGCCCAGCCCACATTTACTTTCTCAGTGCTTCATGGCTGTGGGGTTAGGGCAGATTTTGCCACATGAGCCTTTCTGATTTGAGCCTACCGTTGGTTATCGCAGATTGTCAGCTTTAATTAAAAAAACCTAAAAATAGCATAAGTGGTTTTCTGAGCCTTTGGTTAAGCTGAAAACCTAGGTATTAAAACTGCCAAAGATGACCAGTGACTTAGAACTGGAAGACTGAAAAAACATCTCCTGGGGGGGTATAAGGCTTTTGTCTTCGACGTGGCTCTTGGAAGGGGCTCGAGCCACAATTCTGAATGCTGCAGGTCGGCAATATCGCTCTGCGGGGTGTAAACAACTCCCGTGCTGTGGGACAGCAGCGCACCTTTCTTGGTGCTTTGGGACCTGTCCTTTTTTCCCTGGTAAGGTCCGTGCCATGAATCACTGCAGGTTACCAGGAGATTCTCCACTGACTTCAACAGGAACAGAATTGAACCGTAAGCAGTTGTCAGAAGAGGACACTGATAAAGGCAGCTCTTGCCGCTTCCATTTTATTTAAAGATGTTGTTACATGCTTTGACAGTTCAGCCCTGCACATTTAAACATTTGGTTACTGTAGCTTTAGTGAAAGTGATTCTCTCCAGCAATACAAATCTCTGGTTACCAAACATTTACTTTATGCTCTCAAAAAGATAATCTAACAACATTCAGAGTTTTCTGTTTCCAAATAAAATGAATTCACGATATCCCCTCCTGTTATTGTTACAGGCTGTACAGCTAAATTTAACTCCTTTATCTCACGCTGATCTTCCAAATAAAGTTCGTTATTATATCAGGTATGTTCACGGTTAGCAATGATTGTTTAATATTAAGCACCCTTTGCCAATAAAGCTCCATATATAATTGACTGTTACAATCTTGGTTACAGCTGTTCCAATAATAAAAGCTATAATTAAAATCACATTCAGATTTTTGAGATAACCACTTTGGCCTCACTCGTGCAGAAAGTAGTACCTTGTAACTGTCCTAAAGACCTGAGCGAGACCATTTCTCCAGGAAAGGCCCATTGGAAGACTGCAGAAGCTCTTCCTCTCTTTCAATTGCTGTCTCCTTTCGGAAGAAAGGGGATGAAATTTTGGGGCCTTCAGGCATATTTCTAGCTGGTCAAATTCTCTAGATGTCCAGGTGAACTTTTGAACAGTGAGACTTAGCTGAAAAACCAGTACCGCTTTCTTTAACTTTCTACAATGTTTTCCTAATATTTTTCCTAATACCAATATAGTTAAGCTTCATATATTTGAATTGTGAAACTTGCCCTATTCCCTCTGATATTCTCTCCTCTATTTCTTCCCCATCTAGCCTCAACTTGAAAAAAATATAAGAAAAATCTATCCATATGTATTTGAGTTTGGAGTAGGTGATCGTATTCGTTTCCTGAGATAAAAGTACTAGAATCTTCTTTGCTTGTGACTCTATCAAAATGCCTAACAAAGAGATCACCTTGCTCGGACATAACGCGTCACAGTGAAGACTTAACACGCCATTACTAAGAACGTTGATAATAGATGCTAAAAATGGCAGTGGTTTAAAAAAGCAAATCAATGACTTTAGAAGTTAACTTTGCGGCATGCATTATTTTGCACCACATAAGAAGCAAACGATAGCCTAAACTGTAGATTGGTTTAATAAGCTAAAGCAGAAAGACATACCTCCTTACTCACCAAAGCACAGGTAACTCCTAAATAGCTGCAGCCCTGAGGCAGGCAAGCATGGCCGATACTTCAGCAGAAATCTGGACTTGCCGTCCTCAAAACCTGTGACCATATAATCCTGTATGCCAAGGGACACACTCCCTCCCTGGAATGAAAAAAAAAGGTTTATTCTTTTCTGAACTATAATTGTTCTCACAGCTGATACAGCTGCAACTCTGTAGGTCATATCTCTGTTTACTCTTCAGGAACTGCATAAGTATATATTAATAATAGCTAAAACTACTACCATTCATTCCATCCTGAGCAGCCAGCCTGCTTTGTGGCAGATTAGGTGGAGATCTATAAAACAGAGCTGACCCTGCTCTGGATCTAATACCATCACATCAAAACATTCTCAGGTGTACGCTCCACAAAAACAAATTCAACTTCACCTTAAACAGCATAAAGAAATCACACATAGTGTTCTGCTCCACTCCTCGGTTTATCTTCCCCCTCCTGATACCAGCAGCACAAACTAAGGTAATCCCTGGTAATCTAACCTTACAATAAACCATTCCAACCAAACTTTGAGAGAACCAGATGTGCAGAGTAGCCCCTTGTCTTGACCCAGTCATCTTACTGGGGCATCGTCCAATTTTCTTACTATTAACATCACAAAGGACTAGCAGTTCAACTCTTCTTTCTTTAAATAAAGCAATCACACAGGGAAACTAAACACGCTACATATTTAAAGGGATACAAATACACATCGTTAAGTGAGAAAAGGAAACGAATGAACTTCCTACCAAAAGACTAGCTCACTGTCACCAGGACTTCAGCTACAGGCCAAAACTTCAGCCAGTGCCCACCAGTGTTATTCCAGGCACTTCAACCACACTACTCTAGTTCACACCCTCCAAAGAACTCAACCCTTGCACATGAGCATGCAATTATGGCTAGGCAGTCTTGACCACTGGAGGGTTTCTTCATTGCTGGGTCATCCTGAAATATTCCAGGAAAAGATCTGTGGCATCTGAGATGTCCTCTTTTCTCCTCTTTATCCGGTATCGGTCCCACTGTGGCTGGCTGAAGCTTTCTTCTTTTGCTCTTCATTCACCTATTTAGCCCCTGCCTGGCGGGGCGGACTGGGGGGCTGTGTCAGTGGTACTCAGCAGAAATGAGATGCTGCCAGTTTTTGAGCAGGCTCCTAGCTCATCTGAATCGCTCCACACTGGGTGCAGTGATTTAGGAAAGCCCCGCTGACGTGCAGAGCTATTTTGCAACTGTGCCCTTACGTTCATCTATTCCATTCAAGTGAGTGAACACTACTGTGGAAAACTTTGCTTCCGAGCTTCCTTGCATTTTAAATTTACACCCAAAATCTGCAATGAGAAAGTGGTTTGGTGGTCCCATACAGAAATAAAACCAATTTGTTTTTATGAGGGTAATGTACCAGGCTAAATAAAAATAATCTTACATGGCACTTCAGAGTGAAAATGAATTTTGGGTAATTCAAAACAGTAACCTACAGTGTACTGACCTACAGAGGATGGGTAAACCCACCCTTTCCCTGCCCCTTGGTACACTAGTTATGTAGGACAGTATCAGGTTTGGTAGCAACCTCCTCGTTGCATCATTACAAAGTGCTTTACAAAGCAGCTCTGCTACCATGTCGGGTTCAGCGTTTATGTTGCCATACATTATTTTCTGAATCTGCACAAAGAAAGGTATATCTCGGACCCCAGACATCAAAAGGGAAACAAGTTTCACACCTGGTCGCTGAGGTTTCCCACACGTGGCTACTTTAACTTCATCTGGCCAGCTCTTAGAGCCTGACAAAGCATCTTTATTCAGCGTCAGGTTTGAACCTCTCACTTGCCACAATAACTGGCCCACTTCTCCCCCCACATTTAAGAAGTGAACACACACGATGTATTTTAATGTAATACAGGGCTCCCCTCATTGCGTCTCGTTCATTCGACAGCTTCTCCTATCTGGCACCAAAGCCTGATTAAATATTAACATGGGGTGGATCCTATTATTTCCTGACTTCCAAGAATCCATTGGTAAATTGAGATCTAGCTGCTAAAAATTTCTGACACAACATAATTTGTATTGAACCCCCTTTCCATGCCAGAGTGCCAGTGTTAATAAATCAGGCTGTTCACATTGAATAAATCTATTTAAATACTTATAAAATATTAAAGATGCATTTGGGAAAAGCCTCTAAGGTGATTGTTGCACCCATGCACCTCACAGTAACTAATTTATTAAAGAGTTTGCAAACCTGGGAAGGAAGGGAAAAGAAAAATGGTTTCATAAACCAAGAGCAGAAGCCAATTTTTCAGCTCAGATGATGAAAGGAAGCATGCATTTCTAATCAAAAAGACAGATACGCCTTTTCTCTCCCACCATTCCCTCAACAGCAAAGTGCCTTTTCATCATCAACAACACTCCATTCCTAATGTCTGCCGAGGCCTTTCTGCACCTTCTCCATACACTAGTAATGTACACACAGCATCCCTTTGAAACAAGAGCCCATTAGCCGTGGCAGACTACCTTTTCACATGAAGTCCTTCCGTTGGTAGTCATCAGCAGAGTGCTAAATCATCCCAACTGGGCATGCTCACATCATGGCAGTGGGATAAACAGATATTTAGAGCCGCAGAATTGAAAACTGCTTTTCTACTTTTCTTGAAGGTTTATTTTTATTTTTTTATATTTTTTTTTTTAGGAAAAGTCATAAACTACACAGGGACCATCTAGCTCTCCTCTCTCACCCCCTTCCCTCCTTCCTTAAATACAGATTTTTTAACAAATCCACTTTTGCTTACACCCAGGTCATCTGTAATTTTAGACCTTCAACCACCAGCCAGTCCCCTTTAAAGACTACATAGTAAATGCGACCATAAATTTGCCCCACAATAAGAAACGAGTTTGAGCATGCCCTGCAAGAGGGATTTATGTGATTGTTTTCCTTCCAGTGGGCGTGGTGAAGGGATATAGAAACTGTCAGCGAGAGCAGCAAGCGGGGTGATACTTCACAATAGCTACCTGAGTAATGCAAGAGAGATTAAGCCTAAATTGAGGACTGCCATTTCAGAGGACAATTAATTTTCAGGCTGTCGTAAAAGCTCTGTTGACATTTCTCAGCCGAGATTTTGCTTCTCGGTAAGGGTTTAAAGAGCTTTGTTCAATACAGGCAGTGGGGCTGCTGCCGTTGTTTGGGCTACGTCCGGGGAGGGGGGGGTGTTCCCCATAGAAAAGCTTATTTCTCTGACAGGCAAGAAAGCTTGTGTGTGTTTTGTTAGTGCTCACTTCTAGATCTCCACCCGAGAGCCCATCTCAGACTCAGACTCTCGACAGACGTTTGTCTGTAAGTGCCTGATTTGGTATCTTAATGTGGCTGGGCAGACCAAAAATGAAGCAACCAAACCATAAGCAGCTGCCTCAGACCACATTTGGGCAGGGTCTGTTTGTGAGACCCCTTTTTTTTTAACACCTAGAAGCACAATGGACTGTAACTAGGGATGGGAAATCTATTGATCTCCAACTATGCCACATGTGGGTAAAATTCTTTTCTGCATACTCTGGTCATCCTAAAAATCAGTAAATAATTTTACCGCAAGAGATTACAGATGATGGTTCCAGGTCCACAATGAGAAATCCTGGCCCCTGCCTGACAATAATGCTAGAACTGCCTTTTGCTTTAGTAACAATAATCATAGAATAGTTTAGGTTGTAAGGAACCTTAAAGATCACCTAGTTCCAACCCCCCTGCCATGGGCAGGGACACCTCCCACTAGATCAGGTTGCTCAAAGCCCCATCCAGCCTGGCCTTGAACACCTCCAGGGATGGGGCAGCCACAGCTTCTCTGGGCAACCTGGGCCAGCGTCTCACCACCCTCATAGTGAAAAATTTCTTCCTGATAATATCCCATTCAAGCTCACTATGACAAGAGACTGGCATGCCCTAAAACTATTTGGCCAGCGTGGCCTGGGGCACGTTCTTCCAGAAGGGAAGGAGTCGCCAAGTGAGATACTGGGCAGCTTAGAGAGCCCAGAGACAAGAAATGAGTGAGCTAAACTTTGGAAAAGGTCTTCTGCTCCAGCGAGGCCACTACGAAACTCCAGATCACAGTACCTGGTTGTAAGCATCCCCATTGGAAGTGGTTGGCCTTGCCACTGGGTCTAATTTATTACCAGTGACAAATTGCCTGCCAAGATGCAGCTGCTTTGTAGGAATATACAAATGTTTGTGTACAGAGACCAAAGGACGAAAGGGTTAATTATCCAACAAACTCAGGCAGAAGGGGAAAAAAGTTTCAAGCTCAGGGAGGTTATCATTGCCTTTTGCGCAGGCTGGTTTTAATCACTTTCTTGTACCTCTCCCTGACTTCATTTATCAAGCCTTCACATAAAAGTTGCAAAGTGAGGTTATTCAGCGGATACCTCCATTCATCTCGGATGATTGACCAGGGTGGTTTGCAGTACAAGCCAACCTGGGTGATGGCATTCCTCTTGTTTTCATTGCACAGCCTGCTTTCATTTTATGCTGTAATTGTGTTTTCACAAAACCATAACCAAGCAGGCTGCAGATCCCAGGTTCCAGATTTATTTACAAACACCCCTGACCAGCCCCCTCTGCCTTCTCCTGTTATCTGCTTTATGCTGCTTTGGATCTTACCGCCAGGAGTCTGGGGTGGATTAGCACAAGATAGGAACTAGATCCAATCTAACCAAGGGGACCTAATCAACCCGTGCTTCCACCCCCGCTCCTCCTCCTCAGCAGAAATCCTGCTTCCACACAAACATTTCATGGGAACTGGTATCTGATCATAAATACTTCTTTGTGACTTTGCAGGAGAGGTGTCAACCTCAGGCAGGTAACAGAAATGTGGGGCTCACTTGACAGAAAGAGGTGAGCTGCTCCAGAGGCAATTCAGGAGATGTAAGGGAAGAGGCCACGTCCCTCGACAGGCTGTTCAGGGACCTGAGGACCATCATCTCTGCACCTCCACCAGACGGGCCATTAAGGTGAACGAGGCAAGTTATAGATACTCTTCCTACTCAAGGTGAGTATATATGGGTGAAGAGCAAGAAGAAAGCAAATAGTTTAACCATCTTTGTATTAATGCAAATCGGAGTGAGTTGAAATTTCATCTGCCAGTAAGGCTTCAGAGCTGAACACAAAGCAAAATGTGATAAAAACCTTCTTCCTGCCTTTTGTGGAAGTAAAACCACCAGAATCTGGATCCCGCTGATTACTAAACAGCTGATTCACATATAATGTAAGGGGTATTTTTGTGCAGCTCAGGAACTTCAGCTGGGGTAAATCAGCCTATTGATGGCTCTGAAGTCAGTTCACCACTCCGTTTCCAAACTTGATACAAATTTTGCAGTGCCCTTCCTTCGGGAAACATACATTGAGTGCGAAAAGCCCAGCCAGTGATTATGAAGAGTTCCTGTCGGCACTGTTCATCTGCAGTCACTTTTTAGACGAAAAGCCTTTTAGATAAAAGTAGCATTTCCATCTGAACAACCTGCACCAGTTTGGATGGGAAGAGGAAGGGTGACGGGGCAGAACAGCCGACCAAGTCTTTGTTCTATTTAAAGCATTCCAATAAGATTTCAACCACAGAATATGGCAAGAGAACTGATCACAGGGGAAAATGCAATTAAAATACCTTCCTGCATTTTGCAGCTGCAAAATCGTTGGCAAATCACTGTAATCTGGCTTTGCTGAAGTGGAGGGCATGAGTCAATGCACCAGGAAAGACTTTCAGCTAAGTACTTTTCAAGTTAATAACCTTGCTCAGGGACAGTTCAGAGCCTTTTATACCTTCCCTCATAGAAATGGGGATCCACAAGTGACTTTTCTTACTGGCCTTTGCTTCCACTGCTGTGCTGAAACCTTGAAGAGGCTCAGTCCAGTGACTGCCCATGCCCGTTCAGGTGCAGCAGACAGAAAAATTGAAGCTTCGGATTGATAGAGATTCTGTCGCTGTTTTTTTACCTTTAGGTTTTGTTTCTGTCTCTTAATAGGAGACTGGTTTTGTAGATTACAAATTAACTTTGAGCAAGAACAGCAAATAAATCCATCCGGCCTGAAGCAAGAAGAGCCTTCAGGCGGGCATTTGTAGGCTTTCTTTAGGAGGGCTCCCTGGACATATAGAGGGAGTTCATTAGTGGTGGTTTGTATATCACTGCTGCTATCTTGTTGATAGCATGCTTGTCTCCAATCTTCTTTGTCTGAGTCCAATCCAAACTGGAACTCAGACAGAAATAATAACCAGAGAGGGATTCTCATTCATTTTTTCATCTCCTTCCAAATTCCTTGCTTGCAAAGGTAGTTCTTAGATTGCACCTTTGACAAGAAAAGTCTTCCACTATTGCTTGTGCCTGGCCTGAGACCAGTCTTCCTGAAATTATTTATTCTTTTGTGTGTGTGTGTACTAAAGTTGAATATTAAGATTAAAAGGAGCTCTTGGTTCTTTCTCATCAAAGACCTGAATGCTCCCTGACCCCTCAGTGACCTTTTAGGTGATGCTTTGGGGAGGCTAAAATCTTCGAAAAAGCAAAGGCTCGAGACCATGAATGTTATTAGCATTAGATGCGGAGAAAGCCCTTGATTGGGTGGAGTGGAATTATTTGATAATAGTCTTAATACAATGCTGAATTGGAATCACTTTTGGAGGTAGATTTCTTTCTCTGTGTGACCTATAGCAGATGTCAGCATTAATGTAGACAAGTGAAAAGTTCTGTTCTTTTCTGGAAATATTTATAACACAGGCATATTTTATCATAAAGCTAATGAACAGGTTTTTAGCAGGAAGATTACTAAGGTTACCATCCTGCTGAGATGATCATACCTTGCTATTACAAATCTAAATTGAAACGTTACCTTCCTGAAGAGATGAGAAAAAGATTTTGCTGCATAGTGTTTGAGACAATAAACTTTGGGACAGAACGGTAATGGAGAAATGAATGCATCAAATTAAAACTTGGCAAGAGAGGAAAAAAAAAACCCCACCAAAAATCCTTGGGTTTTTTTTTCCCCTAAATTTTCAAAAGACACATTCTCCAGATGTAAGGAAATGAATCATTAGAGAGAAAACCTGGCATTATCCCTGTATTAAATCTGAGGAATGAAGCAGGATTCATTCAGGGCTGCTTTTTCTTTGAGGATGGCAAAGATTAGCTGATTTATGTGGGAAATTTTAAGAGAATTTTTTCCCCAAAGATTTCACAGATTCCCTTGCTTCAGGATAAAAATCAAGTTTTGTGGGCTTTTTGTTTGGTTTTCCTTTTTCCAGTGTCACTGTAAATCAAAACTTCTAGAAGATTTTTCAAAAAGTCATCAGTCTTACTGTCAGTAGTTCATCATTATAATCAGCGTAACCTTTTTGTTGCTCATTTCGGTGCACTAGCCTATTTTATATCTCCTGCAACCAAGCAGGGGGGAAAAAAAGCCCTATTTGAACTTTACTCTGTGATGTAATATCTCTTTGTTTGTACTCCAAAATTTTATAGGCCCCTTTTGCTATTGTGCCTTATTGAAAACTCATGCCTTATTTGCTGTTCATTATTATCTTTTCAATATTTCTGCTTCTTAAGATTCCTCATCCTCTTCAACATTTGTTTCAAATGATTTTTTTTCTGGAAAGGTATGCACTTGCATTTTTGGAGGAACAGGCATAGTGCTATTATCTATCTGCTTTTCTAATTCTCCCGGTCTCTGTCATGAGCTATATGTTGTCCAACAGAGATGTTTGCAAAGCACAGTAGTTAAGAGTCTGCAGATCTCAAATGTTTTGTGTGCAAGGATGACGCAAACAGGTTTAGAGACAGGAGAAGGTAGGCTTGAACTTTCGTTTACTTGTGAAACAGTAAAATTGAATAAACGGATGAGAAGACAGTCCATTCTGCAGACATACGATACTCTGCTAAAGTCAATCCTAAAACACAGTGCTGCTGTATTTTTAATGCACTTGCAAAGTTTCATCTGCAAATTTCATTAATATACTCCTGTAGATCCAGGATGGCTTCTCCTCAGGAGTCTCTACTTTCTGGATCATAAAGTTGTCTTCACTATAATTTAGGAACCTCTGCGATGATGCATGTTCAGCTGTATTTGTTACTCAACAGATGTCTGGGTAGTTAAATTCCTCCATGAGCCTTTATCAGTACTTCTATTCTGGGATTCCCAACTGGTTCAAGATGTACCTCGCCTAGTCGGCAGCAGAACCACTGCTCAGAGATCAATATGCACAGCTTGGGTTGGGCTTGTTCAGCATGGATCTAGAGTGGCTCATTCCCCTGACAGCCCCCAGTCTCGCTGCTCAAGTTGACCATGTAGGCCTGGACTGAACGTCTTGTTGGTTCCTGCTCAAGAAGTGGGTTATAGGGGCAGCTGGGGATAGGTCCCACGTTCATAATTCTTGAGACCATCTGCTGCGGTAACTGTCGCTGCTCTTCCTGTAGGGCTGCCGCCTGGGCTTGCTGCTCCTCCATAAATTTCGACAACACCTGCTGCTCTCACTATTCCTTCATATATTACATCTACAACAGAAGCTCAAAAACACACGCTGCTCACACTTCATTTAAACAGCTACCTTCCCGACATAACGCGCCAATTCCAAAGCCGCCCCTTTGAGGAGTTTGGTTTCAATAAAACAGGCGTGGTAACGAGTTAACAACGCTGAGGGTGAACTTCTCTTCAGACCTACCCGGGGTTCTCCAGCCATCCCAGCTGGTCTTCCTGCTCTCTGGGTCATCTCTTGTCTTGGAGAACCACTTGCAGCCACCTTGGCCACCGGTTTCAAGGACTCAGCAGGATGCATTTAACCTTCTGCCAGAAGGATCAACACCCGGTAGCAGTGTGGGAAAGTTGTAGGCAAATGCTGCCAGCCTGCTCTATTCCCTTAGGCTACTTCTTTGCATTACATATTAAGGAGCTTTCCCTAGAGCTGGTCAAAGAGTAAAATAATAACCTGATTTGCAACTAGAAACACTGAATCTGGATCACTATGATTCACAGAGTCATAAGATTAGTTATTAATGAGTATTCAGCCTACTGCTGGGTATCCGTGAAAATGCTCCCAAACCCTCAGAGTTTAAGGAATTGTAGCCTGAATGATATTCACCCAGGAATTTTACATGTTGTCATTCTTCTATCTAGAAGTATTTGTCATCCAGGGACCAGAAAAAATCCCAGTCGCTTTTTGGTTTTCTGAGCAATCAAGAATGAATAAACACAGTCAAAATAAATGGTTTGTTTTCAGTAAGCTGAAAAGCAATTGTTCTCTTTCTGCACTGGCTGTGCACCCGTAAGTATTAAATTTACAGGTGTTGGAGTTGGTTTGCAAAACATTTCTTATTAAAAAGATTATTATATTTCCACTTCCCAGCAAAGGCATAGCTAATCTCCACTGTAATTTCAACTAGTCCTGTTCTGCACTCCAGCAACTGCTGAAGTTGCTCCTCTGGCACGGGAAGTTTTGAGTCCATTATAGGCACCTTTCACTTTGTCTGAAGCCAAAGTGCTTCCTTCTCCTCCTGAAAACAAGCAAGAAAGGAAGGAGGTGAGATACTAGTATTTGAATATTCCCCATTAGTTTTGGGATTTTTTCCCCTCTGTTAATTTTTCTTCCAGGACACTTAGACTAAGTTCATAAAAGGCAGGATTCGTTTCAGGACACTACTCACCATTCAAAAAGAAGGTGAAGTGCAACCAAAAAGAATTGTTTCTTCCTTTTCAGGAACTAAATTGATCTCTTTGCCTACACTCCTCACCAAGAATCCAACTTCTTCTGGCTAGCTAGCAAATATAAAGTCAAACACCTGTTTACCAGACACAGAGCTATGTCTCTGCCGTTGCCGATCCATCTGTGGAACATAAACATAACTTTCACCAGCTGCTTCTTTTAGCATGGGCTGGTAATGGAAGCCATTATAGAGCATATCAACAACATACTTTCCTAATAATCATGGGCCAGAGCATCACAGGGTGTAAATTGGCAAAGCCTCACAGAAGGTGATAGTGCTGCGCTGATTTACACCATCGGAGGACCTCACCCCGCTGTGTTTGTTTTCTTCACACCCTTCTCCTCTTAGCACCCTTATTTTCCTAGTTTCTAGTTTGTTTCTGTTCTTTCCATTATATTATACTAATGAGGCAACATGTTGTGGAATAATTCCTGGGCCCAGCCCAAGCAGTAATGGATAATTACCTTGGGTACCATACAGCCTCAATATTAATGATCCTAAGAAAACCTCTGAAGATTCAGAGGTGCGATACTGCAAAGACTCCAACTGGATTTGGGCCAAATGCCCCATTCGTATAAACACGCTCAACCCTATTGACTTCAGGAGAATTATGCCTGCTTTTGTTTGTTGCAAATGTGCTGTAGATGATTCACAAAATCATGCCCAACCACGTCCACACTCTTTAGATTTAAGTCAAGCTTGAAATCTCCCAGCACAAACAGAAGATTCCTTTTTGTCTTGCATGAAAGCCAGTGTGTTACGACTGTAATTAAATTGCTGAGAGATCCCCTTATCTCTCAGGCTTCTCGAGGATGCAGTAATGAGGGTCTGCTCTTGACAAGCATCAACGTACCTCTTTCCGTGTGTCACATCAGTTAAGAAGGTCAGGATCTTGATGGTGACCCAAGACAACATTTGTCCTATGACCAGGCAGTTCATTTTCCCTTCAGTGTAAAGGGCAGAAAGGCCGTGGGACTTTTTGACTCTTCATTTTCCAGTCAGGAGACAACCTGGGACTCAGAAAAGAAATTCCATTAGTGCCTGACGCTCTCAAATGGGAAAAACTTGTACACCTTCAGAGATGTCGAACCTGGGGAAGCCCATCCTGTGGAATTCAGCCCAGAAACAGTAGCAGTCCCTAAGACTCACCATTAGAATTCACTTCCTCTTAGTAATTTTGTAACCTACACCGAACTGTGCTTTCCACAACTTCTGCAGTTGCAAAAATCAACGCTCACTTCTAATATATTCCGACTTAAAGTGTGCAACCTTGTTTAAAATGCACTGCTAAAGCATATATTTTCATGTATCGTTATGTCTAAATGCATGATAACCAGGTTGAAAATCAAATTATCTGTGTTAAGGTGAATATTACAATGTGACTACTGCCTGCTGTGCCGCGAATGAATCTTGTAAACACAATCAAATCTCTCTCTTTCTCTCCCTCTCACACACAGAGAGAGAGACATGCACGCCCTTGCACAAGAAAAGAGATTCTTCACCTTCTGCCATCGTATTGTCACAGCAGCTCATGTTTATTGTGAATGACATCTTCAGCAACAACTCAGCATGAGCTCCGGTATGCTGGAGCTGAACATCCTACCAGGAAAATCAGCAGTGACATTAAAGTTGTTTCATGAATAATGAAAAAATAAATATCACATTTACTGTAGGTACACAAAATGCTTTGTTTAACTAAAAGCGTTTGCAGAGAAATTCCAGGTCTCTGAGGGCAGATACTATTTTATTAACTGTGGATAGAGAACTTATTTAGATGGAGCTGTTTTCATTATATTGGTAATTTTCTCAATTATACAAATGAGAGAACATGCGAACAGTACTATTAGTAGGATATGGGCTTCTCTTTTACAAACCTCTAAACTCTAAGAAAATCACAAAACAGCAAACCCTCCATGCTCACAGCCAGTGAGTCTTTCGGCCACTTACGTTCTGTGTATGGAGGTTTAAATACATCTCCCAAGTCCAAGTTTGTGTAACAACAGTTTTAATCATTTATGGGGTCAAAAAGGCTTCAGAGACAGTAATGCAATTATAGAAGTGTATAATGCAAAAGAGAATTCAATTGTCTCGATGCCATACAAGGCAAGCTTATTACAGGATCCCAGCAAAAGACGCTCAAAACATGACTGCACCGCGTCCAGAGTTTTGCTGGCAGCATCAGTGTGTGTTCCTGCCAGCCGTCAGAAGCTCATAATCACAAATTTCAGGGAAAAGAAAGAAGCCTAGTTTGAATTATGGGGTTACAGTGACCAGAGATTTATATAAAAGTGATTTGTGTGGAAATGCTATATTTTGTCCTATTAAGGACTGAGCAAACGCACTTTTTACATAGCATTAATGTGTCGGGCAAAAGTGAAATCTTTCAATGATTTCAGGCTTTGTGCTAGACTGAAATTTGTGATCCTAAAATGCAATGGCTTTTAATGAAACACAAATATACTTGCTTCCAGAAGCGGAAAACAGTCTCACTACTGTCCTTTAAAAAAAAAAAAGGGGGGAGCTGTTATTCCTCATTCTTTGGAATGTTTCATCCATATTCATAGCAAGAACCCTGAGAAATGTTCCAAAGTGCCAAAAAGTATGAAAACTAATACCAAACATATTGTCAATATCCCACTAACTATTGCTTATGAACTTATCAGCACGGAAATAGTTATTCTCAGTGGAACTTTCTGAATGGCAATCATAAATAATCAGCTTCATAAATAGAGCAACTAGTAAGTACAGGCTTGATATTAGCGATTCAAAAGACTCACCTCTTTCAAGGAGGGTGAAGAGATTTGCTTTTTAGCTTTCACTGAGGCAGGCACAAAAACGGTGTCTTTTCCATAAACCTAGGTCTCCCATTTTTTATAGAGAGTGGTATAGTTTATGACTTCTTTCTTGTGAGTTCAAGTTGCCTGTATTTCCTATTCATAGAGAAACGCTCATTTCCTGTTTAAAAACACACATGTATTTATTCTTATTTGTTTAACAACATTCTAAATGGTAGTAACAAAAAGAGCAGTGAATAGAAATAATCTACCTCACTGGTACCTGTACACAAAGCCTCTACTCCTTCTTATTCTTTGCCTTTAAACAAGACAAAAAATTAAGTTTTTGGTTTTTTTTTTTTCTTTTTGACATGTGCCAATGCTTGCAGCAAAAAAAATTAAGGAGATAAGTCTAAGGTATGTTATCTCTTCAGGCTCCCACTGCCGTCAGGTGGGCTTAGGTGGATGGTTCAGAATTCCTCCTTACGGGCTGCAAGGCCAAATCATGACTTGAGGGAGGGCCAACATTTAGATCTGATACACAGGAAGAGGTGCATCAGGCATCCCTCGTCATGCAGTCAAAAGAGTTAAAAGTAAGCAAACGTACGAGCAAGTAAAACCCGTCTATTAATGGGGAATGTGTAAGTCACTAGCAATGCAAGCTGTGTTTCTATCTATTATACAAGAAAGGTAAAAGTATTCTACTAGGTCACTTAGTTACTTCAACCAGATGGAATCCAAAATGTTCAGAAAATTAAAAATCCATTTATTCCTCCAAAGTTGCATTCCATCTGTTTTCAGACATTTATGGAATCTTTTTGCATACAGGATATGGCAACCACTGGTGCCTTGGAAATATTTCTTCCCCGTGCAACACACAGAAAGCCAGGCTGGATGTAGACAGCACTGGAGTAAGCCCTTTTTTCAGGTGCTCTTATTTCTCTTCGAAATATAGGAAACTCTTGTCTTGTTTTAAATAGAGGCATCATAAAATCCAGTGTATTATTATCTGCAAAAATGCAAGAGGAACTCTTAATCAAAAAAAAAAAAAAAAAATCAGGCTATTCCCTGCTCTTTCCACCTTGAAAATTTTAACTTTCCTGCCAGTCTGTTTCTCATTTTCAGCTTGTGGAGACAATAAGAATGATTCAGATGCTATGAAGGAATGCAGCCTGGCATGTAGTGATCTCCACCCTGAAGATAAAAGTGACAAAATTACCCCAGGAGTTATGAGCTCTAGTCTTCATCAATCATTTTTCAAGAAATATTTTATTTCATTCAACTACATATTTTGCTAGCTCTAACTGGGGTATGGTCCCCTTCCTTCTATCCTGGTTCTCAGCATCTTCAGCTTCACCAGATGGAAGGATATCATCTGGCACGCAGGCCAGGATGAATTTTCTGTATATGACACAAACATCCACATTTCCTCTGTTTCTTTAGGACCGTCCTTCCTTCGCAGTCAGTGGCTCATACAATAGTTCAGCATCAACGAGCATTATCTTGCTTGGTGCTGAGAATATTTGATCCCCTGGTGAAGCTTGCCCATAAGGTAAGTACAGGCCGCATCTATATTGTCAACTAAGTTATATTCCCACTTCTCTCCTGATTACCCATACCTCACGTTAAATCACTCCCAGCTTCTGTGCTGGAAGGAGACAACTGCATCCCTCTGAGCTAAAAGATATTCAGCAGGTATCTCTGACCCAGGACTATTTCTTTTAGGTTAAAACCACCCCAGGTTTGGTGTTCTTACAGTTCTCCAATGCTACATTAGCAGTCCTTTGCACCATAAACACCCTTCTTGCCCTTATGCCAAGGCCAGGGTTACTACAGAGTATGGGACTCAGGGGAAAACACGTCTTCTGTTATCTACATCTGCATTTTATTCACCACCCCAAATCATTTGGGTAACTGGCAGGTGACTGTCACATGGAGAGGCAAACCACTCAAAAATCCCAAGCCGGCATATCAAAAAGCAGAGAACTAGCTTTTAAGCGTAAGACTGCATTTAAAGAAAAAATACAGAAAAAGAAAATCACAAATGTGGATGATTTGTTTCGGTCTTTGCATTTTCTGTTTTGCACGTTGGGTCATGTCTTCACATTTTCTTCTGCAACCCCAAAGGCAGGAAAAAAATCAGGAAGTTAATATTCGTACTTAGTCTCATGCCATCCAAAGCTGACACTTAAAAAATAAATAAAAAAACCCCACACAAATTCAGTGAGTGTATTGCAAGACTCTTACTGAAAATCGTCACCAATGGCTTCAAGTTCTGCTATAACAAGCCTGTACTTTTCATCACTCCAGATCTGAAATCCACCATGTTTGACTTCAGGGTTGAGGACCACATGCTAAAGACCATATTTAATCAGCAGCAGAACCAGAGACTAGATTTCCTCCTTTTTTGGACAAATATTCCCCTTCAGTCATTGGGAAAGCTGACACTGAGGAAGCTTGCTGCCCAAGATGGACGAAATGCAAGCAGCAGAACAGCAAAACTAGAAAAAACCTAACTGGTGCCAGAAGGGCTGCCGAGGAGCATCCCGAGAGCGCATCCATCCACACGAGGCAGGCCCACATCTCCCTGGGTGTCATCTTCTGTCCACACAAATAAAATACCTCCCTCTCAGGAGTTAAAACTAATTAAAGGTTTCCTTTGATTACACTGAGGGACTTGGACCCACACCTCCTTACCAGCTGAAGCGCCTGCCCTGCTTCGCTTTAGTTTTACCCATCCCCTGCTAAGTTTAGAAGAAAAGGCAACAGCTGTGGCTACTGACAGAACAAGGTTGGCAGCTGCAAAACTGAGATGCCACATTTCAGTATATAATTTTCTTTCCACAGTGTCTCTCCCTAACTTTCCTCTTTAAGAGGCACTTAAAATCCATGTGTCTGACTCAATTATTGTTATTGTAGCTGCAGAACAGAATGTGATGCTGATGAGGGTCTACCTGTCTAGTTAGCTTCCCTTTCTGGATGCTTTCTTTCTTTGATTCATCATTGCTGGTGACACATGTATTGTCTAAACTATGTTCAAGAACAAGTCTCTAATACATTCAATGGAAGAAGGTGAAAAATCAGAAAACGGCGTAGCCGTTGCATGCATAAATTTATGCCCTAACTTTAAACATCCTATTTCTGAGAACTATCTTATATAGGAAGCACAGTTTCATTGCAAATTAAGAATAACGTTTCCAGTAAAATTAAGATTAAAATTTCTTTTGCTTCCTTTGATTAGGAGAGCATTGCCATTGCATAAATGCTCTGTCTTTATGAACTCATCTACAGATTCTGCGTTCCTTCAGCATTCAGTACATTATCAAATCATATCCGAAGTACTATGAATTCATGCCCCAGAGGGCATGAACCCAAATTTAAAGTCATCATCATTCTGTATATTTTCTGCTCAGTTGAAGGTTTTATGATACAGGCTGAATGTCTTTTCAGGACAATCCTAAAAATAAGCTAATGCAGTGGGGACTGAATTTATTGGACATGTACACTCACCTTCAGTTGCTGTTCTCCCTAGGTCAGTTCTCATGTGATTGGCAAGGGATCGTGACAGCTTGTATCTTCCTATGAGAAACCTGTGCAGACACTGGTAATTAGAACTGCCACTCAGTCCTCCCTGACAACAGCTACTGCAGTGGCTCTGGGCCTCTGAACTAGCTACTGCCTCTGGAAAATACTGTTTCCCAGTGTCTTCTCCTCCGTAGGCACATACCTAATTGCATGTAAACATTCTGTAATTTATTAGGCGACACAAAAACATTGGTACCTTCAAGCTGAAAATACAGCCGTTGATAAATACCGAAAAAACTACGATTCCAAAGTGTCACCTACAATGTAGCTCTCCAACTGCCTTCCCTACCTGGTTGCTGAACTAAGGATACTTCCTCAGTAACGGAAAACCGGCGAAGGGTCTCAGCTGCTTTTTTAAGGAGCCTAATTCTTAGTCAAAGTTATGAGGGTTGAGGCTTGTGAGTCAGTTCAGTTTTGCAAAAAAAAATACTCCATTTCAGTTTGAAAATGTCATTTTCTCTGTAGTATTCTAGCTCAGTCAGCCTCAGAATAAAAAGGCTCAATTACTTATTAGTATATTTTTACCCACAATTGATTTATTCACAAACCGTTAATGACTGCAACTAACAAAGGAAAGAAAATGAAAGAAAAGTAATGCAATAGGAAAATGAACACGAAGCACTTCTAGTTCATGGCTGCATTTGCAAGTGACTAAGGATAAGGCAAGATGTTCAGAAATAACTGCAAATATTTGCTGAAATATTTCCCTGTACGAGGGTATCTACAGAATGAAACTTGGATTCTATTCTTGGCTTTGCTGCAATTTGGAGGTATCATTTCAGATACAGCTTCCTTGTCTGTGAAATGGGGCTAACAATAGAGCTGTAGTTTCCATGCACAGTGCCCAGTTATTTAGACCTCATCATGTTAAATAGCGTCTTTTTTTTCCCACAGTAGAGAAAAAAAGAGCCAGAGTGAGGTGGTCAGGAATTGTTGAGATCCAGGGTTGAAAAGGCAGTGAAATCTAATCTCCAGAGCATGGAAGTAACTGGAAATTGACTTCAAAACACCGTTGATTTCAGTGGGTTTGGGATCAAGGTTTAGGAGAACAAACTTACCACATGAAGACAAGTCTGTTTTCCAGAGCAGCGCTTGACTTCTTGATAGGAGCAGCCTGTCAGACAGCAGCAGACTCTACCTTTGGGGCAAACCTATACCAAAAGGCTGTATATATTCAGACGGTATCCAGGAGCATCTTGGGGAAGGAGTTACTCCTCTGCTCTCCCCACCAGCTTGTTCAAGACAACAGGGAGGATGTTCTGGCTTACCCCTGTGGTTAAGCAGAAAATAATTAGGGACCAGACCAGGTGTGTAGAGCCCCGAGGAGTAAGGAAGCCAGGCTGGGTGGGAAGGGGCTGGCACCGGGACCTGCTTCTCCCTCCTACCCCTTCCCACTCCATTGGCATCAAGACTGACGGCTATGGGAATTTCAGACGCCCTGTGCAGAATCACACACGGAGCACTGAGCATGCCAGGGATGGAAGGTATTGCAACCATCACATTGCTGAGTTCATTTTCCCACTAACAATCCAGCCCAAGAAGAGCATGGCACAGTGTATTAAACATCTTGATAAAGTTTTATGCAACCACTCTTCAAAAACCAACCCAGAAATGGCAGTGCTATATTTTTAGTCAGATAATTACAAGGGTACTCCCATATATGTGCTTCAAAATGAATCCTGTAGTGTAATCATGCAACGGGTCAGAAATTACTCAGTGAATAGTACCATTTCCTTTTTAGACTTCTATTATAGTAGGGTGGCAGTGTAATTGTGCTGTCTTTGGGTAACGCTTCGGCACAGCGCCCAGGGGAGTTAAGTGTGGAGCTCTATCCCTGTTGACGGACACTTCTCGTTGAAGTGTCCACCCGCCACAGACACAACACACCCTTCATGTCTATCATTGTTAAACTATCTGTTCCCTGCATTCAAAAGCCCCACTAAATTCAACACCAAGCCCACAGATTTCTACTCCATCGACTGCACCCAATTTTCAGAGGACGCAAACCCCAATGTGTCAGTAGTGCCAAGCTCATCCAAGAGAGCCCATAACCTTCTTCTCAGGAATGGCGGGGGAAAACAATGGTAAGATATAAGTAGCAAAGTATGTACTGTTAATCTGTGAAAAAAATGCATTTCAGAAATGTTACAGAAAGCTCAGAACGTATTATTGCAATCCCAGGAAACACAGGTGGAAGATGAAACCTAAAGGATATCAGAACATCTTAAGCACTGAAGTACAGTTATGGCAGACAAGTAATTAGAACTCTGCCCTTTCAGACAGCACACAGTATCATTGTGCTTAAGAGCTCACGGTGTCCATAGGATTCCAATTTTGAAACAAATAAGCTTTTGCTTATTCCTCTCCCCCACCAGTCTTCACTACAGTGTAATAATCTCTACACTAGTTTTCCATGTACTAGTAGAACAGGCACCTTCTGAGAAAAATATTCTGAATGAAAGATGGCTGCAATTTCATTTTATTTCATTTCTTTAATGTAACTGTTTAGCTATTAGCAGAGGCTGATTAACAGAAAATTCTTTTTTAGAGAAATTTGCGATCAGTTCCTTTTCAGAGCTGTTTCAGAGCTGCCACTACCTCCAGTGACCACTCTGTCCCAGCTCCAGCCTTTCCTGCTCCCTGACGATGTGGTTAAGGAACTGGAGTAAGGGTGTACCCAACAGGTACTGGTAGTCAACCCCCAATTACATCTGAGCCCATTTCAGTTCATGTTTGATTCCAGAAATCTTACTAACTTTGAGAATTACCTCATTTCCACCGGTGTGGTCATGAATATCAGCATCTCTTCTAGCAGGAGAAGGTCAAATCCATTCTGAAGGTCTACAATAGCAGAAAGGACGATTCAGCTGGTACCCTGGGAATGTTCTTAGTTGACATAATATAACATAGAAAGAGAGGAAATTATTCTTGCTGAACCCGACTAAAAATATGTTTGCAACATCATTAATGGATTCTATTTTCTGTAACTGAAAGGCAATCTGATAAACCATCCTTTGCCACAGTGCCACTAATTGCAATTGATTATGAAAAAAAATCCAAAATTATTTTTTTTAAGAAAAGCCACAAATCCTGAAGGTACACTGCTGGCAAGCCCACGAGTGTTTATATTACAAGCCAAGCAATTTAAATAATCCCCAAGTTCATTACATTCAGCGAGATGCTCAGGAGAGGTCCTCTCTTCTACTGGTTTCCAAGAATACACCAATATAGAGTGTCTTATTTTTCACAACTGATAGGGTTTGTGTGGCTAGGACTAAATTACAGTAGCAGGATTTTAACAACTGCGGAAAAGACTATAAAACTTTCTGCTCCTTATTAACTACTGTGTGACTATTAGGTTTATGGGCAACGTTAGCATTGCAGCGTAGGAACAAAAACATTGTAAACGGTCTCCAAAATGTTGGGAAGCAATTTTCCCCAAGAGAGGCAGGGGGCCCTTGCAATCCCAGTAAGGTATGGGAAGGGTCATGTGGCACACATGTAAAACCAGATTAAACTCTCTGTTGCTAAGTAATTAAATCTAATTGTAAACCTGGGCAAGTGCTAATTTTAAAGCTGAGCTCCCTGTTCCGAGCTCCAAAATCTCTATTGAAAGTTGATGGAAAATGAAAACTACCTCTTTAAAAGAAATCAGCTTGCAGCTCCCCAGAACGGAGCCCCTGGGCAAGTGGTTCAAAATATGATTTTTATAAACAAATCTGACATAGCAAACTTAATGCAAAGCCCTATGCATATAACATCACTTATGTGTGCAACTCGTTTAAATTATAGCTGTAGAGAGAAGGAAATAAAACTGGCATATTAACCTTTGGCACAACAGTGCTCGCATACTAGCGATGTTCAGCAGCAGATGATATTATTGTGACTCCCACTAGTATTGTCACAGTGAAGGGTCTGTCAGAATTCATGTTCGAAACCTCTACAGTCAGAGTTTATTAATTCAGCCATGAGCATCCGTTCCAGACCTACCTTGGCACGTACAGTCTTAAGAGCAAAATCTTTTTCACTGCAACTTCCCTTTCCCCATCACTGTTGTATTTAAAGTCGCTGAATGCAAAAATAAAATAAAATAAAACAGAAATTCATTAATTTCCTCATCGTAATCATATTTAAAAACACTGAATGCAAAAATAAAATAAACCAGAAATTAATGAAATATAGCATTCTACATCTTATTGCCATAAACTCATTGGATGCCTGGCTTCCCAAATGCCCTTTTTAAAGAACAGTCTGCTAATTCTTCCTTGAGACAGGACCCTTTCCAGCAGTCCAAAGGGACAAGCAAAATGCACAAGCAAGGTAAGACTTAAAAAACAACTTACAAACAAAATTTAAAACATTCTCAGATTTTTTTTTTTTGGTGAGCACTCCACATTATGGAATACGTTCCTATATAATGAACAAAAGTATCATATAATGTGAGCCCTCCTTGTTAAATAATGACTTACTGTGAGCAGCTTTGACAATGTCACTCAGGCCTTGATGTATGTTCTTGGCCTCGCTATGTGGCCTAAAACATTTTGGTCAAAAGTTTCAGACATAGGACTTAGACAATAGTTTGGGGTGTCTTGATTTGGTTTTCTCGTGCATCTTGAAAACGAAAACTGGTTCGTTACAAATGAAGGCCATGAGGCTTACCTGTGGGTAAGGCTGTTTTCACCTGGAGAACGGGACAATTCCTTATGGCTTCAGAGTGACGGGAAATGGAGACGCGACCCAGCACAGGTCCAAGTGAGAATATTTCTTGGCTCCTTATTTCAGAGAGTGACTCAGAAAAGGAAAAGCATTAAGCCAAAAATTTCAGAGCTAAACAAGTCTACAAAGTCACCATTAAGTGAACCCATCCTGAGAGACAGTAAGTATGACAGCAAGACAAAGTCTGGAGCCCACTGCACTTCCCTTGCCCACGCAATGAAAGTGAACAAGTGCAGACCTGCTGCTGTGCTGGAGGATACAATGGCTGAAATAACCATCTGGTTATTGGCAAAACCTGTTAGATTTGAGAAAAGTTACTTTACCAAAATATCACAGGGCCATAGTAAGACACATTTACATTTTATATACTTAAATGACATCTTGATTGGTTTAAGGAATCCTCACTTTCTCTACTTTGTGGAAGAATCCTGCGAGCCACCTCTATTTCCCCAACTCTACCAGCAGACCCCTGGGCCACACTGTCAGACGGGCAGTGCAAAGCAAAGGAATATGTGATGTACTTTTGGCATTGCGGGATTAAGAATGTGACTTCTTTTCTGTCCTTAGTTCCTCTGATAAAACCGGGACAAATCAAGACTGCAGAAGCTGTTGGCTGTACCTAGCACAGGGCCAAAAACCAGTCCATGTGAAGCAGCAGGAAAAAAAGACAGATTTTTGAGTACCAAAAATAAGCTGCGAAGAAACTTAATCCTCAAAGGTCAGAGGTACAATCTGAAAGGCCCAGGCCATGCCTTTGTATCAGAATGTTACAACATTAGCCCTAATGACTTAATAGTTTTGCCCTTGACTTGTGTCAACAGGAACCTATCTCATTACATGGTAGATTAGTTGCTTCCAGCCTACTCCAGGCTGCTAGGTGATGGGAAGACAGAGGCGCTCCTAGCAAAATTAGAAATGTAACCTAGTACCTAAACAGTGTTGCTTAGTAGTATTTAGCAGCATTTGAATTTTTGTACATGTGTTTGAGTAAAGGAAGACTGGACACAGCGTGGGGAAGAAGCTACCACGTTTGACATTCCGGAGCCAAAATTAAAAGGCAGGCATCTCCTTTGCATTCTGTTGCGCAGTGCCATCAAAGGTCATTGTCTGCGCCAGATATCAAGGGATAATGAGCTAGGGTCAGGCATAATGATGGTAGGCTCTAAGTAACAGAGGATGCTTTCTTATGCTCCTTCCCTTTTCTCAGAGAAGTTTGCATCCTTTACAGACTTTTTTCACATCCACACTGAAACAGTTTCCAAGCCTGGCACAGCACAAAGCCACCAGGTGACCAAGGTGCACCAGCACCTAACTATTCAGATCCTCTCCTTGCATAAAACAAGGACAACCAATAGTTTCTAAAGGAGTTACTGTTACCAGGCAATTGTCTCATTCTATTTAAATTGAGAAATTCCGTATCTTCTGATTTATCTGCAAGGCTTTGTTTCACATCCGTCCTAAAAACCTGTCTCCTGTCAGCTAGACAAAGAGTAACTTTTCACAATAAATACACAAGAAAGGAGAGACATGCTTATTCGGTTATGTAAGTCTTCTTCAAGGAGTTTTACAGGCAAGTAAGATGCAGCTCCAGACACTAGACTTTTAAATCATTTAAAGCTGACATAAGCTGATCCTAGGCACAGTTTATAATCATGTTTTTACTTTTCAGCTCTGACAATTACAAATTGTTTGTATTAGCTCCACAAGTATTCCTATTCAGCAGTATTGTCAAAGTCCATTCATCCCAGTCTCATAACAGCACGCCAATCCTTTGCTTTGCCAGCCTCCATCCATAACCTTCATCCAACTGTTACCAACCACGCGGGGAGGGGTAGGAGAGATCTACAGCCTGCAAAACCCCCCAAAACCTCATCTGCAATCTGTGGTAGCTGCAGTTTCCCATGTTTCAATGTGGTTTTCAGACCATGTCAGCTCAACAGGAAGAAGCCTGGCATCCTCTAAGCATGTTGCACTTGTAACCTTTGAAGACGTTCAAAAGAAAAGAAAAAAAAAAAAAAAATGAAAGGTCTTAACCATTTTGCATGAAGTTGCATGAAAAGTCTTGGGGCCTAACTTGACTGGAACTGTTTTAAGTACTTCTCCACTACAGCAGCGGTGCGTCATATGAAAGGCTTTGTTTGGCATCCATCCACAGTTATAAATAAAAAACATATTTATCTTTGGTCATGCATATAATTTAAAAGTCGGACAGAAGAAATCTTTTTTCTCCTTTTAAATCTGTAGCAAGCCCAAGATAAATTCTTATAAATTATTTCTTTTAAAAGGAGGAAAGAAAAAAAACAATAACAAAATAGCTTGGCTATTTGGAAATCTGGAAAACAGATCATTTCTTTGGATGGAACAAAGTGTGTGTATGTGTCATCATGACTTTAAACAGTTCCACAGTTCCCCATGGAAATACTTAATTGAAGCTAATAGATGTGGAGTTATCAGTGGTTTGCCATGATAGATTTCATATGGTCTCTCCAAGATGTTTTACCTCCTTTAAAACCTACTGACCTAAGACTGTGTTAACTGGTGATCTGAGCAGCAACCACCACAGATACTAAACGTGAGTGAAACCCTACTCATAGAGAGGACAGGAGTTTGGGCAAAACGCTTGTAACTGCAAGCTCTGTGCAACGCAAGTGCTTAAGCTTCTGATTTGTAGCATATGTGACAACCTTCCATAGAAACCTTCAAATAGACTTATTTGCCTCTTAACACTGGCAGCACGGGTCAGAAGTTCTTTCCTTTGTCATCACAAAATTAGGAAAGAAACTATTGTCAGCAGACCATAGATCCCAACACAAATCTTCCCTCAATTACCACATTTTGTAAGGTGATCCTACAAGCTCATCCATCTGACACTGGAGAAGACAAGGCCCATCTTCCTCCAAGAAGCAGATTAGTTGATGACAAGCACATACTAAGAAAATTTTTTACTAGTTACAACAATTGAAAAAAAACCAATTGTGCCCTTCTTAAAATCCCTGCTGTATTTGAGATGGATATATAGTGTCCATAGACACTAGTACATTTTTAACCATAAGCATGTATCTACACAGCCTGTTGGAGCTTTCTCCATGTGCAGAAACAGGTTTTTCTGGCATCTGCAAAGTGCAGGTTCTTTATAAGCATCTGTATATACCCATTTCTGAGAATATCTCAAAACAAATTTGGCTTGAGTCAATGTATGTCACTATACATGATCAAACCATTCTGAAGTTTATGGAGGAGGAAAGGTTTTTCCTAGACTGATAACAGCACGGTTTATAAAGGACTTCGGGTAATCTGCATAACTTTGGACTCATTTCACACCTACATTTTAGGTAATTAATTAAACCGCTTTCCTAAAATTGGCCAAAATTAAGCTGCTTATCGTTATTTTCCTTCAGGAAGAGAAATTTGTAGACTCTTCTGATATAACCACCCTTTGCCTTCAGCAAACTTATTCCCTACTCCTGCAAATTCATCCACTGTGTGCGTTTTTTTTTAATGCTAATATTCCTTTTGAATATACCATCCCCACTGAAAAAGTCAAGTACATGTCTATGGGCTGTAGGGTCAAGTTCAGTGTCCCACCTATCAGTAATTACGTCAGTCAGCAGCAAGCACGGTGCATTCATTAACCTATAAGCAACCTTGGTATTCAACTCGCACTGACCAATATTATTTTCTGTATTAAAGAAACTGCGTGCAAATTCCCATGATATAGGAAATGCAAGGATACAATAAATGGCATGGGATAACATCGCATTTGGAAATAGCTGAAGTCAACAGAAAGAGGGAATCATAAGATGAAACAACCACTTTGAAGCTGCTTATGGACAGGGACAACCTGGGGAACTGACACTGAGGATTAATACAACCTTCTTTAGGCGGTCAACAAGCTGAATAGGAGCCCCATGTTCATTTTCTAGCCATCAAAGAGTAAAAGTCACCTCCTGGAGGGAGTTTCCATCTTGGGTACCCAAACTCTGACACCTCTGACTCCTCATCGACTATACACGGAAGTGAGGGCAACTGAGCTCCTAAGTCAGGTGTCTTGTGTAGTTATCAAGAAAAGAATCCAGGCTGAACTTTTGGGCATATTTCTGTTACCAGTTTCTCCATAAGACAGTCTGTAATGTTATGTGTGTTCCTTAAAATGCAAAAGTGCCTAAGATTTACAAGGCTTGCAACGTACACTGCTGTACGCGACACGCAAACTCAGATGCTGCGGGATTCTTCACCAGTGCAAGTTTTCATCCATCCCCGCATATGTATGAGCAAAGCAGAAGAGAAGCAAGCCTGATTGTAATTACATTAAGCACTTCAGCAATAAGGAAAAGTTTGTACTTGTACACAGATGGCTTTATGTTACAATGCTATAAATGTGCCAAGTTTCATGGCTTCACCACATGAGGCAGGGAAAGGGCTTGATCCAAAGTCTGTGCAAACCTGCTGAAAAGCTCTCACTGATTTCACTGCAGTTATATCAGGTTTAGAATAAGTCCACTGGACACACCTGGAAAAGGGAATAGCCTTTTGTACTAAAACGCATTTTTTTTTGACTGTTTTTAGCCCGGTTTGCCTTTTTTTAGCCGAAGTTTTCATGCTTTGGAGACTCTGTTTTCCTTTAAAGGAGAAACAGTAAAGCCCACTTTGGGTTGATTAAAATGACTTTGACTGCCCACTGTAGCTCTCATCTAAGCTGGAAACCTAAACTTTGCAGACCTTATGGAAACTACCTGGGGAAAAAAATATTACATTCTTATTCTATGAGGCCTCCAGAGTCCTACTGGTGTTTTTGATTCAAGTCCTCTTTTCTGTGACCCTCCCACCCCTACTACTTCATGAAGGTAAGAGATTTTTAAACTTACTTTAAAAGTCCTTAATTTAGAAAAATAAACAAAAATTCTGTCAACCCATTCCCCAGTGTATCACCATAACTTATTTCAGAGTAATAAATCTTCGCCCTGACAGCTCTCTGATGATGCATTACATTAATACATCATAATGACAATACTTGTGATATATTATGGATATATTTTCTGAAAGGGATATCACCTATACATTCCATCTTCCCAGCACAGCAGAAGACTGTTTGGGAAAAGGGGGAGAAGGGGAGGTAAAGGATGTTCTTTACCCAGAAGGCAAAATCTCACAAGAGAATGTGGAATTAAGTTGATTGCCCTTGTTAAAATACCAAAGAGAATAAGAAATAAAATGCCTTCTGCACACGAACAACTTCTATCAGTAGAATGACCTGTTTGTTCCTCAAATACTGATATTCAGGCTGGAATATTAAAGGGAAATTCTTTAATATACTTGGATCAGTCATGTTAATACAGAAGAAACAGACTCTACGAAATAATCAGGATGACTTCAATAGGGTTGAAAGATTGTGATAATGAGAGATGCAAAATTTAAAAGGATAACTAAGGTGGTCTGCAAACTGAAATACCTGGCAGCCTTGGTGAATAATCAGGTGAGAGTTGTGTACATTCCAAAGAGTCACCCATGACTGACACAAACCAAAAGTCTTTTCAGTGCCCGAGTACGGACAAGGCGATGATAAGGCTTTTCAGTAGGAAATAAAGTTAATTTTTGACATGGACATCTGGCCTTCCACGACACCATTGCACATAAGAACTAGATCATAGGCTGGTGTTTGCTGTGCTAGGGTCTGCACAAACAATTTAAACTCAATTTCCAAGGTTTAGAATGCAAAACCAGCCCCTGGCTTAGAAGAGCCAGTTGCCTGGGCAGAAGGTAGTAGTAATTTTCCTCATCTTGAAAATGTGACTGTGTGGACTGAACAGTATGAGATTTGATGGACACCTTTGACAATAACTGTTCCAAAGTGTCCCTCCTGATCCACTTGGCTTGCACACAGGTCACTCTGGCAACAACCTCAGTGCCCCTGTTCTTGGCATAGAGATCGCAAGGACAGTCAGAGACTACCTTGAGCTTACCTACAGCCTTTCTTTTTCAGAAACATGGTCTTTCCACCCTCTACCAGCTACTGAATTCCTAGTATTCAGCTTAGGTGCAGAGAAAAAAAAAAGTGGAACAATGGGCTTCCGGCTTTTTAGAGATTCTGATGGTGGTCTGATGTTTTGGTGAAAAACCTTGAGTTTTTCAAAATACTTACAGTGGACGCCCTTCAACACCAAATTGCCGTTGGCTACCCAGACTCCACAAATATCTGAAGCCCATTTGGACCATGCTATTAAGATTCCTGAGGTCTTATGCTGTGTGTGATTAGCAGAACTGCCTGGGAATAAATGTCTTCAGTGACCTCTCTTCTCTTACGGACTTACCCACAGGTATTGTGTTATTGAAATGAAGTCTGCTGACAAATGTTCTGGCCTGGCAAATATTCATCTGTATGAATATTTGCACACTTCACAGGACTAATGCAAAGAAGAGCACACGAAGCACTTTCTGCTTCTGTTTGGTCTTGCTGATGCTGCACTGGAGGGGTAGATCTGATGCCTCTCTCCTGCTGAAATAACTTAGAGGCCTGAGGTATGCCTTCGTTAGTTGAAGAATTCGCGAACAGAATTCCTGAGAGACATTTAATGGGAGAAAAAGATGTCATGATTAAGAACCACAGAAAAGGATTAAAATATTACAGTAAGAGTGAAATCCAAGGAAATATGTATCTGAGCCTATATTTCAGTGTGCAATCATCCCAGATGACGAGCAAATTCGGTTTGAACGTGATGGCACTAATACTAGCTCCAGAGTAAAGTTCTGCATAAAGAGAGGCCTTGGATGTTGCTGTTTTGACTTCGCTACAAACACTTGAGGGAAGAGCCCCAAATTCCTGTTAGGGACTGGCAGGTCTCCCTCTGCCTCAGAAATGCAGAAGACGGAAACATGAAGAGCACAAGCAAAATGACAGGAGCATCACCGTTGCTCTGCTGGACACACGAAAGCAAGCGACAACACCCAATGCAAGGCAGTGCAATAATAACTGCATTCTCTGAGTGTGAATGGAGTGTTTCTAAAAGGTGCTTATTGACCTCCGAATCTCCAATCTGCAGAAGAGATCTAAGCTGTAATGAATATAGGAAGCCACTACACCACAGTCATGGTGCCTTGCTAGCAAGCCTATCTCCTGAGGGTCGATTACAGGCAAAAAGGAAATGGTTCTAACGGAAATCAGCAGATACAATCAACCCTACTAAATCCACTATCACTTTTCTATGGCCACTTGCAAGAGCCTATTGTAATGTTATTTTGCACCACAAGCATTTGTCCTTTGGTTGTTGAAGGGAAACAACCAGCTCATTTTCTAGATGAGCCATCGGTTTCTGGGTACTGCTGCTCGGAGTCAAGCAAACTGCATTACCAAGTCCTCTTAATGCTAGATTTCTTGGGCATGCCAGGTGTCCTCTCACTTACAGAAAAAAAAAAAGAAATAAAGTCAGTGTCTTCAAAAGCACCAATGAAACTGCTAGCTGACTTGCACTGGGGCCAAGTATATACTTAGGAGTTATTACAAAAAACCCTTCTTACTGACTTCAAAGCAGGGATATCACCCCACTTTTTGTCAGCAATGCAAAAATGCTACTTTCTGTCGTAGCCCAGCTTACGCTGCTGTCTTACCCTAGGGTGAGCTGGGGCAGTAATAGTGCAAAAGCTTTTCCAAGATTCTCCACGTAAACAAAGCAGAGGTCTCGGTATATTCTTCTCAGTTGTCTTCTCTTCTTAGAACCAACTTTTGCTCTTTTCATCAAACATAGCTCTGGATAAGATGCTATAATTTTAGTTGTTAATAAGAGTGTAAAATGTTTTTCCTGTCTTCACAACAGCAGAGTTGTGTTTATTCTTTCACCCTCTTTTGTCTGATGTTATTGTTGTGAAAAATGAAGAAGTATTGCAATTGTATTGCCTGCCATGCAGGAATACAGGGACTTTCAGGTTCACTTTTAAACCCAGTGAGATGGGTTTAAAAGAAATTATTAAAAAACCTGAAAGAGGGCATCTTTATTACTATGGCTAGCTGACAAATGGTTTTATTAGAATGTTCTTTGCTATTATTCCGTATATGTTAAGTGAGAAGCACTTATATGTTACCCACCATATAATCCATAGATCCATATTACTGTAAAAAAATTGCTCATCTAAAGTTCACACAAAACAAAAGTGCAATTACCCCAAAGGACTCTCTGTGTTTCAAGACAATTTTCTTGCTGAGTTTCAAATATTAAAACTCTCCCAGTTGTTAAATAAAGAGTGATGAGAAAATGCATGCAATTTTAATTTCCACTGGGATTATGCCTGGTGTGAGACAATCATGTTGTTAGATATTTTTCTAAAGACTAAAATAATGTTATAGCGTCTGTGAAGGATGTTATGAAGAAGAAGGTACTGAAATAAAAACATTTTTATCCCAGATTGGCTACTTGTTATTCTTTTTGCTGAAATTGCTTGAATTAGATTTTATGCCTAGTTTTATTATCTAAGACACTTAAGCTCAACTTGGTTTAACTGATGTATCTATTAGCTTATCTGTCTTGTAGTTAGTGAAGGCTTGATACATCAACTAATGAGAATCCACGCAAGTCCAATGGACATTTATAAAAAATGACATAATGTTCACTTGTTTACCCCCCCCAGGGGTGCCAAAGCAACAGCATACTTTAAAATCAAGGCTGATGTTCAGGATGGTCCCTGCAAAGCCACCAGTTAGCGGAACAGCCAGGTATTTGCAACATCCGTGCATCTACCTTTATCCTCTGGGGCCTGGCGTGATTTAAGGTGCACTTAAAAGATACTTGTAGGGGGACCGAAAAATGGGGAATGACGAAGAGGAACTTTAAAAAACAAATTACAGTCTTAAGTTTAACTAGTTCATAATCCCTAGTTCATAATCGCTACTGAGAAACAGCTATGCCAGGTATGAAGTATCACACTGTAATTGTAAGGAGGAATTTGCTTGGGAGATGACTTTGGCTCTGGCTGGGTAAGAATTTAGAGGAACTTACTAAACAGCTCCATTGTCAGGAAACTAAAAATGTCAACAGTGACTATGGAAGCAGACTGCTGGAAAAGCAAACGTTACCTTGTTTATCTTTATTATTTTGTTTGTCACATCTGTAATTTTTGCTTCAACTTGGAGGAAGGAAATAACACTAATGAAAATACTTATTACCCGAAAAATGTGTCAGTTTTGTAATTGAAGATACATATGAAAATATCAGCAAAGTTGAAAATAAATATCGACAATAATGTATACTTCACTTCCTGCACTTCTTTAAATGTGGTAAAGCAAAAAGACACGGGACCTGTCTCCTTCAAACTCATTTCTCTGCTCTCACAAGGGTCCATCTTCAACAACTTTCAGGAACCTACAAAGTCCTTTTTTCCTTTTTTATTAGTAGTTAATATTCAGTAATATACTTAGGACAAGGATGGGATAGGAGAAATACTAATTTTCATCTCACTCTATTTTCAGACAGTTTTCACAAAGGAAACTGCCCTCTAGGAAATGTGGTATCCAGTCAATGCTTAGGTGAAACCAAATATTTTCCAAATCCCCTTATATTTGTCCTGATGCGGGAGTTTTCTGAGGGAGATGTTTTAGAGGAATATCCTAGGTTAGAGGGCAGTTTGTTTGCTTTGTGTTGTTTCCTGTTAAATTGCAAACTTCATGGAATGGGTAAAATCTAGGCAAGCAAATCACTTTTGTGGATCTTAAACAAACACTTCTCTGAATGTAAGGAATGGGCAGTAGCAGGAACTTTACCATCTATTTCTTGACAGGCAGCTGCAGAGCTGGAAAGAGCTGTGAGAGTGACAGGGAGTTTATGTATCCTGGAGATGTGGAGAAAAACAAAGGGAAATAGGAAAGAAGGGGGAAAAAAATTAAGCAGCAAAATGAGCAGTTACTATAGCGGAACTATACCGTTGGTTCATTTTTTTTGGACTTGATTTAGAAAGAAAAATAATATGCACATTTTTTCAGATTTGTTGTGTTTGGAGGTAGTATATTTAAGCAGAATAGACAGGGTGGGTGATACGAGTGAGAATCTAATGATAATACTAATTAAGGAGAATTTCAAGGCCAAGCAAGAGCGAAGGAGACAAATCCTCTGCCCTCCCTGCTATTGACAATGTGGCGCCTCTTCCATTTTTGGACATTTCCAAAGACAAACTGGGACAAAACAGTACAAGAAAAGACAAAACAATGCCAAAATCAAGATCTAGGCAACAGCTCCAGCAAAAGCTGTCCCAAAGCCAAGTCAACAATGTCAGCAAATCCAAAAGCAGGAATACGGGCTCTAGGAGGCACTGCACCTTCTTCCTTTCTTCTGGTCTCTAATCAGAGCCATCTGCAGGGTGCCAGTCCACTTGGAGGCTGACATGAATGATCCTTACATTTACATTCATGCCCACCCAGCAATGAATAGATTTCTCCAGATCAGTCCTACACGACTCGTGCCACTGAAGCAGAGCGCACACGAAGCCATTCCTACAGCCTATAAACTTGGTAGTCTCCATGTGGGTTTCTACAGGGCTAGCCCACGGGGTGGTAGCCCTATGCTCCATCTCTAAGGTGTCTCCAAAGCCAATGTCAGCCCTTGACAGCTTTGCTAAATGATACGAGAGTTTATCTAGGGATGCCAGAAAGCCTGTACCAGTTCCAACAGCAGAACGTAGACCTCTGTGGGGGCATTACCACATACCAGGGAACCCATTTTTCCACCAAGTTGCTACAACCTGGGGTACAACTTGCTAAATGGGTAGCAAAGGGCGTCAACATCTGCCTCATCTCTCCTAAATGGCCAAAAAGAGGTTTTAAAACCTGCACAGTCAGAAAGTCTCTCTCCACTGTGCTTCAGAAACGCAATGCCACTTGACCTGGTTCTTGATTTACCTTTACTGTATTTGAAGCCCCCAAAAATATCATTCTCAAAAATGTGTAGGACGGTTTTGTACGTGCAAGGAAAGCAGTGAGTTACTTAACAAATGAAGAGAAGATCACTGGGAATAGAACAGTTTGCTGTTTACCATATGACACTGCGGCTGTCCAAAACGTGAATCACAGAAACAGAAGCTGGAATTAGAGACAAAAAGCCAATCTAAACATCTTTGATAACTTCTGCGCAATAAGGATGGTTGCAGAGCTCATGCTGGTGGAAACAGGAAGGAAAGAAAAGCCAGTCCCTAAAATTTGGAATAGGGCTCAGGAAAAGTCAGGTCCATTCCCCTCTACTCCATAGATTGTTTGTGTAAACAATGGGAATATTTAAACTCAAGTCTCAAACACAGAGAATGGGAGATTAATACTCTCTACTTCTGTCCTGCCTAATGAGATTGTAAGATGTCTCATTAATTGTTTGTCCCAGTCACAGCACAGCTGAGACCAGACCTCCTTTGGGACCCCTCTAACTTTATGATGCAATTAATGCACATAACCCTATGCCATTTATAGTTCTTAAACCCTGACGCGTAATGTGTGCTGGGACAACAGCTTTTTGTAACCAGCGATGTCTCACTGGCTGCTGGCCTCCCTTCCCTTTGCATCTTTTGCATCTATCTACCTGTTCTTCTGTGTTATAACCCCTCCAAGCTACTGAGTGCTGGAGCTGATGAAAAGCAAGACCATCCTTTTATAGGAGGCCAGAGTAGAGCAGAGATACGCTAGGTAACTACTCACAGACACCCATGGGGCCAACTCTCCCTTATTTTACTTACAAAGGAAGGTTAAGTGGAAAGAACGTTCAAACTCCCATTAACCTCAACTGGGCCAGCGCTTCTCACTTTAATGTAAGTGACATTATTTGTCAGGGCAAGGAGGGTTTTGCTCAGTCTGTCTGTCCCACCTCACCTGTTCCAAAGCCATTTCTATTTCTCCACTGAAGAGGTTTCCAACCACAACTGCTTTGTCGTTAGATAAATTGCTTCTTTGTGTCAGAAAGATCTCATTCTGTGTATTTGTGTATTTATCTGTGTACCTCCATGAACTAACGTTTTCTTTGCATTTAATAGGCAGTAGCAGGGCATGGAAAATCAAGGCTGGGTTCTGCTGAAACTGCAAGATGAAACACAAGAGCACTCCTAACTTCAGGGAGTTTTGTAGAGAGAAAATAGGAAGTGAAATAACTTAAAAAAATGCACACTTTTGTAATGCATTAAAGCCTTCATTGCTTTTGCCAAAACTTCACTTTTAAGAAGAACCAGCTGTGGATTTGATTTCCATGTTTCTCAGCCATAAGTCAATAGAGGATTCAATTTTAAAGCACAAGACCTATAACATACAGTGTGAATCACCTCTTGTCTGCATATAAGATAGCACAGATAGATAACGTGCTTAGTGAAAGCTTTATCACCAAGGAAACACATTCATAAGCATTGAATCTAGCACCTTAACATTTACAACTCACTTTAAAAAAAATGCCAGCTGTAAATAAGTCCATACTCATAACTAGAAATATGTGGTACCTATCACTCAGGCCTATTTTAAGAATTACTCATTGCCTAAGAGTGCCAGTGGCCAAAGCCGATTTGCAAAAGTTCAGAGCTTCTGGAGATTCGGACTCTGATCTACCAGAAGTTAATTGTTTCAGAGAGACAATAATTTTTTGGTAATTATGTCCACCCAATCCATAAGTAACCCCTCACAGAATAGGTTTTATCTAGTGCCACTTGCTATTTCCTAAAGGTCACGGAATCTCTTTTTCTCACCTCTAACGGCTCACCTTTCCTGGGTGCACTATGGGGAAGCATAATTCCAGCAGAGTAGAAATTCAGTCAGCAAATGAGGCATCGACATAAATATTCATGGGGGAAAAAAACTTTTGAAAAAATGTTGAGAAAAGAGAGGAGGTAAATCACAGCATCCTCAGAAGACCACTAAGATATGCACTGACAATTTACATGGATTTGCTTAAAATTTTGTCTGTAATTTAAGAAGTGTTATCATACTTACCAACTTATCACCTTCTTGCCAGTATTTGGGCATCTCTTGAGCACTGGACACTTGATCGAGGAGAGAACAGTTGCCCAGATGGCATGTGGCACCCATTTGGCATATCCTTGATTTACAGTCTGGGAATTAGCAAGGGAAAGTATTCTGGATTACTCACGGACACGCTTATGCCCCAATAAATACACAACAGTTTCTAAAATGTGAATTTGACTTCCTACCTAGGATTCTTTCCCCACCTTGCAAACCAAGGACCTGATATGAAGGCAAGCTATGGGAGAAGCACATGAATTTGCAGGGACCATCTGCATGTACAAGGTTAAGTTTCCGCATAAGCGCAAGAAGACACACTGGGCATTATCTCAGGGTAGAGTCCCAGTGGAGTTCAGCACAGCGTAATATGGTAATGATTCAGTTTCAAGAGAAAAAATTGCGGGAAGAATTTTGAAAATGCTGGATTATAACTTGTTCTGCCTGTGGCTGTGGTCACTGATATTGACCTTGGTAGGAAGGGAAGGAAGCTGATGCTATGTGCCATTAGAAAGCCAGCTCTGAAAACACACAATCTACTTAAAATATTTGACTACTTGCAGTTAATCCTACAAAGACACACATTCATGGACCTTTGTTTAATTGAGAATACTCTGAACTCAATTCATGTCTGGCTCCTGTCTGGTTCAATAAGGCTAAATAGATACAAATAAATGGAGCCATTTGCCAACTCAGAACTCGAATCACCAGCAATCACCCAGTTGTCCACGAGAGTCTGAGATGTAAAATACCAGACTCCAGTACCCAAATTTGATGATTCAGTGAAGAATAAGACATAAAGGATCACTTCAAAGCCACCGACCATGAAGAAAGAGAACACCTGCTGGTGGGTAATGACGCAATCTTGAACTTTCACACCACATCTCGGTAAATATTACTGCACTATAATTGAGTTCATCAGGTTCCATGAGCATGCCTATACTTTCTTCTCCTTTTCTGGACGATTTCCATTGGTGTTATGCAAAGGACACTACTGTCTACTGGGAGGTTGTCTGTGCTAACCCAGAGCACATTCTTTTAAATTGTTTATTTCAATTGTTTGTAGCCTCTCAGCTCTCAGATCCTCCCTAATGAGGATAGTGAACAGAGGGCTAGAACATACGTAACTTTTATAAGGAAAAAATGAGGGGCAATGTTAAGGTTTCCTACTTTTTTTCCTTTTTCTCTTTTCTAAAGAAAACCTTTTATTCAACCCTGATGCCATAAAGCAAGGTGATGTCATAATTTATGATATTAAACCGGTTACTAAAATGTCATTACACAAGTGATGTTCTAATTGATGATGTTAAACTGGTTAGCAGGAAAGTGTCAAGTGTCACTTTCATGACATAAACTGCCAGTTATGATTATATAATATCAATTATTCTTTGGAAAACTGCATTAGATCAGTTCGTTCTGAACCAATGTAGTTGGGGTAGGTTCATATTTTTTTAAAGGCTGTTCATCCAGTTCTCATTATTAGGAGTAAAATATACTTTGGATGCAGTTTAGACTTTTATAACTCTCCCCTTGAAACATAATACCTCCCTTTCTCGTTTGCCCTTTCAGCTGCCATCAGATCAACAGCGAGCAAAAAGAAAGCAGTGAGATAAATTTTATAGCTTTCACTGAGCTTTCCTTGTTCTGCAGTCTTACAGAAACCAAACTTTTGAGCTGAAGGTAGACAAAAATAACAAAACATAATTTTAATAGTAGGTTAAATATAGAACATTAGGATTTGCTGACAGGATGTTGGTTACTACGAGCCCTGCTTTGACGCTGGATCTCCTAAAGCTTTAGCGTCCAGCCGCACTCCAAATTCCTCTAAATCTTATTCAGGCACAGAACCAAAAGAACATATTAATATCTGAAACGCATGTAGCAAGATCTTAAAAACTTCATACCTTCTAGGGATAGTTACAAGTAAAAGTAACAAGTTTAGTTCATGTATACTCCCTGGGTCCAAGAGGAGCAGGCTGATTCACCACTGATGCTGATCTATCTAGCACGTTTATAACGCTTCCCTATGCCAAAGCTGCATTTTGTTCCTCACTGTCAGTGACACATCTCTGGCTAACTGGCAAAGCTCTTCAGAGATGCCCTGATAACAAGTTAGATGCAACATAACGGGATGAGATTTTTATGGGAATTTCCCAGCTGAAATCTTATCTATTTTATAGGAGAACAGGGACATTCACATTAGCGATGGAGAAAGAAACAGGCAGAACTGTCTATTGGTCAAGATGGTCAGATTTGTCTGAGTTTAAATACGAGGACTGCTCACGCAGATTTCTGCTATTGTAAAATGGCAAAAAATTGCAATGGAAAGATAAATGATGTACACCCATGCAACCACACCGACCCTGAGAAACAGTGAGACCTCCAAAGCCAACAGAAGTTGGCTGCCAAATAAGCCATGCTATTACCTTCCTGAACAACTTTGTGCTCAGACCAGTGTTGCTTTAGAATGAAAGCTGGATGCGGAGATGACTAAAAGGGCCACGCTTCTCTTCACTCCGTTACCCGTACTAACTTTGATCAGCTCAGAAGTCGCACTTCATGGGAGAGGTCTTGGAGGTTTGATCAAAGGAGCTGTGGAAGGTCCCAGGGAGGAGCTGCAAAGAAGCAAGGGAGGAGTGTGCTAAGAAATACTCAGAAACACACACATGATTTTCATTTTGGCTTAAAGGAGATGGTAGAAATTAATCTGCAAGGCAAGGCTTTGAAAACTTACCTCATGATTTCATCTATGCAAAAAGAATCTGTTGTCTCCTTGTACGTCTCTTGTTCTCTACGTGGTTTCGTAAGTAATGGGTTTAGGTATTATCCCACTTCCTTCCTCTTTCCGAAAAACCTAATGATGATTACTGACCTGAGTTCTCCCAAAAAAATTAAAAAAATTAAAAGAAATAAAGAAAAGGAGAAAAAAGGAAAAAGAGATGTTAAGTATTGATTATCCACGCGTACCAGGCGTTTTAGTACCCACATATCTCTAGGTAGCCTTCTACCTGACAGATTTTGGGGACATACAAATTCCATTAGATATCAGATCTTTAATGCAGATGGCCAAATAATGCCAGAATTTTGACAGTTTGTCCCCTTAACCTGCTATCATGTCTTCTCTATCCCAGAGACATTCTTACTGGAGCCACTAACTATTTCTCTTTTTCCTGATTGGCTATAATTTTTGAAAATATACTTTCAAGACAGAGAAAGCTTGCATCAGGCGGACAAGCGATGCATCACATCAGCCCAATTTACATAACGAGTCAGATAAAATCTAAGCGTTAAAGTGTGCACACTTGTTGACATGACAGAAGGTTGAAATCCTGCAAGACAGATGCCTCTCAAAAGAAATACGAGGATAAAAATTCTTTCAAATCCATCCACATAGTTGTTGCATTGCAGAAAAACACCCATAACGCATGGTAGTGCCAACGAATCTACAAAAGGCTCCAGCTTACAAAAGCAAAATTCCTTCTAACATTTCATTGTAACTGAAAGAAGGCATCCAGACACTGGTGGGTTTTTAAAAAGTTTTATCATAATTTATAATTGGTTGTTAATTAATGTCAGATCACAGTGGAATTCCTATGGAATTACATAGTGGAGCCTCTTTAATTACCAGTTTATAATTATAAATCTCATTGGAATGAAAAACACAGGAACTGTAATAAATGATGATGATCTTGGAAGACTTCTTTGACTAATAAAATCTTCATGTATGCATCTTAAGGAATTTTAGAACACTCGTCTTCATTTGGGGCAGAACAGGTTTTCCATGATGCAGGATTCCCTTCCGTGCGTTATGCAAAAAAAGAGAGAAAAAAAAACCTTAATCTTATTTCGCTACATTACACCTTGTGAAATGAAAAATACATCTCAGGTCTCTTAGCACTACGTCTTGCAATCCCTGTACGCCACAGATCACTAAGGTAAGACCTTTTTCACTGTTGCTCTGCGGTTTTGTCATTCTCTACTGATTTGCCTGCAAAAAAGCCACAGAACTAGCCCCGGCTGCAAACCATCCTCTATGCAATCATACAGTAGAGGCTGCAGGTTACGCTTCAGGTTGTCATGATCCGTGCTGTACTTGCAGAAAATCAAGGATGAGATGATTAGCACTGTGCACGTTCACTGTTAATTAAGTGTACCCAGAGCAGTTTGTCCTATGTTCTGCCGCACACATTTGTACCTCCCTAAACACCCGTGGGTAGAGAATTACAACTATAACCAGTACCCCGCAGACCAAAAGCTGATGCAGTATGTATGTTGTTATGAATCTACCCAGTCACCTTTTCAGTTTAACTTTGGGTTGGCTGAAGGGAAACAGGAGTTGGGGTGCCTGCCACATCGAAGCAGCTCTACAAGAAGAGTTCCCTGTGCAGGAACTCATCTCTGCAACACACACAAGAGGCAGGAGGAGGAGGAGGAGGCAGCTGCCTCCTTGCCCCATCAGTGCCATCACAGCACGGGACCTTGGCACAGACCTGCACACACACATGCCCTGATCTCCACCAGAGCCCTTGGACCTTATTTCCAGAGCTTGGTTGGGACGAGAAAGAAGATACTGATTTGAATTCGATAACTGTTTTCATAATTGGCTTGACTTTGTTGGTCAGCAGCACATTCTGAGCCTCACCAGTCCCAACAAGCCCAGCCACCTTCTCTCATTCTCCAGGCTGCTAGTTACTGCTTCCAGCCATCTTCCTAAGAGTTGTTTTTCCCCCTCAAGGACATAAGCAATTCCTATGTCGAGCCCCTCCTCCCCTGCTACTAACAACATCGTTTTTCTCTGTTCCCTGCATTTTTCCCCGGTCCTCTCACAGTTCTGTTTCTCTGTGCCTTAGAGGCCGCATCCCTGCGCTTCTCCCCACGTCCCATGTACAGCTGTGGGAATCTGTAAACCTGCCAATTTGCACTTTGTAAAAACTTGTTGCAGATCTGATGGGTTTCGTTTTGTGAGCCAAGAAACCTGGGCTTACAACATAATTGATACTAACAAATTGACAAAGGAACTATGACCCCTACCTAAAATAAAAGACAATCACAGTGAATTAAAGGTCACAGTATAAAGAACTGTGCAGAGGAATGCTGGGAAATAAGAACAAATGTAATACAGGCTACAGTGGAGTTAAACCAGAGATGAATTTGGCTAAATAAAACATAAGAAACCTATTTCCTGTACTAATTACTCCTCTTCCCTGAGAAGTGTAATGTTGGCAACAGCCTTCACACTAAATTGCACCACAAAACCCCAACACTTAACAGTGTTTTAGCTTACACATTAGGCAGGCATTTACCAATTCTTATTTATTCACTGACAATTTTTCGTTGCAGGTTTTATCAAGTGGAGAGATGCTCCTTGAATAGCAGAACAGCTATTCAATGGCTTCGAGAAGTAACCACACAATATTATTTGATTATCTGTTTGTTTTCCATTCCGCTTTCCAAGAAGAGTCCCTTTAGCAAACGCAGACCAGCAGCATCACAGGGCAACTTCCCCGCACAGAGAGCACTTCCCATGGAGCACAGGGGCTACAGTCACTAACCCAGGCAAAAGGACAGCTCGTTTCTTCTCATTCGTTTTGTCAGCAGAACAAAACCAACGGCACATTAGCAACAGGCTTTCATATGGACACTGGAATTAATCAGACTCAAGTTTGCCTTCCCTTAAATCACAGGGTCATGCAAAGGTGGGGAGAAGAATTTGCAGTTGTATCTTTGCGGGACTGCATTCCTAATTCAGCCCCAGATAAGAGAGTCCCAGCGCCTTGGATTGCTGATTATTACAATCACCAACAGACACACATACATATTCAAGGGAAAGTGTTCAAACTCACACATTTGTATTCATTTTACTTTGACTTGACTGGAATCATAAAAGGAATGTGTAAACGAGGAGAGCCTGTTGCTGAAATGAAGTTGAATTTTTTCCCCACAGAAACTTGGGTTCATGACAGCTTTTTGTTGGGCAGGACATTAGCCTTTTGTAATTTATTGCTTTTAGATTAAATCTGGGGAAACTCAATATTGCAGTTGAATGATTAGAGCAATACCCCTCGGAGTAATAAATTTTCTTTGGTGCTGTGCATCTCCCGATCATGTTTCCCTTCTAATTACATTTACATAAATGATATTCTGCAAAATTAAATTAACATTCAAACCGTTACGCTGGCAAGGAGAGACAAAAATTAGTTACAAACTTACATCCCTAAAAAACCGAAATGACACCTCGTTCTTTCCACAAACTGCATCAGAGCTATCCCCCAAAGTGTCTCGCACACAACTGATTAGTCTAGTTGGTTAATCACCAACCTAGATGCTCTGCTCCCCCTTTCGGAAGTTTATAGCGTAAGGTCCTGCTTTCCGCAGGGTCTCATTAAATAGAGGCAATTGGTGACAATCCAAATTTGGTCAGCAAAGCGCTCTATTCAGACCTAGATTTGATTTCTCCAGTTTTGGCCCCAGCCCTTCCTCAGGGCTTCCCTGTCTTGGCTCCTGTGCACCATTCCTCTAGTACGGAGCCAGAAGGTGCTTGGCGGGGCTCCCTGTGAACTTAGACTCGGTGTTGCACTAACACCCTCCTGACCAGGCTGAAGAAAGATGTTCTTGCTCTTCGATCGTCCCCACTGCCACGCTGGCTGGCTAGCAGCGCCATGCCTTCCTGGGCTGCTCTCCAACTGCGGCGCGGATGCAGGGTCTCTCAGAGCAAGTTCTCACTTGCCAAGAGGAGGGACCATTATCCTGATGAGAAAAAAAAAAAAAAAAAAGAGTGCCAGCCTACTGCTGCCTCATGAAGCCGCTTCAAACAGCTTTTCCAAGATCTGAAGTTTAAATGGATTGTGGTATGTGGTGTTGATTTGCCTAAGGTCACTAATCTCCTGACTGCTCCATCTATTTTCTCAGCACTGTATGAGGAACGGTAGCTTTTGCGGAGAAAAATTGTTTCCTAAGACCTACTTGGAAAGGCATTATTTTTGTTGTCCAGTAGAGGATTTGCCCTTCAGATACTCACCCACTGTAAAGACAGAGTACATCCATCTCCTCTCTACTCTCTCTTGTCTTTTGATGCCATCAACAAGCCATCAAAATACTTACACAAAGAACACATGTCCTGTTCTATCAGCGCGAGACACCACTTGATTTTATTTGTTGACCGTGCGCCTGCTGCACTCAAGATCACAATATTTTCATTCAGGAATTTGATTACTGAACCTTGTCCTGCCCTCCCTTATAATAAAGAGCATATACCACATCTCCAGTGATATCAGTTGTTATACAAGTATACTTAAACAATTTCGAGGCATTAGTAACGAAAAAAGGGGGGAAAAAATCAGTATTTACTACATGGCATATATGTATATACAGTCACATCTGGAGCTAAATCTGTCAGCTCTACTGTGTGAGTGTGAGTGTGAGTATACTGTGTGTAAATTGGGCATATTTCAATGGAGGAAAACACAATATCTGAAGAAAAGAATTAACGTAAAAATGTCAAAGCTGCTGATTAAATAAAGACTGTGTACATATGATCCTACTTTTCAGTTTGAAACCTGGATGATTTCAATATTTCAATTTTTGAAAACAAAGTTTGCATTCAGCGATTAAATTTCCTTGTTGAAACACATCAACATTTGCATTTTAGCATATTTAAGTTTACTTGGCAAAGGGATTGCTGTTTTTTTCCAAAAAAAAAAAGAACACTGGGCAGCCTGGCATTTGTTTGAAAAACCTAATTTCATTTTCCCTTAACTTCACAGTTTCTGTATTTCTATAGGTCTTACAATAAATACAGGTAATTAGTTGTAGACATAACATTTAGAGACCGTATTTTCTCAAAGTGTTTGATTGTGGTGAGTCATCTGCACGACAGTCCTCTTTCCAGGACTGCGTTTCATTCCTGTTTGCCTCGCCCTGGTAAACGCACTGTGCCAAACGCTCTAGAATTTCTGTTAAATAAGCTCGTCTCACAGCGTTATGGCCCAGGCCCATTCAGAGCCATAATTGAATTCTTTGGCACACAAATCGCTTGGAAAGACCGGGCCGATTTATATGTTTAGGACCATATGACAAACATCTGTTTCACTGCAAGGAATGCGAGGGTATAACCACAGGTACCGAACGCAAATCACGTAGCAAATCTTGGTGTAGAATCATTAACCACAACTCCTGGAAAGGACAAGAGACCCAAACTTCCATTTAATGGAACAGACTCTCAGCCCGTGCAAGACTATGATGAACTTCCTGTGAAATCTATGAGTCAAAGAAAATTCAGAGCAGTTAAGGAGATGGGGAACGGAATAGCACCAGACCAGCAGGAATATTTGCAACAACAATGTTATACAACAAAATTCAATAAACCTTTCCTTCCTCAATGACTCTGAACTATAGCTCTAGAAGACAGAACAATATAACTAAAATGTCATCACTACCTTCCACTGCTAGCATTAAACTTTAATTTACTTTATTTCATCAGTCTCTCATATTATTCCCATTACCATTGCCACAGTATTTCCCCCCTGTATTTAAAAACCAGCATAGCTTCAAGACACGTATCGGCAAAGCACAAGTATAGGTTTGAGAGAGCACTCAGTGAGCGATGAGAGAATCTTTATGATTAAGAAAACCAGTAAAGAGAATATGTGAGACTTCAGCAATGTTATCAAGAATTCATGACTACACATGGGCGTGATTGAGATGGCTGAGGTTACCAGACTCCAGGCACATTGGACAATGCCTGTGAACAAGCCAACACCATCTGCCATCCACAAAGAGAAAAAAATACACCTATCTAGAAGCAGGGCTCTTGACAAGCTTTCTGAAAAAGCTCCAAGGTGGGATCAAATCATTTAGAAAGGTTGTGTAAAGCACAGATACCTTATTTCGCTCCTGATCCAGGAGACACCACAGCTCTGAGGAACAGAGAAGGGAGAAGAAATAAAAATCTGTCAAAAGGTATCTCAATGACTAATGCAAAGAGCACCTTGAAGAGCTGGCTGATACTTCCCGTTCTTCTGGACAATTGAAAAAATGTGACCGTATTTTATCTCTCAGGAATACCACAAAGAAGGAGAGACTCAAAATTGCATTTGTAGACTACCAAGAGCAACCAGAATGATTATGAACTAATTTTACCATAAAGGTCAGGCTAATCTCTGCATATCAGATACTATATTAATAAATACTCTTGAGCACTTCAGTACCTCTCTCATTTACTACCCTTCAGCACCCGCTTTGAGCAAGAATCCAACTGTCCAGGGGATGGGATGGGTGGGGAACGGCTGCATTTTGGGCTGCTCTTCTCAGAAAGCAGGGTTTTTTCACTCTCCTGGTACAATCATCAGGGACTCCCGATGGCAGGCTACTGTAGCTGCGAGGAGAGCACAAGGCATGGCAGCAATTAAGAGGAACTGAAGCTCACTCTCACGGTGCCCATGTTTCTCCACTTACGTGTTTTGAACTGCCTGATTTTTGTTGTTGTTGATGGTGTTTGAAGATTAAATGTTATGTGCAGCAACAGATGTTAGTGATCTCATTCAGAGCTGAATACCTTTTTACACATGGCTTGGTTGCGCACCAGGGGCCAAGAACTTTGGCTGTAGATAAGCGAAATCAAAATCCATTTTAACTGGCATATTGAGTCCATTGTCTATAAAAATTCACATTATGAGAATGAGATCAAATCTGCCAAGGGACATTATTATGCCGTGAAATATATTTGCCCATCACAAAAGAATGACTGGAAAGAGTGGAAAAGTGGTGATTATTGAGCCATGTACCAGTGGCCTAAATCCGCTCAAAAGCTGCACTAATTGCAAGCAAACACGGTCTTGGGGAATAGAGAGAGAGAGAGAGAGAGCCACAAACGTTGTATAAAAAACATCCAAGAAAGGGGAGGCAAGGACATTCTTCGAGGAATAAAGCAAGGAAATGCTAGAGCTTGGCAGCTCCTGCCCTGCTTTGATTGGACGGGTGGCAGCTATTAAAGGGCAGTGCCAAAAAGATCAGTGCTAGGCTGGATGGGATTTTACTAGGAATACGAAAAACAACAGGCCATGAAACAGAAGAAAAAAATCAAATGCTACTTGAGTGCTGTGATACTCATCCATTTTTTTCAAGCAGTCATAGATTCTTAATGTAAATACCTGCAGATCACACCAGAAGGGAATCACCAGGAAGATGTCCCAGGAGCTGTTGTTAGAACTAACACATTTAAGGATTTATATACTATTGTTAGTTAAATGGGAGCTGTGTCCTCTCTGGAATAATGAAGGAAGTGGTTTGAGAAGGAAACGTAGGGTTTCAAGGCATGAAGACGCAAATTTTGCGTCAAACTGCTTTTGATGGTTTGAAAACTGGAATCAGTTGATAAAAAAAGAGCTGCAAGTATCTGACGACTCAGGGGAAATCCTTGGGAATCTCACACACTTTGCAAAGTGTATTCAGACTGTAAGAGAAATACAGTTCTCAAAGAAGTGAAGACAAGAAGTAAGAATCTGGGTGGTATTAAACAGTATCACAGAAAAAAACACCACTTCTCTGGGCAACCTGTTCCAGTGTCTTACCACGCTCACAGGAAAGAATTTCCTCTTAATATCCAACCTAAATCTCCCCTTGTTCAGTTTAAAACCATCATGCCTTATCCTATTGCTCCACTCCTGGGGGAGTCCCTCCCCAGCTTTCCTGTAGCCCCTTTAGGGACTGGAAGGAGCTCTGAGGTCTCTCTGGAGTCTTCTCTTCTCCAGGCTGAACAACCCCAACTCTCTCAGCCTGTCCTCATAGGAGAGGTGCTCCAGCCCCCTGAGCATCTTCGTGGCCTCCTCTGGCCCCGCTCCAACAGGTCAATGTCCTTCTGATGTTGGGGGCCCAGAGCTGGACACAGTACTCCAGGTGGGGTCTCACGAGAGGCACAGTGCTGGAGAAGCACTTTTGTATCTCTTTGGCATGAAGTACGGTGTTATTCTCAGAATGAGAAACCTCTTTGGCTAGAATAAAAATATTTGATTGTGTTTTGCCGTGAAAACATTGTGATTTGCTTTACTGTCCATGATTAATGTTGGCCTTTCAAAAAATTGTTTTCTTTTGTGCTGTGTAAATAAAGCTTCTTCCCAATGTTGTTGAAATGCTGGGTTTCATTATGCATGGCAAAGGAGAGGCTGATGATGCTTTATGATCTTTAGCAAGCACTGCAGACATTTCTGGAACATGAAATCAAAAATAAGAGCAAGTAGCATTAAAATGTTCTTAGAGCTAATTTCTCTAACCAGAACATGAAAGTTCTTTTTCATTTAGTGTATGTGAACAGTGTTCAAAGCAAAATAAAAATCACTCTGAAACTGAGTATTTCTCTGGAATGGAGTGCTGGAACAGAGTCAAAGTAAAACCTTCTTTTTACGACAACTGAATTTGAGTATTGGATTTCTTATTTGATGTGACATCTCATCACAAGATCCTCCAGGCATTGTGCATGGACCACCTCTAAAATATAAACATCCTAATATTATACTTCTTTTCTTTCTCTGTGGTAGTAATAATTCACTTTCACATCAACCTCTTGAAAGGAAGAGCCAGAAGTGTCCAAAACTTTTTATACCATATACATGTCTTAAAGTCGATCGTGAAGACCCTTTCCCTCCCATTGGTAACTACATCATGTTGCGGTGGCAACAACACTGCTGCTGGCTTTCACAGAAAGGGATGTTGAACAAAGTCTGGGAAAAGGGGCAGTTCTTCAGGCAACAACATGACTGTGTTGACTCCTGTCAAATTTTGCCAGTCGTATCATCAGTTGATGATATGTTTCTGACTGGTGAACTTTTCTGAACGTGATTTAATAGCTGAATCGAAGCACAAAAGATTTTCAAGATCAGTTAAATCTCGGCAGACCTTCAGGTCTGTGGATCACAATTTGGAAACTACTGACTTAATTCATCTTCCATCTTGATGGCTAACAACTGATTGTACCTCATCCCTAAGTGGCCTAATGAACTAGGCCTAAGCCATGTGAGAGGTGAGTCATATCAAGAACTTACTGTTTACTGAATAGCAGTGTGATGCATATGATTTAGACGACATCAAAAAAAGTGCCTCATTTTCAGGAGATCAAAAGGTACAGCGCTTTCCACAAAAAGAAAATGGTTATATCAAAATAAAAGGAAGCCTCCTCAAGTTTCTGTTTGTTATTAGCCTGAAGAGTTTGATTAAACATGGAGATACTTCTGCATTAAATAATGTTTCTTTTTAACAGGAGGTTAAAGCTGAGATGGCAACACAGACTAGTTTGCTGCAGAAATGCGTCAGCTTAGGGATATATAAGTTATGCACATCCAGGCACCAAGAGTCTGAAATTCAACCTGTCATTCAACAAAGAACTTCCTATTTCATGCCAGCATGAGTCAACCATATTCTCATGACCACCCAGGACCTTCCCAGACCCAATTATTACGTCTTTGATCCTCTCTACATTGCCCTCTACCCTCTCCAATACACAAGTACTAACTCACAAACTCTCACAAAGTTTTGTTTTCTTCTTTGCTGCACCCTACCTAGGAAAACACTTTCTGAACTGATCTCCCAGCTGTCTCTTCCGTCATGCCTTCAAATCCCCAGCAAGATTATTTTTTAAAAGCTTGTGCGTTCTTTGAAACAGAAAACATTTGCATGACCAAATGAAAAAAAAAATGCCAGAAGTCAGTGGACTGTTCACAAAGGACCTGACTTTTCAGAAACTCTTGTCATGAAGAATATAACCTGATTGCTTTCCTCTTCCACACATCTCCCAGCAGTGAGTTGCTGCTTAAGGCAGAGAACACAGTACTGTAACTAATCTGAAATGAAGGAAAACATTTAACCTACAGTCCCTCATATTCAGAACAAATAACTGTCTCTGTGTCCCTTGCGCATGTTTGATGGAGTCAGAAACAGGTTATTAATGAAGAATAACTCCATAAAAATGAACTCTCTCCAATCACTCTTCTGGCACTACAACATCAAGGGGAGATGCCAGTCAAGCAGCTAATATTAAACCTGTAAATCTTTACCTATTTAGGATGCTTTAATCATTTCCTATGAATTAATACCATAAAATGTGATTAATAGCTTAAGGAGGAAGATCCTTATAACCATTAATATACAAATTCAATCAACAGACATTTGGAAATTACAGACTCACTGGAGCTGTGTGTTGTTCAACAGCAAACCAGTTCTGCCCCCTTCTCTGCAGAGAAAGCGGGGCTTCAAATCTTGGTATATAGGTGCAGCTTCATCAGTGCTCTCTTCCAGGAAACCTCCTTACACGGGCTTTCTTCAACAGATGGTCTTCTTAATTTGGTACAAGATTTATAGACAACCCTCGGCAACATGGGTAGTGCATAAGTCAAATGAAGCAATAAACAAATGGGAGAGCAACGCTCTCTTAGGAAGCAACTTCTCTAACCTTTCAAGGATTGCTATGGCCATGCTGGTCCTACCCATATAGCTGAGAGAAAATTATTTAGGGTGGGTTTTTTAACATGGAAAAGTTATTTTAATTTTTGTCCAGCTTTGCTGCAAATTATTAATGGCAGTCAACGAGGCCATTTAAGCATAAAATCCCAGCTACGTTGAGCTTATCAGAAACAGAGGTCTGCATGCAGTCTATCTACCACAGACTTCAGTACCCCAGAGATGGCCCAGCTGTTTCCTCCTAAGCAATCCTACCTCTCAGCCTCTAACATTTTCTCGTGCCTGCCCTGTCACCACTGTGTACTAAACATAGCTAAGCCCAGGGACATTTGTTCCACGTTTCCTCCTCTGTCACCACAGGTGACTCTGCCAAGTGCCCATCACTTGGTCGCTTCTATTCCTGGCTATTTTTATTTTTCTCTTTCCTTTGCCCCATATGTGCAGGCTCATTCATCTGCTGGTCCTTCCTATATACATAGGACCAATTTCATCTTTTCTAAATTTAACTATTTGCTTGAGATGCTAAAAATAGAAAACGAGTTCCCCTTTGCTTCCTTTATCATCCATGAAGAGACACAGCACGTTGACAGGCTGACTCGGGTTTAGCTGAGCAGAATTGCTCTTTGGAGATACCTCTTGGTTTCTATTGACAAGAGGAAGCTTAGAGTTACTGGCTTTTTAATATATCACTAAAGTGCTTACAGGGGATGGATCCAGGACAAAGTATAGACATTTTTCCAATTCCTGATTTGTGATTCTTCCTCTCTCAACCTCTGTTTCTTTTTCAAGATTCAAGTTGCTTTGCCACATCTGGTTTACATGGTCAATCTTATTTTAACTAAAAAGGAAGCCTGAGACACCAGTTCAAGAAGAATTTTTGTAACACAGCTCTCCAGTGTGGAGAGGAGACAGGTGACACTCTTTTTATATACTACCGTAAAGTTTCCCAAACACCTTCTTAACCTTCGACTGTTCCAAAAGCCAAACTACCCTAATTAGCACAGACTGATATTTATACTTTTATGGAGAGAAGGAAAAAGAAAATAGAAATTGGAACCACGAGTACTCATTCAGGAGGTTTACAGAGAGCTAGAAACCATTGCAGAGAAGGACAGCTATGCTTTTGCCTCAGGGCATTTTAAACTTCCCTGTCTCCTGTTCCATCCTTTTCCTTCTTCCCTGATCCCTCCTCCAGCATATGTCTGCTAAAGATCTCAGCCTGAGGAACAGAACTGGGAGGAATCCAGTCTCCAATTCGTCTTGGGATCTTAGAGTTTGATTTAATGTTCCATACGGCCTGACTGCTTCTTCAGTAATGATGTACATCCTGGCTAGCCTGACAAAAGTGGCGCTGGTTTTCCTGTAGAGCACCAGCGTGATGGAGTTTCATAGGCAACCTGATACATTTGCTACTGGTCCAAGTGCAGCAGCACTTAGACAGCATCCGGCTTTGTTACAGACAGAGAAATTGCCAAAATATCCATTAATTTTAGTGGTACCAGACTAGGCCCATGGAAACAAGATGGAAAGGATAAAAGTAAGGGAATGTGATACAAGTGGGAAGACAGAGCGGACGGCATGTTTTCAGAGAGGATGGAGAAGAAGAAATACACAGTACGGAAGACAGGGAGGTGCAGAGGAAGGACAGTTATTACAGGAAGAGCAACAGACACCGTCTTGAAAGGAATGCAAGGAAATTTTATAGTTATTGTTCAGAAGTATCTTACTAGAAGGGTTATGATTGATGATACATTTTTTTAAAATGAAACATTTATCACAGAGTGGTTTTGGAGGGTTGAAAGGAAAGAACAGCTGTCTATGGTAGGAGGAGCTGGTTGGATGGATCAGGCTACGAGTTCAGCTGCTTTTGTTCCCAACACCTACAAAACCTTTAAAACAAGAACCTTTCTGAGACAGAGAGACGTAAAGGAGGATAAAAACACACACAAAGAAATGGGAAAAGGAAATACAGAAGGGCTTTGGCTGTTCTCTTTATTTAATGTGATGGGACTATGAATTTTCCTCATTCTCCCTGAATGAAGTCTCCAACTATGTATCTTTGGCAGCTGACACAGCAGCAATAGCTCCGGTTTGATCACTGTGAACATTGCATTGGCTGCACTTTCAAATCATCTCAGCACCCAGCCGCTACCAATTTTGTTGCCAAAATAGGAGACGCATACACTTTCCCACCTGAACCCTAATAACAGAGATTACGCTGGAAAATACCGTTAAAACACGGAAGGTTTTACTTAGCAGAAACAAGATAAATGCATGCTTGTTGAGCACATCTCACCTTAAGTCTGAATTGGTCTAATGATGGTCTAATAATGAAGGTCTAACTTACAGCCTGTAAGGCACTTGAATGAGTCAGTCATTTAAATGCAGTATTGCAGCCCAAACACCTTTTTACTGAATAATATTGTAATTCAGGAGTGCACAAGGACATGAGAACTGTTAGTAGGGCAGTGATTTCTGGAAAGAAAATGTCTGACAGTCTTGCCTCAATCTAGATTAAAACCAGCAGAACCTGCACTATTGAACTCCATCTTCCACACTGCCACCCTCGACACACGCATTTAAACACCTTTGTTCTGTACTCTTCAAAAGTGGACAAGCACAATTTACTGTAGGAAATTGAAAATGTAAGCTCTTGGCTAATGTCAGCAAAACAAAACAAAACAAAGCAAAAGAAACCAATTTGCTTGCCCATCAAAAATACAGTATTGCATTTAGTGGAGACCACATAGTTGCAGTGGGAAACGCACTATACTTACTTAAATTCCAGTTCATTAAATATTCCCTATATTCCTGGTGTAAGAAAGAACAGACCACATGTGTGTGGGAGCATAATTTCCTGGAGGCAACATTTTATCTTTGATTTCCATTAGGTCTTTCATGAACACACCACTCAATCCCCTCTGTCTAACTGCCCCTGCTGTGCCAGTGATCATATACTATGTAATGTCAAGTCTGTCTTCATCAGGACTGGGATCAATTAGAAGGCTCAATATTCAAATTACACGCTCGACTCCCAAAGCGTTGCCACACTTATTCCCTGAGAATAACAGAAGTATGGCAAACTGTTCCGCTGCACATGGGTTTTCGGACTGCATTTTGCATTATGTTCTCACACTAACCCAAACCAAATTTGCACCCACGGTTTCGGGCAGAAGCACCACAGGCCTGGATTCACCCGATCTCACCGGTGGCATCTCAGTTACGGGATGACTCACCCAGGCTCCATAATTAACAACGGGCTACAACCTCTTTAGAAGATGATTCATCCCATAGGTGGGCTGAAAAACTGCCTAAATATGCTCATTTCTCTCTGTTAACTGTGAAAGATCGTCTTTGTTGACTGGGCTATTAATTAAGTGAGGTCAGATTAACCCGGGACATAATTAGAGGTTGTGTAGGGAGAGGCATGTGGAATCAGCATGCGAAAATCCCATCATGGGAGCAACTGCTGGTGCAGCGATACCCCCAAAACTGGGATCAGAAAAACAAAATGATGAAGGGCACAGAGTTCACAAGCTGCTCCTGAAATCTCCAGCCTCAGGGAAGAAGACAGTAAAAGTTTGTGAATATAAACAGGGACTTTACGGGAACTTGACAAAACCCATACTTTTATAGTTATTTGCACATAATTGCCCGTCACATAATTCACTGCAGAAGAGAGATTCCCTTTGATTCCAGCCAGAACTGGCGGGAGCCCAGGCGTTTCTGCACAGGGAAGGAACCAAACCCAGAGCCACTTTAATCTGGTCTGGGGAGCGAAGGGAAGTCCTACCACCCCACCACGCTGCGAGTCAAATTTATCCAGCTCCTTCGAACTCTGCTTTAGCTACAATTTGTAACGGAGACTGACTTTATTCCCATTTTTTTCCTCTCCAAAAAAATCAGCTTTCAGTTTTTGGGGGGAGATTTTTCTTTTTGTCTCTTTTCAACGTGCACAGGGCTGGATTATGGACGGCTGTCTTGCTAGGCAGAGCAAGAAAACCTTCCAAACGTTACTACAGACTTTTACCAAAACTAAAAGACTGCGCAGAATTCTTTTGTCAACTTGAAAATATGCATCAGTAACCCCAATTCATTCACCCTGAACAAAATAGCTACAAACATTCGTTTTGCCAATATACAAGCCTTAAGAAATGTGGGATTTCACAGCAGCAACAGAACATTTATATTGCGAACGTTAACCTAACTCCTAAACTCCTTTAGGAAACTCTAAAATTGTTTAGCAAGAAGGGCTTTCTAAGCTGAGAATCAAGCTGTGAGAAAGAATAAAAAAAGAGCATTCATTTAAACATTTTCAGAAGCCCCTAAAAATGCCGTTTTCACACAGTAAATCCGCTACACTTGAATGTCTGCTGGCTTTCTGAAAGGAATGCTCTTCACTGGGATGCAGCCTGCTGTGGTCAAGTATGATGGAAATAAAAGTGTTGCTAATGGTGATTGAAAAGGATTCCCACTGCTGCTGGCCAGTGTTGGTTTTAGATGGGCCAACTCTGTCGAACGGAAAGCAACGGGAGACAGTAAACTTTCTCTAAGGCTCTCTAAACTTTGAGTCACCTCTGCTTCCCTTCCTTTTAACACTAGCCTGTCCTGTTGTTTCTCCACAGAGCTTTATATTAACTCAGTCTGGACCAGACTCTCACTGGAAATGTAAAGATGCAGATTTTCACACAAACAGAGTGACACAAAAAAAAAAAAAAGAAAAAGAAACGAACCATGGGAAGGAGCACTAGCATGGCAGCAAGTCAACAAGCCACAAATACTTCTACGTTGTGGGTTTGCCCAAGAAACAAAGTCGTTACTCAAGGGTAAATATCCAGCCATCCACTTTAACAGCAATACTTTATATTGACGGCAATTAGTGGGAGCAGGGCTCGGTTGTGTCAGGCATCTTGTCTTTCTAAGAGAAATAGGCTTTGCACAGGCACGCAGAAACTTTGCTCAGACAGTCAGTGGCAACCCTAAGGGCAGGCAGCAAGGCTGATGCAGCAAATTTGGGAAACCGTGAATTTGGGAAAGCGGAAATTTGTTTCTGTCTCCTGAACCCCCGTTCGATGCATTAAGCACAAGACATACCTCTTCTCCTCAGCAGGATTAGACTTCTTTTAATGGCTTCTCTGCCTCGCATGCTGCAGGATCAGCACGGCTCCACTGCAAATTTCCAGTAGTGGCTGATAGTTTAACTGGGCTCCATCTCTCCTTATAGCTCAGTAATTACATTGCCTTGAGACTTCAGAAGTATCCCGTACCTTCAGGCTCAGAAGGAACTTGGTAATTCAGGTCCTTGGCCACAACCTGAAAGAAAATCAATTAATGACATTAAGGAGTAGAAAAAATCAGAAAGAATTAAGGAAAACCTGTCTTTCTTGCAAGTGGACTTCAGCTGCCTGAGTACTAAAAAGCAGGCTTTGCAATAGTGATGATGCTGAGGACAAGCGGGGTCCTCCTGTGGTTTTACTTGGATGTATGGGCGTCCCCAGACACCTCATGGGTCTCCCTTCCCTGGCCCCAGCCAGAGAGCTTGTACGGCTGCATGGCTGAGGAACCTGAGCCAGCTGAGAACCAACCTGACAAAATACAATAATGGGTTACTTGGGCTGGGACGATGGTTGCCTCAGCCAAGATGGTTGTCCAATAGCACAACCTTTGGTGTTTAAATAAGCGCATCAGCCCAGAGCCTCTGAAGTGGGAAGAGCAGGGTGTAAAGTGGGGGGCAGTAGTAGGATACACACTCTGCCCCAGGTGCCTGATTTCTTCCCTGAGTTCAACAGCAAGGCCCATGTCCTTTGTTTGACCCAGATTCTCTTGACTGATCCATCCCAGCATGAACCATGGACCCCACCAGCAACTGCTAGCATTTCAGCTCTGTTGGGCTATGTTTACTCACTCTGTATGCCTCAACAGGGGGCATAACGGAGAAGATGAACCAAAACTTAAATGTACTTTTAAAGGAGATTTTGATGTCTGCAAAATACTTTAAATTCAATGTATACAATCCCAGCAACAAAGCTGGCCCTTCTTAGGCTATTTTCAATATATTAAGAGTCTATCAAGGTCTAGGAGACAATCTCCCATGGCACAATGCAAGTAGTAATTGGTCCCTCTTCACACTGCTCTTTTTTGATGAGTCTAGCTTAGCCTTCTTCAGCAAAATGCCAAGATGTGCATCAAAGACTCTAGCGAGCGCTCACTTTCAGGCCCAAAACCACACACAGATGGGCAGCAATTCTTCACGTGGTGGGTTTTTTTTCCACTACCCCTTCACAGGTATCTATTGAAAGTCATAACCATTTTGTGCTACCCTTTAACATACACTTATTGTTACATCAATGACAACTCTTGCACCTCAAAAATGTTCATTCACCTAATCCCAGTCTGGCAAACTCCATTACCCAGCTGAGAGGGTGGCTAGCTCTCAGTCAGACAGTGCTTAACCCAACCAGTTTTCTCTATCTGTGGAAGTTGGCTGGGCCACTGGAAAGCTGAATGCCAACAACTGGTTCGCCAAGAAAGACAGAAGCCTAGAAACTATGGTGAAGCTCTCATTTTGCATGCAAAAGTTTGAGTGTGCAGGCACCGTACAAGGAAAGCACGCAGGACTGGTTGGAGAAAAGTCTTTTGCTCTCAACCTAAAAGCAAGGTACCTCTTCAGTGGGTTGACAGCCCTCCCTTCTGCCTCCAGTCACCAATACACTCCCCAGCTTGCTCGTGGGAAACCTGATGCTAAGCAAAGAGCCTCACCGCTCACTGAAGTAGGGATGCTCTGGGCAGGCATATACCGAACAGGGAGAGCAGGGTCAGAGAGACAACAGCCCTGTGGGCACAGGCTTAGGTGTGGCTACAACACACCCTCCAAAATACGTTCAAATGTCAACTGTGAGCGTTGCAGAAAAATATCATGAAAGGGCAAACAATGCAGTTCTCCCGGTCGGGGCAGCGCCTGCCGCACCCAGGCAGTCCTCTGCACCGAGTACACTGCTGGCCGGCATGGCCACGGCGGGCAGGAAGGAGAATGTGCCATCTGCTACTGGAAGCGCACAAGTACTCAGGGTGACCCCCACGACCACTGTTTCTTAATGGCCATAAGCCATTGGCCAAGATGTTTTTCTGTTTCCCCCTCACCCCCCTACTCTGTAAATCACAGGGTGAGGAAATGAAATAAAGAAGGAAGAACAGCTGGGAAGAACATGTAAGAAGCTGTAGCATCAAAAGCCGTGGCTTTTCTGTCCTGCTACATCTTCTCCTGACCTTTTAATATACCAGACTACAGCCTTACCTTCATCCTGCAGATCTCACTGAGCATCCAGGATCTACCTCAGAATTATCAGGCTAGAAGCATCTAAAGAGAAGTCATCTGTGCATATCCTATTTATTCTGCTCCCATCTCCCAACAGAGTTATTCTGCTCCCTTCTCCCCCGATTGCCTTTTCCAGGTTCATATTACACTCATTTTAGACACTTACAAGAGTGAATTAACTGGATACTGGTATCTGCAACCTAGTCACAAATGCACAACAGTCTTTACAAGAAACTAAACATGCAAAAAAAGACTTGGTTCCCTACTGAACTAAAAAATTTCTTTTAAAATTAAGGCATAGACTAGAACTTGATTTGGTGGCCACAACAACCTCCTTGTGCCTCACCTTTTCCCCAGTAAAACCAGGGTTGCTGAACCCCTCCGAAAGGGCTGCAAGTGAGAACATCCAGGTGAGAGAAAGACATTTTTGTGTTAGGAAACTTCTCGGTATCTAACACAAATAACCTTATAATGCTCTTAAGACACTGAAGGGGGGCAGCAGTTTCTTCTCAGAGGTACCAGCAAACATGAAGTCACACAGAAGAAACAGCTGAAGATGGGGTGCTACCAAGGAAGGGCTATGCTATCCCTTATCTCCTCTGGAGGTTGGTAAAGGGCTTTCCACAGTCTTGCTGTGAATTTGTCTCAGTGTTTTTTAAGGGCCCTTAAAAATGTCATTTGTCAGCGAGTAAATCCTGGATGTCTGGTTACTTTCTGCAGGGAATGCTCTTTGCTGGGCTGCAGCTTGCCAGGGGTCAAATATGACAGAAATGAAGTGTGGCTAATAGTGATTGAAAGGGATTCCTACTGTTTGTGGCCGGTGCTGGTTATTAGAGAGGCCAAATTTGTGGGACAGAAAGCAGCAGGAGACAGTAAACTTTCCCTAAGACTTACTAAACTTTGAGTCACCTCTGCTACCAGTGCCATTCTGTCAGGCCTATTTGGAGAAAACTGATATTATAATTACTAATCTCAGCCAGGGCCTAATGTGCAACCTGAGGCACTCCTCTGCCGGCCGTATAATTATGGATGGGCTGGGGAGACCTGCAGGCACTGCCTCTGCCCCCCACCCTCCAAGGCAGGGGATTAGGTTACTGCTCCATCCAGGCTGCCGGAGACAGGTAAACCAGCAGCAGAGTCGCTGGCCTGCAATGAGAGAAAATTATTATTGTCAAAACCCACCACCCGCTATTAAAGGTTTGAATGTCACCTCAAAAGAGCTCCTTTTCTGACCCTTAAGCGGTGGCGTCTAAAGGGCTGTTTGAAGCAGGATTCATCCCCCTCTCAGGCAGCAAATATTGATGGCTGAGAACATTTTTGTTTTATTATTTCCTCCACCCCTTCCCCACCCTACTGTTTCTGCACCTGCTGGATTAAACTTTCACATAAAATCAGTTTTGGCTGGATATAATTTAACTTTACCCTCTATGGTCTCTTTTATACATTGTAAACACATTCCTTTAAACTCTAGGCACAGCTTATTATTAACAAGTTCAGTGCCGAGAACGTTTGTCCACCAAAAGGAGATAAACCACTGATTTTAAAAAGAGAAATGGGGCCTTATTCAAGTAGGTGCACTAGAAAGGAGCAACATAAAAACCAAACACAGACCAAAGCCCTGATGCTGTAAAACCCCATATACATGCTGACTTAAAGCAAGCGAGTGGTCCTTCTGCAAAGGGCGGTATATCCCTGCCTAAAATGAAGTGTGGACAGAAACACTGTGCAGGATCAGGCCTGGAGGACCAGCCCCGCGACAGATTGATCACCTTGGCGGGGTGCTGAGCAGGCTGCTGCCCTATTGATTTCTATACCAATAGAGGGGGCTTAGCACCTCGGAGCATCAAATTTCCAAGCCTGGAAGAGACCTGGGCTCTGGAATGGATTAAAGTCACATGTGATGTATTTGGAAAGGCCTCAATTCAGTCTCAGCGCTCAGTAACAGCAACAACCATTTATTCTGGTTACTACAATTCATTTGGACAGTGTTTACAATATCGTCCCCTTCCTCCATTATTAGACAAACAACTTTGATAGGTAGCCTTTTATTTTTTACAGCATTTCAGAGCAGAATAAACGCACAGCCCAAGTTATTTATGGAGTGAGCTTTCTGTATGAGGTGCCTTTGCCAAGGAAGTGTGAATTCACATAGTGCACACGCTGTGCATGTTCAACCAGACAACAGTGACCCAGCAGTCAGCGAAGAAGGGGAGAAAGGAAAAACACATGCAAGACACCATCTTTTACATGTCATGTCATCGGAAAATCCTCCCCATAAACTTTAAGGAACTATGCGCCAAACAGCGTTTTTCTGACTCCGAATAAGTGATCAGAACTGGTATACAGGGCTCTTCCCGTTGGGCTGGGTAGCAAGAGAAAAACGTCAGGCTTCATTGCCCTGTCTGTGCTTATTCCTTAGGAAATGCCTTATGTCAGCTGTTTGGGACAGTGTGGCTGGCATTTGGTGGCCAGGAGTACTGCAGATGGTTACAGAAAGGCAGCCTCACTTGAAAGGTTTTTTCTAAAACTTTAAGGATCGAGATTTTTTTTTTTAAATTAAAGGAGGAATTCAGAGGAAAGGAGAAAGAACGAGATAAACAGGTTTTATTTCACATGACTCTGACATCTGCTACTGCATCAAAACTTTCCTGCAGGCAGGCTGGCAGAGACCTTCATTGAAAACCAACTGATGGACAAATTCTGATTTCCTTTTATATCCAGCCGTTAAAGTGCAGACTCTATCACTTTGTGTTTGCTTCATTTCTGATCCTTCATCCCACCAATAATGTTATGCAGCAAAGCTGCGTGGACATCACCAAAGGAGCACTGGATCATGGACTCAGAGGTTTATGGAACAGTTTAACAGTTGCAGTAAGTTTAACAGTATGCATATTCACAAACATTAACCACGGACTCGCTGTATTTCTTGATTTCAATTAAAACACAGACAAAAATGACCATACGAGCAGCTCTTGCTGCCTCATCCACTAACTAGGCTTCCAGTTGCAAATGCTGGGGCCATACCACAGCTGAAAAATCCACCCCAGCACACCCCTAACCCCCTACATATACAAATAATGAATTAACTCAGCACATGAATAAATCAAAGAGGCTAAACAGCTTGTCATAAAAGAAACAACAACAAAAAAAGTCAAATAAATAGCTTCGACTGCAAGCTCAGATGCATTTGCTTTTCAGAATGAACGCAGTTCAAGTGTTTGCTGTATGTTCAAGACAGAAAGTTGATTTGAGGACAGAAAAGTGAAGAAAAACCTCAAAGACTGCTCTGTGACAGAAACTGCAACATATTATTGTCCTGCTCCAAGAACAGGTTTCTCAATGTGACTAAGAAGTTTGGAAAAACTCACTTTCTTCAGGCTTCCATAAAAAAATTGTGCTCCTAAACCCAGATGAACCAAAAACTGCACTCCGCATTATTAAAGAGCAGCCAGTCCTCCAATTCCTTGCAAAGCTCTTTTGGAAACCATCCCCTCCATCTAGACAAGATCAAAACCCACGTTGCTTGTCACTGTAATGTAAAGTTAAATAATAATTTCACATGTCATGTTACAGGAATGATTGATATAAATAAATCTGGGCTTGTTTGATAAGAAATATACAAACACGTCCCTTCTCTTTCAGAAAAGTTCATACGAGCCAAATCCAAGCCTCTAATGTTTTTTATCAGATCATTCCTCATTTTGAATATTTTCCCACGACTTAGTGCATTTTTTAATAAAAAGATAAAGTCTTTTTATAGGATAGACTTCTCCTTGCACAGTTAATGCTGGAGTAATCTCAGGTCTTCTTTCAAAATATTTGAAACCAGACTTGCTGCATTAAAAAATATGAAATAGAGCAACAGTAAAGATTAACTCATGTCAACTCTCACTGTCTCTGCTCTTTAATTATACTAATTTATAGCACACAGCACCTAAGAGCCTTCCACACGACCCCTTGCACTAGAGTCTGCCTACAGAGCTGCACAGGAAGAGGCTGTCTGGAGGACTTCAGGCTCAGAAATTCTGATCTTCCAGTGACCTGTGCAAGAGCCTGTGTCTCCAGCTCTGTGGGGTAGAGTCTCTTCCAGCTTAGAGATGAAGACGACTGGCAGGAATCAATGTCTCTTTATCTGGATATTAAAACTGCCTAGAGTAGCAACACTTGATGCTAAGAAACATTTTGGTCAGGGGCGCAATGCCTGCTATTTCAGGCTATAATGCCATCCTCGCCTCTACGTGATTTAGATATCAGGAAGAAATTTTTCACTGTGAGGGTGGTGAGACACTGGCCCAGGTTGCCCAGAGAAGCTGTGGCTGCCCCATCCCTGGAGGTGTTCAAGGCCAGGCTGGATGGGGCTTTGAGCAGCCTGGTCTGGTGGGAGGTGTCCCTGCCCATGGCAGGGGGTTGGAACTAGAAAATCTTCAAGGTCCCTTCCAACCCAAACCATTCTGTGATTCTGTGATTAGAGCAAGACTAACCTTCAAACAGCAGCAATTACCCTGCTCTAGCCTGATCTTCCCTCTCAACCAGGTACTGCCAAATTCAGAAGACAGAGAGACAAACCGGCACAGAGGACCCTCTCAAAATTTTCCACCCTTTGTGAATACAGGTTATTTTCAAATTATTCCCTTAAAACTGAAATACAGTATCTTTCCTTAAGTATTTATCTTTGAACCTGACTCTGCATGCAGTTGGCATGGTTAATAGCGTGCTGTTCTCCATGCTTATTCTTACACAAGATAGAAGCTGTGAAAGACATGCAAAGGAACACGCTGTAACTGATGAATGTATCTGCCCCGGGAGCGTAGTTTTAAAGATTTCTCAACTGGCCATGGCATTCCCAGCTGTGTGGGAGTCTGAAATCACAAAGATGAGGTGTGCTTTCTTAAAATAAACATCAGCCTTAACTCCAGAGAAGAGTCTTTGGTGTTATTCACTGCAGCTGTAGTTGGTTACATGAATATTCCCTCCAGGGAGGGGAGTAACTCTCCGATGGGATAAGAGATTCTCCTGGCATAAAGAGATTTTTAGGGGATGGGCTGTGTACAGGAGGGACTGTGACCAAAATAAGAGCGTGCACCAGGAACTGACAAGTACTGTCTCCAGGGAGACAGTTATTGTCCTTGTGCAGAAGAAAACCTAAAAACTATTTTGAGCTTCCTGCCAGCTTTCCTCCAGCACATCAAGAGCCAACAGGCTAGGAGAGGATACAGTTCAAAACCTGCCTTCCACGCCCTATTTGTGCACCTGAAGGTTTCGTCCTCGTGACCTGGGCAGCTAAGTCTCCTCTGACATGGAAGGGGAGGGACTTGTTTACAGATGGAATTATTTCCTTCTTTACTGCGATGAGCTGCCTCAGTGCTGACTTGTTTTATTACTTTTAAATTACAATCAAGTACACCATAATTCGGCCAAGCTTGACATCTGCTTTCACTAGCTCTCAATATTTGCAAAAGCTCTTCAAGAAATGCAAGGGAACCACTTTGGAAAAGCAAAGCGTTCACACCTCGGCATACATAATTAGAACGCTACGAGGTTTTAACTCTCTTTTTAGGTTTCTCGCCCTGTTCAAGCTTTCACTTCAGGTTTCTTAACATATGTATAGTAATAAGTTAGGTTTATGAATCAGCGCATCGGTATAGTATCACACAGAGGTGCATTTGCTGCTGTGGCAATCCAGACCACTTCCTCGAACACACCATCATAGCCCCGTTCCACACGTCAGCTGAAATCTGTAGCCTTTAAAAAAATCTCTCTGGGGAAAAGACCGCAATACAGTACACCTTCCTTCTTAAAATGCAAAGCTGTTGCCTAAGTAAGCCTGTTTTTCTGTATGTAGTTGCCATTCTCCACTTTTTTCCTAATGCAGGAAGATGTTATTCCCCTAAAAGAAGGGAAAAGGAAAGCTCAGCGTTCCTTCTCCCTAGTCCTAGAAGAGAACAACAAAAAGAGGTTAACTATTAACCCAACTGTCACACCTTAGGCAAAACAAACCAGCGGGATCCAGTAGGTTATGCTGATTTACACGTGGCAGAGTGCGGTCGTTTACCCCTTGCTGCGCTGAGGATTCTGAAGGGCTGTATTTTCCTTTTGGTTTATTTTTTTTGTGTGTCAATATACACACTGCTGTGTGCTCACGGAAAAATTAATGCTGTAGCAACATTGTCCCTTCTGAATGTACAATCAGAAGCACAGTGCAAGAAATTCATGGAAATAACAGGATCCAATCCTTGGAGTATTTTCAAATCAATAGTTCCTTTATTTATATTGTAGCTGCATTCCAATTTATCACTTACAAATATCCTCTGTAATAAATAAGGGAAGGAAATGGAAATATTACAATGAAATTGTAATAATTCAATCCTAGCTCTGCACATAATAAAATTGCAGAGGGAATCTGTGCTTTTTTGGTTGCCACTAAGCATCAGCAACAACTGATGGTCTTAAGTTAACAAGCTAATATTTCATCCATGGATACCAGAGTGATAATGGCTAAATATGCCAGTCGAGGGAATGAGCACATGTGCAGCTATTTGCCTGACACAACTTCTGCTGTCATGGCCTATTAAAACCAGTTTACATGTGCATGTCGAATTTGATGAATATGTATGTGACCTCTTTCATAGCTATCACTCATTGGACTGTAGCCCTCATGGCAGAAAAAAACAGCACCTCTCATTAAACACAGCTTGAGTTACAGGCATGTTATGTTAATATTCCTTCAGAACTTTAGGGGGTTTTCTTCTCCTTTTAATAAATCTTCAGAATAAAATAATTTAAAAGTATAATTAAAAAAAACCCCACTTTTCTATTTCTCTCTTCTTCCACTTCGCAAATGTGTTTTGAAATTTCCCTTATCTAGCAGAAGAGATGGTAAATGAGTTTACAGATAACACATTCAACCGACGGTAGCCAAATACGACTTCTCTCATAGGGTCTTGGACACAATTAGGTATTTAAAAAAAAAAAAAAAAAAACAACAAATAAAACCCCCAACCAAAACAGAATAGATTTTTCAGGTAAAAATGGGACTGACTGTCTTGAACATCACAGTTGACCTGAGTCTAAACGGTACTATGTATTAGAGTCTAAACATACGCAGCGACTGTTCCTTGTTACCTCGCAGTTACCCCACTTTCTCTGCACCCAGATGGAATGAGAACTCAAAGTATGAACTACACTGACACAGAAAGTGCTTTCACCCAATTTCTTGTAGAAATTGTAAAGCCTCAAGAGGCAGAGGAAAGCATCCAAGCTTTTGGTGTTTATGAGAATCCAAATGAACCTCTGAATCTTTTGAGGTTTCTTCATTGCTGTTTAAAAAGCATAAATTATAGAGTATAAGCAAGGATGCAGCCAGATTGTGCAGTCCATATATGGCAAATATTTACTCACATGAGCATTTCCACTCCATCTGCTCTGCAGATAGAGTTAAGTATTTCACAAACTGACACTTAATTTGGTAATACCAAACCAGAAAAGGCAGATCCACACAGGCATGGGCACTTTATACCATCCACAAAGAAACACACCATCTTCTCCCAGTTACGTGGGGTGGATACACCAGCAATTGGAAGTAGGTTTGCAGCGCTATACAACAAAACCAGAAATTAATGCACTTAATTTTTACAGGGAACGTTGCTGTATCCTAGACCACCACCGGCTCTCTGTGCTGGGATAAACCAGACGCCGAATGGTTCATTTGAATGAGTCCCACCTCAGCACCTGAACCAAGAGGCACACGTAGCCGGAGAGCTCATTTCTCTCTCATTTGCAACAAGGAATCATTTCTTGTAACTTACTGGGTCCCTGACATCCAGGCAGCTTGGGATTCTTAATTTAGCCACTAAATTAACGGTCAAAATCTGTTTGCTTGACTGCTAAAACCCAACCCTTGACTGCTAAACTCCAAGCCTTGATATCAGCAGGGGAATGCCGTAAGTAAGGAGAGAAGAATTCAGCACTAAAAATGAGGCACTGGCATTATATACTTTCTGGACTGAACTAGTGCATGAAAGAAAAACAGATTTCCATCAGAACATTCCACTTCAGGGAAAAAAAAAGAAAAAAAAGAAAAAGGAAAAGAAAAAAAGTCTACCTTTGTAATTTCAACGACATTTTTAAATTTTCTGAAGTAAAGCTTCACAAAGATGGTCTAATTCCTACCTTATGCCACTAATACCAAAATATTTATTTTGCCAATATCGTAACCTTTTCATTAAGGTAAAAAATCTTCACCTTGATTATCAGTTTGTTTAATTTAATTTAACTTTGATTTTATATTCAATTTATTCAAATTATATTACTAATTATATTGGTTTATTTCAGAATGTTGCAAGAAAAATTAATTTTTTCAGTGTTCCCATATCAAGTGCTCAGGGTTCTTTTGCAATTTGGAGTATATTTTGAGACAATTACTCTTCTTTTTAAGTCAGTCTGAAAACAAACCTTGAATTCTTAGAATTTCCATTATCTATTTACGCATAAAACTATTTTCTGCAACCGAAAAGTTCCCAAACACAACAGATTTGAAATAAAAGAAAATGAAAAGAATATTTACAAGAAAAATAAAGACAGGAAAAAATCCAAGTCGCTTCAATGTTCACGTCAGATTAGATACTGAGACCTAACCTGGCCCATGAGGGACTTTTATATTACCTGAAATTGCTGCCCAAAAGCTTTGAATGAAGAAAAGGAACCTAATCACCCCACTTAGATCTAGCAAACTTGACAATGGAAAGAGCTGAATTTTTTCATGAAGGTGGTATTGTTGGTAGAGTTTCAACATATGGGTATAACGTTGTTTATAAAACTTGATATTTTTTCCTCCCTACGCTTTGGGTTTTTTTAAGGCAGGTTTTTCTATAAGAAAAGAGCCAGCAGCTCTCTAGCAATATAGACACATTCATTTCCAGCTTCTGTTCATTAACGCAACAGAAACGTAGATGTTGAGAAAAGAATTATGAGTTTCAACAAACTCTTGCCGTGCAGATAAGAAACTCGCTCAGGTGGGGAAGCACTGCTGGCTCTGCTCTGCCATCTCATGAGACACACAAACCCCCGCAGTGTTCCCCTACCCTTCACCGCAGCAAACGCTGGCTGCTGGTGCTGCTATCAAGCTGCCATACCTGTATGGCTGCAAACCAGCTCTTTATTTGGGGATTGATCCCAGCACGTTCCTTCCCCTGCCATGGATGGGGCAGTTCCTGTGCCGGGGACACCTGTGCATGGGTCAGAGCATATACCATAGAGCATCTACGGTATAGATGCCTGCCTTGTTCTCGTATTCTCCCATCCCTGCTCTCGGAGAGCAGGATTCAACCCAGCCAGCCTCACTCACGTGGCCTGGGGATGGCAGGGCATCCTCCTCCAGGCTGAGCACAAGGATGGTACAGATAAAACCCGAATTTCCCGTGTTTTATTTGTTTGGTTTGGTTTTCTTTTAAATAAAGAAAGATGTGGTGTTCCGAGACTCCACATCTGTGCAGCACGCAGTTCCCACCGCATCCTTTCCATGCCAGGCTTTTCTTACACATTTCTCGCTGGCACATCTAAATTGTCACTCCCTGCAATGCGAGCGTGTTTTTGCTTCATCTACCTGACCTAGAAAAACACAGTAAAAACTAAAACCAAACAAAAAATCCAATACTGTCAGACCAGACGTTTTACCCCATATAATCCCATAGTTTTCAATTTTCTTAGTGTTTTGCAAAATACTCCTATTGCCCTGAGTGGCTGAGAACTTCAGACAAGGTTTGCGTGAACGATCCTTTGTAAGCCACTAGCCCCAAAACGCCGGCTTTCATGCACACTCAGTTTCTGAAGGGAAGCCATGAATAATGCAAAAGCTGAATGAGGCAGCTGGTTGTGCTTTACCACCGTACCAAAACAGCCTCTGCACCAGCATGCCCAAAACAGACCTTAAACCGCTTCTCCATACACAGCCCGACAATACTTTTTTTTTTTTTTTGACATGCACATCCGCTTTTGGAGTGCATCTGAGATGAGATGACTTACATGCTCTAAGTTCAATTAGGGAACGCAAAACCAGGGATGCAGGTACGGTGTATGCAAAGCGCACTCATAAATGCCATTTTTTGCAGGTGCTAAGCATGCAAAAATGACAAATTCTTCTAGCAATACAAATGCCAGGAATGTAAGTGACATTGTATAACAGCTAATGGAAAAAAAAAACCCCACAACCTTGACTGATTCAAAGAAAGAACAGAAATAGATATGGCATAACTTAGGGATTTAATAAGGAAAAACACTGCCAGGACACCAGAAATAGATGACAAATTCAAAAAGTATCCACTGTAGCTTACCCCAGGAATTGATATACACAGAGAGCTTTCCACAGTCTGTTTCGAAGGTTAGAAAATGTCCATATCAAATTACAGGGCACTACACACTTTCCATATCAGCTCTTAATTAAAGTAATACTGAAATAAAATGTTCCTGTCGTAGTCCCTTGTGGCCAAAGAGAAGTACAGAAGTATCTATTCTGAGTCTCTGAAATCAGATACACATTTTCCTTTAAACAGACACTTTCTAAGTACATATCAAGATAATTTAAATAAAACTAAATTTAATTCAATAAGAATCTTATCATTCTCATGTGGAATAAAACAAAGAAGAGTTTAAAAGATCCCCAGGGTAATCTTCCAGCACCCACAGTTATAGCCAAACATGCAATCTCTGCTAATAACTCTTATTTACATATATATTAAACACGTATACCATTAGGAGATAAGTACGTATTGATAGAACCATGAAGTTTAGTGGTTCCTTTGAACACATATTTCTAAAGTAAGTACCTTACTTACAATTTAATAGAAATTCTGGTTAATTTAGAGATTAAGAACTAGATATATATTTCTAGGAGTTCCTGGGAAGTTAAGCCTTGAAAAAATAGAAAGTTGCTAGAGATGTCTATGGGACAAAAATAATTTCAGCTTTTCAAGGGGTAGAAAATATTTGTTCAAAGCAGAAATGCAGTTACTCCCCCACTAGGAAAAAGCTAATAAAGAATAAACCCCAAATTTCCAAATATTGTTATACCTTTTCCACCTCCCAAGAAAAAAATAAGAGAGTCTTTCTCTGGCCTCAGCCTCTTCCCCGCCATTTGATATGAAACATGAAAAACGACTGAACTGAATTTCATAAACCTGACCTTTACACTGAAAGTGGTATTAAATTAACACAGAAAGGAGAAGCAAAATTAGAATTTTAGAATTAAAGATGGTCACTGAGCTAGGACTTGGACTTGACAAACACAATTAAATTCACTGAAAAAGACAAAGTGAAATCTACTTCATACTCGAAAATACTTCTAAAATAAATGCCTAAATGGCCTCAAGTTGTGCCAGGGGAGGTTTAAATTGTATATTAGGAAAAATTTCTTCACTGAAAGGGTTATCAGGATGGTGGAATCACCATCCCTGGAGGTATTTGAAAGACAGGTAGACGTGGTGCTGAGGGACATGGTTTAGCGGTGGACTTGGCAGTGTTAGGTTAACGGTTGGACTTGATGATATTAAAGGTCTCTTCCAACCAAAACCAATTCTATAACTCCACGATTCTTCTAAAAAAATCTTTAAACTTGACTTTGGTACTGCAGGTTTCAAAAGGCACTGCTTTCTGCAGGGTTTAGCAAGTGCTTTTGGAAATGCAGCCTTAAGCAAAGACATTTGTAATTAAAAAAACCCTGAAGTACTTGCTGGCATTGCCAATTGCACTCGAAAAAATTCTGTAATGCACTGTGCAGTGCATAGACACAAGCAACGAACCCTTATTTGAGAAACCAGCAGAAGGCCTGGAGCCTGGCCACGCTCCGGCGACAGTGACATCCTCCAGGGCGTCTGCACCCGCCGCCCAGCCCGGGCTGGGATCTCGCACGGGAGCAGGGTGGCAGCTGGGACACTGCTCTCCCTCCCTTCCCAGACATGTGTTGGGGTCCCCAACACCACTCCCGGGACAATCCAAGCTGGCCAGCACGTGCTGAGCAGTGGCATTAGCCACCGCGGCCCTTCAGCTGGCCCCATGGCTGTGTCTCGATGCCGGTGGCTCCTGGTGACTCATTTTCGATGAAAGTAAATTGCTACTTTCCGCCTTAGGAAACGGTGGCCAACTTGCCACGTTGAAGAGCTTGGCGTAACCGGCTCTGCCTTCTCCTTCATGCTAATTCACAACGCATTCCCCAAACTACACAAATAGTCTGCAGAATTGCCTTTGCGCACGTTTTGCCAGCGTATATATTTGCGCTTTCTCTTTTTAATTTTATTTTCTTTTCACTGGGACAGGACTCTTCCCCTTCTGCCCACGTTTCTCTCTGCACCACTTCAAATGAGATTAAGTTTAGGCAAAGAGGGGAGTCCGTGCTTGTGGCAGGACCATTGTGCATTAAGTGAGTTTATTTTGGTAGCAGTGTGTTCTGTCTCTAGTCACCGTCTTTTTACACATAATCAAAGCATGAAGATTTATTACAGGGAGCACTAAAAATATGGCTTGAAAAGAGCAAAAATAAAACCACAAACTCGCTTTACAGTTGTGGCCTTAGGAATGCAACTGGATTCAGTCTGCAATGGGGAGTGGCAACGCTGTCAGGTTTCAAATGGGACTTATCTGCTCAAGCTCTCCAAAGCAAGTTCTCCGGCTCACGGCATAGCCCTTAGAAAAAAGAAGAGACTTACAGGATGTCTCACAGCAACGTGATACACAAGCCACCATCTCTACAGGTCAGTCCCTAGCAGTAGGTCAGCAATCATCATCTCTCTGATGCCAGAATTTTCATTATAAGACTCAAGGCTCTGTGTGTATTTCTTGAAAATCCAACATCTAGAATCAAGAAACTGTAGAAGAACCCCTTCGCCCCCTCCCCGAAGCCCCCCTAAGGTTCCATTTTTGTTTCTTCATTTTAAATGTATTTATAGCCCTGATAGTTGTGGGAAAAAACTACGTCTTGAAAAAGGATAGCCCCTAGTCAGATCACACATGAAAAGACAAACTGAGGAAAAAAAAAAGCTGTGTGAATTATTCTTGTAAACTAACAAACGAATGCCTTCAAAGCCTGTCTCATAGTACTTTGAACAACGGAAACCGGGCAGCATGACTGGGGCCCATCATCACTACACCTGGTATCACAGACAATAAAGCACCCTCTAATTTTGAGACTATGGGTGGGGTTTTGTTGTTTTTTTTTTTTTTGGTGGATAGCTCCCAATCTGCTCTTCAAAGGTCTGAAAAATACTTTTCAAAAACAACTCAGTCAAAGACAACTAGCTGTCTGTCAACCACATGACTTGTACACAAGGATCCTGGAAAAACATTTCCCCAAACAGTGATTCTGGTCCCTGATGAGCACTCTAGGCTGGCAGTGAAGGCATCCTCTGCATTCAAGCCTCAGCGACGACGTAGAACCTATCAATCTCATTGCTTCCCCTGTCCTGGCACACCTGAGCTCCTTGATGATCCAGATAAGTCACCTGGAGAACAGCTTAGTCCACCCTAGAAATTTCAGTAAGCTGATCTTAAGGAAGCGTCAAGCACACATGCTCGTCAGTGGTCAGCAAATGAACTGTACATCTATATTACACAGCGGAAATCACTGCAACTCTCTTGCCACCTCACAGTTAATCAGCATAAGCCGCACATCTAATTAATTTATCCTCAACTTCTAGCAACAGGAAGATCTGAATAAAGCTTGCTGTGACATCCAGCACGTAGTCAGTAATATGCACTGGAGTGCTGCTGTGCTCCAGCTTGGATGGTTTTCCTAGATGAGTCTCTCCTTATTAGTTTGTCACCTTTAAACAGTGGCAATGAAAAATCAAAAAAAGAAAGGAGTTGACACTCCTAAACACACTCTGCGTACAATCATCCATTCAGATGGAGGCAGGTTTTCTTACTGACTCCAATTTAGACGTTTGTGGATCTTTAATAAAAGAAAAGGAAGTTATTATGAAACTTTTAAATTTATGAAGAATAACAGAAAACAACTTCCTGAATTTAGGTTTTTTCTCTGCATAGTGTAGTAATCCATTCACATAATGCATGTCTACAAAGCAAGTATAGCAGAAGATGACGTGGGTAAAGCAGGGATGCGACAGTCTTGGTCAGTATTACACAATAAATAAGGTTTTATCTCCTGTTTCTTTGTCTTGTGCTCTGCAACTGTGCCAAACCATTACACCCTAAAAAAATTTCCATTAAGATAGAAGCGGAAACCAAAGGGAAGCAAGGTTCAGAGGTCTCTGGAGCTTTTATTCGCAGATGTGATAGCCTTATGTTTCAGTGCATTTGTTCCCTTTGATAAAATGTGCTCAAAGACCCAGTTTTCAGATACATATAACATACATTTCCATTTTTTAATAACTTTTTCAGAACTTTCAGAAAATGTTGGTCTGGCTTTTAACGGATTACTCCCGAAGAAGACAGTAAAATATTCATGAACTTGGCACAGGGTATTCCAAGTGTCCATGTATTCTGCTCGACATCTGTAATACCAACACCATCTTTCCTACCTCTAAACTCTGGAGGGAGACATAGGCTCCACAAAACACAGGAGAAAATCCTGACTGGTTTGCATTATAGGTTTTAGTCCTAATTTGCTTCTTTGATTTGTCATGGCCAGCACAAATATACGCAAGTCGTTAAATACACTGGCCTTCCACATCTAGATAGCACCACTGACTTCCTTCAGGAGTTCTTTAAACTTGTATAGAAGTTATTTGAACGGTGCTTACTCCTGGCCTCTCCTTCAGGCTCAGAGGGGTCTTTAGGCGCAGCCGGAAAAAGGGAAGGGAAGCGGCGCCTATTTCCTGTGGGCACATGTGCAGGGAGAGATGGCTGAAGGCTCCATGTTGCGAGGAAAGGTGCATCCGCTGCTTTACTTGCTGACCTTTCCACAGGATGGCTGGGCTGTTCAGCGTAACAGCATGAAAAAAAAAAAAACAAAGAAAAACCCCAAACTGTAATTTCCCTCTCTCCCACACCAGGCACACTGCAGCAGTGGCCCCAGTGCAGTCCCACGCTTCCCAAAGCCTACAGCTGACATAGGCTAAACAAGAAATCGCAAGGATCTCTCTCAGCTTGTGGAAAGGTCCCAGAACGACTTGATGGAGTAAGAAATCCTTCTTTTAAAATATTGAGGCCTGGGGTTTGCACACAGCGATAATGTTTTAATGCCTACTTTTTACGTAAGGAGCTAACATCCATGGAAGACCCAATATATCTCCATGTAACCATATATCCCCATTTTCAGAGAGAATAGAGGGGGGTGCAAGCAAGGTCCTGGGCATCCAGCCCAAAGCATGCACAGTAAATACATCACCAGTTTTATGGTCCACTTGAGACTGTTGAGTTGCCCTAACTACAGGACTAACAATGGGAACTGCCTTCTCAGATATTTTTTTTATTAATAATAAAAAGGACAGCTTTGCCCTAAAGAATAAGCTAATACTTATAATGAATTTCCACTGAACTCCATCATTGCTGGGGCAAAGAATCTGTTAACATTAACATAAGGCACATCTGGAGACGCTCTAGTCCACCGCATCTGCTCCAAGCAGGATCAACTATAGCAGGTTGCTCAGGACCACATACAGTCAGGTTTTGAAAAGCTTCAAGGATAGAGATGCTACCACCTCAGAGAGAAAAAGAAAACAAACAAACAAGCTCTTCCTAACATTTAAACAGTTTTCTCTATGTTTCAATTTGTGCCCATTGCCTTTTATCCCATCACTAGGCACCACTGAGAAGTGCCTGGCTCTGGTTTCTTTACCTGCCCCCTTCAGGTATTGATACACAGAATTAAGATCCTCCCCAAGCCTTCTCTGAGTTGAACACTCACAGCTCTCTCGGCCTCTCCTCGTACCAGAGATGCTCCAGTCCCCTCAGTCATCTTTGCGGCCCTTCTTTGGACTCTCTGCAGCAGATCCATGTCTTCCTCATGCTGGGGAGCCCAAAAGATACTGCGTTGGTGCCCTATTGCCCCTAAAGACAAGCTTCCAAGCTTTATGGAATACACGTGCATTAAACATTCTTTAAATAAACAAAATAGAAGATGGAACTGGAGAAGCAGAAATTCACTGGCACGTGCTAAAATATCTCCTTGTTCTTCCAACACATGATTATTTTTGGCCAGTTTTATTGACTTAAATCACTCTTTGCTCTTTATTTATTCTTGTTTTTTAAAATAATCAGGTTGGACTTCCTTTCTTTTATTCTCCAAGTGTGCTGTCCTGGAGGTTGTTATTGCTAGGGAGGATTGTGGGTTTTTAATTTAAATGTACATTTCCACCACCATATATTGGTACAGTGGCTTTTCCCTCACAGAGCTGCTACAGAACCATAGTTCAGTCATTACAAAACCAAGTTTGAAGAGAATAATGAATCTTGGCTTTATTATTGAATAAATCTTGGCTGTTTTGGCAGTGTTGTTTTGAATGACTTTTTCTCTTTAATGCTTAAGTTTCTTGAGTATATTTAGCTTTTTTTCATTAAACGTTATTTGAACTGCAAGCATTTCTGACAAAACTTAAGAGGTGAGCTTGTGGAGCTGACATGCACTCGCTTTCTCTATCCATGATATATGCTATGAAAAATTATAAACTCTCCACTGTAACCTCAAAATGTTCTGTGCTTAAGTACCTTGCTTGATGAAATCTTGGCCACAGTCTTAATTACAAAAAATTAATAACGTCGATGGAGCTTTTCTCCCACAAGAGAAATAAAGAAATACCCCGATTACTGTGTTCTGCTTTCTACCCTTCATATTTCTTTTTAAATCTAGTTTGAATATTTTTGCAACAGATTTGCAGGTAATTTTCCAGTCTAATAATGAGAGATTCCATTTCCAGAGTTTAAGTTTCATGCAATGAAAAAAAGGATCTTATACAAACTGTGATTGAAGTATTCTGCTATCAGGACAGTTGACTCCATTTTATTTCAGTATCTTTGAAGGACTCTATTGCAGTTTTAGGTTCCTCACAATGCCAATTCTGTTATTTTTTTTCCCATCTCATCAATGCTCTACCGAGTAACTAAATGACGGAATCCATGATATTAATGAGATCATTAAAATAAACAAAATAAAATGCATTGTCTTTTCCCTCCTAAGAAGCCCAGTTTTCCGTGAAACACAAGCCTGCTGCTCGAATGCCACTTCCCTAGCCATGACGTCTAATTCCTATTTCCTACAACTCATCATTTGACTGTCTTTCCCCCCAGCCTTTTCCAATGTCTTCACTGTGGCCTCAGAGTTATTAATACTGAACACTCTCATCACTGGGACTAGAATGTTTTAGCATTAAAAGCCAGAGACTTGGATGATTTTCAACTAAAGATTAATGCTTTGTTTTCAGTAAAACAGCACAGTATCCTGCTGTCCAGCCATCTCTTGCAGAATTTTTTCCATTCTCCCCACCAGGGAATGGGACAACCGGAGGGCTTGTCATGAGCTTTCTCTATTGTGTAGAGTGTTGAGATCAGGAGCTGCTATCAGAAGTGCAATCAGAGCACAATTAAACTTTTCACACCACTATATCCAAAATGGCAAATTCATACCCTCCTCCTATCTTGTTTATTACTCACTGGGACTGACCCCAGCTGAGGTTCTTCCAGCTGTATAATTCCCCCAGACCAAAAAATAGATCTCCCTTTGCATACCTATTCAGGGACAAAACACCTAGTCATATGATTCTCGGAAACAACAAATATACAATTCAGAGATCATCTACTTGATCACTCTGCCTTGCTGAGCACACGGTACACATTTCAACCTGATGAAATGCCAGAAACAAAACTGAACTGATGGAAATTTTCTGTCCTCATAACTGGTACTTAGTAGTCACTGTGAATAATCATTTGCAGAAGACTTTGCTGGAAAAATCGGATAGTTAATCCGATCTGTTTCTAAATAAACAAACGAATTGCAAGAAGGTATAGAGGAAAGCAACGCAACTGCATCCTTGGTTATGGTGGAGGACCTATTGTACAGATACACTTGGTGGTTATTATACTTTGGAAGGATGTTGAAAAATTGGAGAGAATTCAGAGTCACATGAATGAATAAAAAAATGGAAAATATGCCTTGAAGTGAGAGACTCCTGGTGCTCAATCTATTAGCTTAATGAAGAAAAGGTTAAAGGATAATTTATTAGTCTATAAGTGTCTATTATCAAAGGGAATGAAAATTGATAATTGATGACTCTTCAATCTAGCTGACAAAGGCTTAACAAGATTCAATGGCTTGAAGTTCAAATTAGACAAATTAAGGTCCAGAATACGGGGCACTTATTTTTTTTCTTTACAGGGAAGACAACCAATTAAAGGTTGCAACAGATGCTCCATCACCGGAAACTTTTAAATCAAAGTCACATCAACAAAGTCATAAAAGGTGTCTGAAAGTAAGTCACAACTGTTGGACTTCAAGAAAGCTTTCAGGCAAGTTGCTTGAGTGATGTTACACAGGCCATTAGCTCGCAAAGGTCCCTTCTATTTGTAAAATCCTAGTAATTGTTCTACCACATCAGAGTTACGTAGACCACATTTTTTTTTCTTCTCTGAACATATAATCCTGTATCAGAGTGCAATAAATGTTTCAAGACCTCTTTCACCACCAGCCAAAGGAATAGTGGAGGAACAAAGGCGAGAAGCTGTATTTCCCCAAACGGCAACGTGCGAGTGAAAGAGTGCGATACAAATCACTGGAGTTGCTAAACATTTTTATTGAATACTTAGGAAGCAGAATAAATTAGAAGGCAAAGTTTAGGCTCTTCTTTAGAATAAGCAGCTGGTAAAACCCTTCTGACACTAGATTACAGTCTCTGCTTTGGCTTAAGAGTTAAGTAGTCATTACATTTCCCTACAGCCTACCTTTCCAAGGAAAACACATTCTCTGTGCACCGCAGTCTTCGACAATGGGATTAAGTATTACTGGCAGACAATACCACTTAAAACGTTAGCTGCATCAACCTCTATGATGAATGAAAGAGCTATTAGTCTGCAGTGCCTCTTTTAACAGAAGGACAAAAAAAAAAAAAAGCCCTTATGCTCCTCAATAGGGGGAAAAAAAATACCTAGAAGGCAATATACCTCATCTAGATAGAAAATGTACATGAAAAATGGCTACAACAAGATTATTTACATTCTTTAGTCATTAGGGATAAAGAGGATGCTTACTGACCCATCTTTCTAAACAACAAATTGAAAATCCTCTGTGATAAAATCGCTCTGCATTGTGATTTCCAGTTCTGTCAGATACTCCAGAAAAATGGCGTTCACTTAGCATATCTATCTACTCAGTGACTGATTTGTGGTCTTTGCAATTTAGATACTCAGCCTCTCTTTCAACTCCACACGTCTATTACATTTGCTACAAATTGTATTAAGCGAGCATGTGCTTGGGGAGAGCGGAACTGCAGCCTGGAGAGCCGGGTAGCCTGGGGAGATTGTGTTTCTCTACCCAAATGCTTCAAACGAAGCCTGGCTGAGTTGAACTTGGAAATACTCAGCCTGGGATTTGATGCTGCTGAGTTTCACTGCTGCTGCTGTAAGAGGCTCGGAAGTCAAGCTGGCCTCATTTACTCAATGCTCCGGGGCTGCAGGAGAGGTGGAGAGGTTACTCCATGAGCTCGGGCTAGGAATTGTAGAGTATGTGCACGTCCTAGGTTCACAGAGTGCTATTCTGCCATAGCACTTCAGGAAAGGAAACCAAATTTTTTGCAGAGCCTCTTAGAGTAGAAATAATCATAGAATGGTTTGGGTCATAAGGGACCTTAAAGATCATCTAGCTCCAACCCCCCTGCCATGGACAGGGACACCTCCCACTAGAGACAATAAATGCAAAATGCCTCTATTTTGAAACAGAAGGATAACAGCAGGGAAGATTTGGGTACCCGCACAGAGACAACTTATGGACTGAGCACAAGACTGAGCTTATCTTACACTGTTTAACCTGAATGCCACAGAAAACACATCCTATGCAATATGCTGTATTCTGCCAGGGCCTCTGCCTGAAAACTCCTGCCCCTCATCTTCCCTTTTACAGCACAAACCTGCCGCTTGTTTCCCAGAGTAAACATCTTAGACAAAGCCATGCATCAAATCCATACATTTGGGAAGTACAGTTCTTCTGACTGATGCTTATGTTATTATGTCATCCTATCCAGCAACAACCTAATTGTAGATAATGTGAAGCAGATCAACTTCTGTAATCTTCTCTAAGAAAGGAAAAAAAAAAAAAAAAAGAAAAGGAAGAGGTTATGGTTATTACACTCTGAATTTATCCTGAAGAATCTAAGAAGCTATAACAAAGAAGGATAAAATCAGCCTATATGCTGCCAACATTTATACATACTCAGAGGTCACTTAGGATATGTGATGGTTAAAGCACATGTGCTACCAGATATCAGCTGACCAACCTATGGGAATGAATACTGTGAAAAATATCAATGCGAAGGAGGGGGGAAGAAGAGGGTCATTAGTGCAAGATGCTTGAAACATCAAGATGCAATGAGCAGGACAGAGCTGCTGATGAGAACACTCAGGGGATGCAGCATGAAGATCTCTGGACTGAGCGAAGTGTCGTGGTCAGGGAAGGGTAATAAAAAGACTGGAACATACACCATCTGGTATAACAGAAGGGAGGATGGGAAACATCAACAGGGAGTTATATTTGCTAGGGAAAGCCAGACGGTGAAAGCATTGATTAAGATTATTTTGTTGATTAGGTGGTACTCTCTGATTTATGTGCTGGTGAAGGAGGAGCACTTACTATGCAAAGGCTGTGCCGCCCAGGCAGCTGAAGTGGGATCGGACCCGGGGGGAGCTTTAGCGGTTCCCCTGTGGAGCTGAAAGGAAGGGTCACGCAGAAGCAGGGCTCACTTATGGATTCGTGAGGTCCCGCATTCCCACGTGAAGAAAAGGAGCCATGAGGATTTGCGACAGTGACGTGATTCACCTCTGCCTATAGTAGGGAAGCAGCACGTAGAGGGAGCCAAGGCACTGAAGGGAAGAGCGCTGCAACAAGAGAAACCATTTGGAAAATAACTGGTTGAGCAAAATATGTATATATTTATATCTCCATGTATATATTTATACATATATATGTGTGTATATATATATTCATATCCATCCAGGGACAAATCATCAAATGATGTAAAGCTGTTGAGCTACACTGACACCAAAGACACACATTTCCTTTGCCCAGAGACCTGGGCTGTTCCTGGGACAGAAAGGGTTAGAAATGGAAGAGGGAATATAGGATCAATGACTCAGATTAGAGTTGCTCCCAGCTTCAAAAGTCCTCAATGACAAAGCACAGCAGAGGCAGTGCAAAGGACATGCAATAATGTACCTCATCGGATAAATTTAGTACCCGCCTCACTGAAAGGTGGCACCCTGTGTGGACAGGAAGCCAAGAAATAAGCCAAGGATTTAAGGGAGAGGGCTTGCACAGGACACTATTATTGGTATCAATCGATCAGTGGGTAAAACGGGAACAACGTGACATCAGCAGCAATGCACAGCCAGTGAATCAGCAGAGGGAAAAGGGCAGTAGGTGAGCAGCACCAGAGAACAACATTCGGGTTGCCTGGAATGAGTCGCTGAGAGTGTTTTTGTACCACTGAGTCAGGAGGGATGAGCAGTACAGCAGGATTTGCAAAACCCCAGTGGTGCAGCACTGCTCATTTTCCTCACTCTGAAACTGCGGGGGAAAAAACCTGGAATGTCTGAATGCCAGCAAACCCTGGAGAAAAAGCGAACAAGCATTTACTTGCTGTTTAAGCGAAAAGAAAAAAACACAAACCAAAACAAAACACTTTTCATGCTATGCTTAGAGGGTTTTTCCCCCCTCAAGACATAGGACGTGTTTTATACTACACCAGAAACACCATTTAAGGAAAATCCTGTTTTCCTGCAGGTGAAGTGTCACAAAGTGAAAAATGGCAGATTCCCGCAGATTTATCCACCAATAAACACACACACGCACATTCCTTCACAGCTCGCAAATCTCATCAGCAAATGTTGACCAACCTCCAGTTACTCTAGATAAGCTGGATACAGGTTAAGTCAGACACAGGTAGGTTACACAAAGTGCAAGAGGGAGGCAGATCCACTAATGCTGCAGCGTAGATGGGTATAAATTCACTTCCCGTTCCCTTTGAACTATCCGAATGGGAACAGCCCTAAATATTACAAGTATTACATTTCACTATTCAATAAAGTTGTGCTGAATAGAATTATCACCTTGAAATTACAGGGTAAAACTCCCTATACAAAAACAGATTAAAGACAAATTAGACTGTGGGCCAGGTCACTATGATTGTTAATTAGTGATAATGGAAATACAATTAGCATAATGAGTTCCAATTACTGTATATGGAGAAATATGAGCATACTGCTTTCATAAATCTTGGTTCCAGGAAAAATAAAATGCATCTGGTTTAACAAAGCGTGCCCTTCTCCTTTGCAAAAAGCTTCCTGGTAAATATCTTTTTATGAAGCTAAACCTTTCTTTTGATGGGTTGTGATTTGGAAAAAAAAAAGAAAGCGTCAGAATGGATTTACCCTGTCTGATAGCTGAACAGTTTTGTATTAGCTTGGCTTCTGTTTTAAGCTTCCTAGAAAATCTTACCATCTGTTTCTTCAATCCTGGGTTAAACAACAAAAGACAAACTCACAGACCATTACATCAAATGCACTTATTGTCTTTGAAATATCTAGGGTTCCCCCCCTCCCCTTTTCTTTTTCTCCTTCTCATAAACTGTGAAATTGGAAAGCCAATTATATTCAGATATTTACACAATTCGGAATGGCTTTTCAAAACCTCATGCAAAAACAAGGTGATGAAAGACAACAGCTTTACAAATAGCAACAGCAGCATGTCTGATGGTTACTTCATGAAGAATTCTTTTATTTATTTCCATAGCAGTTTGACACCTCTGCTAGAGCAGGCACAATCAAGCTGGATTTGGCGTATCACTCGTTGGTTAAATTAATAAAGTGGGGATTAAAATTATGAATTTACAGATGCTGCAGATTGGAGCGCTAATGGAAATAAAGTCTTAGTAAAGCTCTGCAGACCTGCAAGCTTGACTCCATGCCTCTATTCAAACAAGCTGGTGTTAACTATACTGTTAGATAGCTAATTATGAAGCTACTCGCTGTTTCCATGTGCTAAAGAGGATTCTGGGGTAATACGGCAAGGATTCAAGAACATGAAAAAGTCCAGCCACATGAGAGGACTAGATGTAGTGACATTAGATTCTGTCCCTTGGAACAGATCCTCCAGCCTTCTTATTTAGAGGGGAAGCAGGCAAAAAGCTGTGTAAGACCAAAAAGTCACAGATAGGTAAAGTGGATAGGACATGAATTGCATTCATTAAGGAAAATTACACTTTTGTTACGTCAACAACATGATAATTACCTGTAGACATAGATGAACTCTCTTCTCTCAACAGTCACGATACTTTGCAGCTATAGTGCAGAACCAACTAACTCCAAACGTATCCACATTGACTGTCTCACATGAAAGCACGCCAGTATCATATAACTTCAGGGCAGCGTCAATCCCTTAAAGGCTAAGGAAACATGCATTTTGGAAGAAGAGATAGTAGGTAAGGACCTGCCCCGGACACTTACTGAGACTGCCTCAGCTCTGCAGAGCATGAGGACTTGCCCTGGTGATGGGATCACTACCTGACGAGAACCCATTTTCTTCACCAACTGAGTAGCTCCAAGATAGATTCAACTTTTCTGATTTTAGCCCTCTAAAAATAAACCCCAAATGCTTCAGAATGCCACGCAGCCTGGCCCTGAACTTCCCAAAGATAGTGATGGCTCATAGGAATGTCGTCACCATAGCATTTCTGTGCTTTCAGGTTGCTATTTTAAAGACCCATGAAAGTACACAGAGCAAGTGAGTTAAAAGAACAGGCTGACAGCTAAGGGAAGGGGCCTGTGGAAGAAATAATGAGTGAACATGTCACTAAAGATTGTATCTTGACACATATGCACAAGAAGGCTGAATTCAGTGTGTACAGGCAATCACAGTTCTCACATTACCTCACTTTGCAACCTTAGCAAAGGCCTTTAAGGGTTGTTGCGTGCTTGGTTATTTTCATCTGTGAAAAGAAGATATCTCAAACAAGATCATTCCGATAGGCACAGTATCTTAAGCACAATAAGCGGCATTCTCAGCGATAACAAAGCCTACAAGATAAGTGGATGAGTCAGACCACGGGAGAAAGAGAGAGGGAGACAGAGGCACGGAGGCAAAAAAATACCTTTCCTCTGAGCACACACAGGTGCTGGCACATTACTTGACCATGAGCCTTGCCCACCGATACACAACACAACTAAGGCAATAAAAAGAGCTTTACTGGGAGTATCTAAACACAGTTGTGCTGATTAGGGGAAGATGTTATTCTGGGCTTTTTCCTGATAGCGGTAACCCTTTGGTGGAAGGGAAGGGTTCAGAGGGACAACTGACCCTGTGCCAGTTGTAGCCGTCAGGCGTGCGGACACCAGCAGAGCCCACTCATGCCCACGTAAACCCGATGCATCTCCACGTTATTTTGAATTTATGGCATCATCCCTCAGAGCGCAGGCAAGTATTTCCACAAATGAATGATCTCAATCAGAAAACCAGTCCTGTGGCAAGGGATACATATGGCCATCACTCCCAAGAACAGCTGTCAAGCACTAGCCCTGCCCACTTCCCACTGTGTAACGTCCGTGGTTGCTCAGTCAAGCGAATGACCTTATAAGCCCACACAGGTCCAATCTGAACAGAAAATTATTAGGAAAAAAACTGGTTTTCCTTAAGACTTTGCAGTCTAACAGGGAGAAATAATACACTTGGATGGCAAGTGAGTCTAAACTGCTTTTGTTACAGTTCTTTTGAGTATAAAATCTCTCTACATGGAAATAAAAAAGCTCGTTGGAAAGATGAGTGCTAGACCCCCACCCTCTCTATCCAAAGCATGCTGTTCAATTTAGCATGTGCTTCACTGAATAAATAACACTCCCAGCCATGATGCTCTCCCTCCAATATGCTTAAGTATTGATAGATTGCATCGCTCTATACTAAGTCTGTGTGGAACTTGTGACATTTGCCCAGTGATTTGGTAAATGAACTTGGAATATTTGACCCATGGAGCCGAGATTACGCCTTATTTAGACTGAATGGACAAGATCCTTTGTTGTATCCAAAAAACCTGACAGATACGGCTAACCTTTTCAGCTGGCTCCTCTGGGTATTTAGCTACGAGGAAAGCGACACTCCATGATGATTGCTGAATCTCAGATCTCTTCCGCATATACACGTATAACTGCGTACTCTGCAGGGATCTGTGATACAGGCAAGTTGGCAACTGAAGGACCTTCTCCCAGACTGTGTTCTGATTTATGTAGACCTGCCACGGAGTGACTGATACAAGTGAAATAAATCTGTTTAGGACTTAAAAGACATGAAACTTGACAGACATTCAAAATAAGTCAGATTCAGCTATTTCATGTTTTATCTTCTCCTGTGCTGTATCTCTAAAATGAGATTAGCTAACACGGTCAGGGGGCAGCGGGAGGGATAAGTGGGCGCAGGGTTTGGACACAGTCTCCTAGGAGGGGTCTCCTACCCCTAACCTCCGATTCTCTGCTACAGCCACACATTTTTCACTATGCTTTGATCTTGGCTGACATTTTTAACTTGGTAACATTCTCCAAGACAATCTCAAGGCTGTAAAATTACATTACTCAATGCAAGAAATAGCTCTTATCAACTGTCCTGCTTTGGGCTTTTGAGATACATTTCTGTATAGGGCAATCACAACGTTATTACTCAAGCTTAAAAGGAAGCCAAGATGTTGATGACTTGCCCCATCTCACCAACTACCTGAATGCAGAGAGCTTGCTGGAAAAATATTTAAAATATACTCACTAAACACTTGAGAGATCTCCTACGCTGATAGAGAGTGCCCACTCAGTATCACCGAAACAGCTGCAGAAAAATTCTGGATCAAGTCTTAGGACTTTCACAATTTTCCAGTAACCCTATTTTTTTTCCTCTCTCCCACAGATATACACGCATCATTCTCCCAAGCGAAATACAAGCATTCTCCCATCTGACTCATGCAAAAAATCAGGAATGACCCAAGCAAAAAATCAGAAACAACCCATGTTCTGTGACTCGGAATACTAAAGGACAGCTTTTGCTTCCTTCCATTGCAAAGTTCGCAGTACCTAGTCTTTTCTAGTAGAGATTACAGTTAAGGGCTCTGAATTGGTAACCTCTCTTGCATGCTTAACTATTCTGCTAGCAAGTTAATGTGTCCCTGATTTTTGAGCTGCGGTACTGAACCCTCCCAGGCTATGCTACGCACAAGGGCTGGTGGAGGTGAAGAGGCAGGTAGAAGAGCAGCGTGACAGCAGCGCAGCTCTCAGCTCGTGGGTGTCAAGGTTTCTAGCACATCATTAACTTGGGTACACCGATCATTCAGCAATACCTTCCATTTATAATAATCCATCTGGGCCATAAATGGTCCATAATGGGGTTGAATTAGCACCACATTCGGAAGCCTACTTCCCAGGTTTAGTACATTATATCTCAGCATTAATACTGCCTTCTGACTTGGTGGAGATTTTGTATTCAACAGATCTTGTTGGTGCCAGGGATGATTAAAATGCGACAGATATTAGTTACCGTTCCCAGTAAGTTGGTTAGTGCATTAAAACATTGCAACTGAAGACTTATACATCCTCTAGATACATGGGAGATCACATCAAAGGAAAAGGTATTCTCATATTTTACTAGTTTAACTTTGTCCTTGTTCCCCATGAATTAGAAATCCACTGAGTGCAAGAATATCTCCCCAAATGAAACAGGGAGTATGATTTGTTCATCTTCCTATTCTTTCAAATGCTTTTTCTTGTAAAAACCTCAAAAACTCTTCACATAGGCATGTTCAGCTTTTTTGGTTTTTTGAGACAGGTATAACACTATACCACTGCAGCATCTATGTGTGTATCTCTGTGTACACCCAATATACCATGCTATGAAGTTCCCTTACAAATTATCTGCCAGCAAAAAACACAGTAGAGAAGACATTCTTGAGAGTTGGTGGCCTTGAATGTTGCCCCACAAAACCGCCCCCAGGTGTTACAAGGATGCTGGCACGCAAAAATTTGCAAACGCAAAGTAATCTCTTATGAAGCGATAGCTACAAAATAAAGCTTCTCTTTCTCCTCTCTCTCTCTGCCCTTTTTTCAAGCTTTTGTTCTCCCTCTTCTTTCCTCAGAAGGCAACAGGAACCAAAGGGAAAATCAGCTGCAGCAGAAAGAGTATCAACATACCTACTTTCTACCCAGAGCAAGGTCCCCTTGGGGTGAGGCCAGCACCGCTTTCCATAGGGAAATACAGTTCCCTCCTCCAAGTGTCAGAATCTTACCCCATAACTCCTAGGTTTGCCTGCAGCCTTTCTTTTTTTTTTTTTTTTTTTTAATAACAGAGCATATTTTTTACATCACAAATATTGTTTATGTCTGTGGAACAGCCTCTTTGTGTTTTGTTTTTCTGGTGCTGTGGATGTACATCAAACATCATAATGAAAGAAGCCATCCATGAGGTGCACTGCACCACAGATAGATTATGTAAATATTTTTAATGATCTACCAAGCAAATAACAAATTTAAGAGAAATATAATTATCTTTAAATCCTGCACATTTACAAATGTTTGCTTTTAATCCTTTATGTAACCTTATTAAGAAATTCAAGATGGATACATTCTCCCACTGAATCTGACAAACATCTGGTTTACAATAGAGTCATGTGATGAAATTCCATCCAGAATCACATTTGCTCTTCAGTGTGTTTTCTCCCACTATCATTCATAACACAGAACTTCTGTGTTTTGTCTGGGATATAAGACAGTACAACGGTATGTTTTTATTAGGAATAATGCACAGTCCTCTCCCTTATAGAATTTAAATCTGCTATCTATGGGTACGTATAGTCAAAAATATTGATAGTCTCCCTTGTGGGTTCTGCTGAGACTTGGGTTTAATTGTAGTGAACTTTGAATTCCTATCTTAAGGTCAGTTATTAACTATTGATGGATTCTCCTTTTCTCCATTTAATGCTAAAGTATTCATACTAACCAAGATAGATGGGAACGCTGAAGAAATTTTTCAAAGCCATGGCTGTGCAAGATACCCTTACACTCTTCCGATGTGACAAACGGAGAGCCCTTTTCTAAAGGTGGTGATCACTCATGTTCAGCTTAAAAAGGAAAACACAACACAACACTGCGCTGCTGACCCCTTGCCAGTTTTTTTTTCCCCGAGTACTATCTTCCTAGAAACAAAAGGTCCTATATGTTGCTGTTAGGAGAAAATAAAATAAAATTTCCTCAGGCACAACCTTGGATACCAACCTTGAAACCAAATGGGGTCAGAATGCAAAGGAGCAACCACAGCACCGCGCACCACCCAGCCGGGCTGACAAACAACTCTGCTCCTTTGGGCTTCCCAGAAGGAAAAAGAGTGCCCCTCAGAGATTTATAAACACATACATAATAAATGGGAGGCTGAAGTTTAAACTGTTAGGAAGCATTCTCTACTCCGCTTCCGAAGTCCTCTGTGATTTAAAGAGCTGACATTTACTGTGTGCAGGCCTATTATTCAGAATGACTGTTTGTGTATAGACAATATTTTAAAATGGCTTGCTGTAGATGAAAAATTCTTATTAAGTCAGAAAAACAGTTTAAGTAGGTAACACTCTCCCAGTTTAGACTGCTATAAGTCTCGCTGACCGGCTGTAGGGAAGGCACAGGGCCAGGAGAGCCTGTCAACACCGTCTGCACAGGGACAGTGTGGGTCCAGCCCTGCAGGTGCTTGGCCAAAGTGCGCGTGACACCAGCCAAGGCTGCGGTCACCTTCCCGTCTCCCGTCAAGCAATGGACACAAAGAGGTTTGGTACCACTGTTAGGCATTTAAACCTTCCTGTATCACATAAGCTTTGTGCTGGAGCTACAAAATGTTTGCCTCCCTTAAAGACAGTGGCACAACTCACACTGATGTCCTCCTGATGTCCTCTCTGGTCCTTAAAAGCATTTGGGTAACCAACACTTGGCACCAACCAGACAAGTAAAGCCCTGAGCTCACCAGCCTGGACTACCCTTTTCTCTCACCACATTGGTAGGTTTCCCAAACCCAGCCTTCTCCAACCTGTCGCTTTATGCCACAGTCCTGCTGGCCATCAAGCAGGACATATTTCTGAGAGGACCAGAGATCTGCCAGGAAGCACTAGACCTTCCTCCAGCAAAACAAATGACTAACCAAAACTAAAGCATACACACAGGGTTTTGATTTTACATTGTAATAATTACAAGATACTCCCAGCAGACTTAATACTTTGTCTTTATACAACATATCAGTGTGTCTCAATGCGCCTTTCAAAGCACGTTCACACAGTTGCGCTTTTCTTCAGGCAGCTCAACGCTTGCACACCATCCAGACCTGAAAGTACAGCCTTTTATTTTCGTATATACATTTTGCAGGTATTTTTCCAACAGAGAAATTTATACATAACTGAGGAACAACAAAACAAGTGATATCTGACTGCACCAGCAGTGACAAGCTTGGCTACATCTCTCCAGCGTGTAAATTATTCTACACAAAACACCCCACTGCGTGTTATGTTACTGTCATTATATTTGATAATAACACCCAGTTCAGAGAGTGCTTCATATGTAATATACAGATTTGGCTAAATACAGCTGGGCTCAGATTTGTCTGATCTGGTAGAGCAAATCATCCTTCTTGAAGTTCGTGCACTAAAATACACACTTTAATCCTGATGCCTTCCATGAGTGTAGGTTTAAATAGGGGGTTATAAACAGGGGACTTTGACCCCGAACTTTACATTCAGACCTCTATGATGAGATTGTTGGAGGCAGCAAGCAGCGCCATTGTCCACTGACATCAACTGAAAGAAAGAGCTATCACACTTTTGAAAAATCAGCGCACAAGGGTACAGAATGGACACAGCGAACATGGACCCAGATTCTGGAACTAGAAAAATCTGGGTTTGAACCAGCATTTGGCAGCAAGAGTGATACAAGTATGTAGGGAGCACACTAAGGTACTTGCATGCTTTACAATAGTAGTTCCACGACCCATATTTGCTCAGTCATCAGTCCCATCCCTTGCATGTTTTGACCCAACCTAACCACCATTCCCTTGGCCAACTGCCTAGCAAGGACCAGGTATTTTCATTTCCATGCAACCACCCTCATTTTGAAGGCAAAAGCGTGTGAGAATTTGCAAGTGGGCAGCTCTGTGCCTAAGAGCCTCAATGCCACAGAATGGTCCCTGACATGTTTTATTTCTCAATATACAGATACACGTGTATATATATATATTGCTGAAGAGGTTGATACACCTTGGACACAACAGGAAGACCTATGGGAAAAGTGACATTATAATAAATGGGCTTCTGGCAACCAGTTTAATCCTCTCTCTTCTTGAGTTTCTTATGCTGCAGAACAAAAGTCCAAATGAAAACCCCAAGCTACCATTTTATAAAGCAACCACAGAAAAATTCTTAACAATTAAAACAGAAAAAAATTTACAGCCAAACTGTGACTCCCAATATACTTTTCTGTGAATGGGTTGAAATGACTAATCATCAGCAGCTGATCAAGAAACAATTTAATCTCAGCTAAGGCCTGTGAAAAATCAGCAAAGACAAAAAGTAAAGCAAAGCAGACAAATGTTACAAGATTTATCCTTCTATCCAAGAATTTCAAATTAGAAATGGAAAAATATTTGCTTTCTCCCCTTTATAAATCACACCCTTTGATATGCACTATTTTTAAATACTGTCTATGAAATATTAGTACTTCAAAACAGATTTAGTAGGTTTTAGCGGTTTCTACTGAATAGATAATTTATGAGAACTTTTGGCTTCTTTAGTTTTATTAAAAGTGTGGAATATAATACCATTTGTGCATCAAGAAACAGTGTACTCCCCAAGTGTTGGCAGCAATTCCTATAAAACACATAGCTCTTAATCATCTGGTTCAGGCATTTTTCCTATTTGTGAAGTCTGCGTCTTATTTTTTTTTTTTACCCAGTTAAGCCAGTTTTATTTAAAGCATAATACTGCACATGTAATTTTGACTTTCTTATTGATCTCTTTGAAGGCGATTTTTTTGGAGAAGGAAAAAGAATGCACATAATGCACAGTCCTTCCAGCAAAGATCCTCTGTAAAAACGGAAAAGTCAGTTTTCACTAAAAAACGGGGTGATGAAGGATAGGAAGCAAGCAAGAACCTTCTCATCTTTGCATCTTCCCACAAAAGTATCTGAGGTATGACAGAGAAAACTTCCTCCTATGCTAAATATTAAAAAAAAAAAAACCCCAAACTAATATTCTCTTAGTTTTTTCCTAGGATTGAGAGGGCCTATAGAAGTCCAATGAAGCCAATGGAAATAGTGCTTGTCAGTCCAGGGAAATCAGGATCAGGCATCAGCTTTTTGCAGCGGTGAAGTGAATAGCAAAGCTCCTAATGACTTCATCGGGACTTGGATTTAGCCCTGGCAGGAAACACAGCCATAAAATCATAAATTCACTAAGATGAAATTCCAAGTGAGTATATTTGGTCAAAGGAGGTGAGGACTGGAAATATGCAGAGAGAAAAAAGTCCAAACCCAACTGTCTACAGCTGTTAAAAAATGAGCCAGTGTCATGTTGGTAACCCTTTAAAATAATGGTCTAATCATTATTAATTCCTTCGATATTTAATGTAATAACATTAATCATGATGAAGTCATTTGGTATTAATGTGAATGTCAGACGTATCTCTCCACATACATGCACATCATTTTGGGATTAGCTCTTTGCTATATAATTCTTTTTGTATCCACCAGAAAGTGCTGAGGTTAGTTGTTTTGTGACTTTGACACAGCTGATCACAAGCACCACTTACATACAACCACGCTTTGTGTTTCCACACCTGTTTGAGAGCATCTCTAAGTGGCCTGGTCTTCTGGGGTAAGGAATTACAGCACCTAAAGGTGGGAGGCAGAGCATGGAAGAGAAGCCATTGGTATAGGTTGCATGAAACCTCAGGATTTTTTTGCTCCTTGCTGCCATTTTCTACATGCTATGAGCGCTGATGGACTGTTCTGAGCCAGCCCCGCTCTTGCTATGAGCTGACACGGTAATATTGAAGCTGATTGACAGTAACTGAGGATCTGGACAACCAACAAGTTTTCTTGGTCAAGAGTGACCAATATCATCGCATCTTGGTGGTTCATAATAATCAGATAAAGGAAGTCTGAAGGCATCATCCAGATGATGCTTCCAGAGAAGGTATCTTCCAGGCTGCCCACCGGCAGTGATCTACAAAAAACACTAGTCCCATGCTTACTTTTCTGGCGTAGAATAAGATAATGATATCAGGTAACAGGGCGCGGAAGAGGTGGCTATCCTATGGAAGCTAACCACGGCAAAAAAGGATGAATCCAGAGTCCACGTACTCAAGGAAACGTCATAAAACCTTCAATATTTGTAATTAACACGTATTTTCAATTGCATTGAAATTTCTAGTGTTTTATGCCAACATAACTTATACAAATGCCTCATTACAGCCCTCCCATCCGTTCCCAATAAATAAGTCCATTTACCGTCTTTCGCTCATTTCTGAATAGCTGGGCATGCTGTTAGTTAAAATTCATTCTTTTAAAGCACAATATCCATTTAGCTTCTATCCTCTGAACTTTATTCATTCATTATTAACACTGAAAGCCAAAGTGCATGAGCGAAGTTCAGTCCTATCGGCATTTCGGATGAAAGTAATGTCTCGGTATATTAGCGGTACACAGCACTATCATACATAAAATGCTGCCCAGTCCTTCAACAAAGCAGCCGTATCCCAGTGCCTAATAGGATCACTTACTTCAAATGTGACACCACCTTCTTTGAAATATTTGTTTAGATTTCATAAACACATGAAGGTTCTCAAACTCAAACAAAAACCTCCAGCCTCCAGCCCAAGCTCTGATTCTAAAGAGCTTTCTGTTCAATAAATCAGAGCCTGAATCCAGGATTTTTTTTCCTCTGGCTTGCCTTTTTTTTTTTTTTTTTTGGATAAAAATAAATGTCATCTGGTTTTGACTGCAGATAATGAATCATATTAAGAATTTTAAAAGCACTATTCTCTTTTTTGAGACCTAATTTCAGACCTATTAACACTTTAATACGAAACAGAAGCCCATCATTTCATTAGAAAAAGAATAAGGCCCCTCTTGTACCATGTGTTGTTTCTTCCTTTATAAAAAATCCTTTTGAAATCCTAGATTGGGCAGCATCAGAGCAGAATGTAGATCTGGCACAAAGACAACGTATAGGTGAGCACACCTCTCATCAGGGAGATTAACTATTTCAAGCAAAATTACAGGGTTCTGGCAAACCCTCCTTCACATTCCTTATGATAATAAATGAGCCAATTTAAAAAAATGAACGATTGCAACACAAAAAATAATCCTGGTGGGGGCGACCCAAAACATGCGAAATGCTAGCATGTCATCGCCACAAACTTGCCTATGATTACACCAAGGACAAACAGCTGCTTCCTACAAGTGCTTTTTGGCACATTAGATATTTATTAAATACAGCAAAGAAAATTATAGCTGTCCCTTTTCAATATTTACATTTAAAAAATGAGAATGCCTTTAAAACACACAGAACATGAATGCAAGAGCTGGTGTGATAGCAGAGAACCTTATTGCACATAATTAACAGACACATAATGTCTGGTTACTAGTAATTTCCTTCTAGCTGAGTAAGGAAATAATTTAATCATGTTGATCAAATGAATCCCATGAGCCCAGTGTAACATTATGCTTTTTTTTCCCCTCTCTAAATCTGCATTAACTGATAAGAGTCTACTTGGTGAAATCACAGAACCCAACCTTGTTTAGGTATCCTTAATAATACCTAAAATATGGGCATGATTTTAGTAATTGGTTTAATCAAGCATTTCAGTAAAATCTTTTTGAGTTCCTGGTGCTGACCGCAAATTAAAAAAGCAAGGATAAGGAAGAAAGAAATACCTTAGCATGTTCTTTATTTGGAATAGAAGCAAAATATTTTTCAAAACTGCACATTCCATGTTGCTCTGTTACAACGAAGAAGGTATTTCTATAAAGACATGCAAAAAAAAAATTAAGCCCCTTAAATATGAGTGTTAAGCAGCTGACTGTAAATTACTATTATTCTTCTCCCACCACCACCAAAATATCTCCAGGTGCAACTCAGAAATATGCAGGTAGAATTTTCTCCCCCCCCCAACTATCTTTTTATTTGATAATACATCATTTGCCTTGTCATTCCAGGTTTTCACAGTAAAACCTTTTGTGGGATTCTGCTATTGTTCTCTTTGAACTACTTAGAAAAAGCACTGAACTACCTTCTGTGCTATCTCAGGTAGTTTCCTGTAATGAGGTGATATAATTTAACACTTACCATAATACATTTTATCCATCTATTGTTTGCTAAATAATTCCTGCAATAACACTTTTATTCTTTCCATAATTCTTTAGGGTAATGCCGAAGGAATAATATTTTTACTGTGGTGATTGATGTCAGATTCTCCAGCGTGAATAGACCCCACGAACGCAGGTTATTGATAAGCATAAAAAAAAGCCGTATGAAAAGAATATCAGGGATCAAAGGGTTAATACCATTTTATGAGGTTGTAAAAATCTACCTCAAGAATCTTGTGTTAGCAATATTCTTTGTGTAAGATGTATGTTATTAAAACAAGTAGCAGCATCTGAATTAAAGTGACAGTATGATGGATGACTAGTGAAGTGGAATCAGAGTCGTTTGCAGCATTTTGGGCTAGATGTGGGAATTCTGCCTCAGAGGTAGGGCGCTTGGCAGACGCATTGATTCCAGGCTGACGCACGTTCATAAATATGCCCCTAGAGAGGTGTGGCCTAGCAGAATTTACAAAATTATGTTCATGAATTATTTAACATTTATTTATGGATGCTATATTTAAACAGCATTTGCAAAGGCGAATGGACCAGAGCATACATAGTGATCTTTAGATAATGCAAATTCTGCACAAGACGGAGACAGTTTGCATACTTCACGGAGAGGCTAAGTCTAGCAGAACTAGGTAAGTGATATGTCAGTGTTGTGGCTTTATACATCGCGGGCTGCTGCACCCCAGAGAGACTGACAATTCCAGGAAATACCTGCCAAGTTGGCAGTTATGACCTTTGCAACAGAGATCTCCTCAGACGGAGATGCCACGGTGCTGGTGGAGGCTCCTCCTTTAATAAATGCACTCCAAACTTGCTTCTGCAACCACCGTGACCCACAGCCTCTCGCAGAACAGGCAGTGACCAAGCTTCCCTCGACCCTTGTATGGCCCCACCGATCTTTGTATCAGCTCGATATTAGTACTGCAACACCAGAGGTGCAAACTTAAGCACTTGTAAGCCTGAAACGCAAAAGTTAGTCTGCGCAGGAAAATCCCAACCTCTTCCACTGTGCACATACATAACTCATAACCCTTTATTATGTGATCAAGGTCTCCTCTCAATTAATACCACAGATTTTTCTCTGCTGCATACACACAAACCGCTCAACACACTTGGAAGGCAGAAAATGAATCCATACTCTGCGCAGTGAAACAAAGCTATAGCAAAAATTAAAGATGAAATGTCATGAAATAAAGCAGAATCCCAAGGTAAAGCAGTGTATCTCGCCCTGGAAGGGATCACCCTGAAGGAAGGGAATTATTTCATTTAGCACAGTACTGCTAGCTTATTGTTTACCCTCTATTTACACTCTATTATACTCTTCCATTGTGTCACTCCTTGATCTTCAAAAGACATAATTTAACATTTAATTTTCACTGTAGGGGATATGAACAACACTGTCACGTGAAAACCCTCTTTTGTTTTGTTTTTTCGTTCTTTCTAATCCTAAGTGGTTGATTTCCAATGCCAGATTCCTGCAGAGGGCAAGGAGAGGTACCCGTGGTGCCTTTTTATAGCCTGGAGATGTACCAGGCTATAAATGGTCCCTCTTGCTCCAGAGAGGTATTTCTTACATCATGGAACATATCAAAGATGAGTGTATGGACCCTTACACCCTTTTTCTCTCCTTGCTGCTCCAGCAATAAGTAGCCTCATGTGCTTTCATACCTTGTCCACACTGACCAAGCAGCTCAGGGCAGATGGGAGGGAAAGCTCTTTATTGCCACAATCACTTGTGCTAATATGGCTGCATGGTGGACACCACCGTCTAGCTCCATTCCGGCGTAGGCACTTTAACCTTCCTCTAAGAGGGCTGGTGATGGGATGATTTCTTTGGAAAACTTTCTTCACTGGCATTTTCCTGAAATAAACTCTCTAGGAATTCAGTTTTTCACTACTCTGGAACTTAAGGCCTTAGGAAGGTCACCCAGTCCACAGGATGCTCTGAAGAGGGATCATCTTTATCCAGCCATTCAATAAAAATTCTCAGAGTCTGCAATTCCTCAACCTCCTGGAGTCCTTAACAGCCCATACTGTCAGGATGTGCTCCCCTTTATCTAATTTATTCTTATTTGCTGCAGTCTAATCCCACTACTTTTTCTTCTATGTCAAGGGGACACAGAGGGCAAATGATTCCCTTTCTCTGTGCAGCCTCCCTTTATATATTTGATGCCTGTGATCATGCCCCCTCAGCCTTTTTCACTCTAAACACACCTAACATCTTCAGTCTGTCCTCGAAGGCCAGATTTGTCAGCCTTCTGAGAGGACTCCTTGCTCCCTTTGCAACCTCTCCCACTGGGGCACATTTCTCTCCTTATCGCACCCAAAAGCGAGCACCTCACCAAAGCCTCACCGATGCTTCACAGAGGAGATGAATGAATGTCCTTCATCATCTCAAGATACACACCATCTCCCCTGCCCCCAACATGGCTTCCTCCCCAAGCGGGTTTCTGTTCAACTAACAATCTGCTAAAGTCCTCTCTGATCCCTTCTTGTAAACCAGGCATTTCCTGACTTGTGTTTGTCAGGGTCTTCATTTCCACCTACGCTCAGAGCTTGGTATTTGGTCTCACTGAATGCACCCTATCTTCTTCAAGCCATTTCTCCTATTTGTCAAGATAACTTCGAATTCTAATCCCATCCAACAACCCACCTGCAGACCCTCCCAGCTTGGTGCCACTTGCAAATTTAATAAGTTTAATATCCATTTCATTATCCAAATCATTAATGCAACTGTGGAAATGGTCCTAGACAGAACTTATTCAATGCATCCTTCCAGGTGGACAATAAGTCCCTGGTAACTAGCCTCAGCGAGTATTTTTCTTACTCGCTTTGCACCCACATGAAAGTGGTTTCCCCTAAACTAGATTGATTATGGGAATAGTTCACAATAATGTTTTTCAAATCTGCCTCTTAAATTTCATGATAAACGTTGACCAAAAATTGTATTTGCTGAGCTAAAGGCATCCAAGCACATCTTTTCCCAGAAGAAACAGAAGAGTAAGAGGAAACAAAAAGTAAGAAAATCAGCACTATATTCAGCAAAATTATACCTTCTCGCTTTTGTTTCATGTCCTGTCTAGATGAAATCCATGTGCTTCAGATCTATGGTTTCAAGTTATGGCAGAGACAGGCTGCCCTTTGAAACCATGAAACTTTGGGTTTCTCTGTAGAAAGAGATTCCCTTCATTTTTCTCAACATCACCAGCATCACCTTTCGCTCATCCCCAGTGGAAACAAAGAAAAGAAACACAACTCACGGCCACTGTTGTGGAGTCCCTCTCAAACAGTGAGTCCCCTCCAAAGGCACGGTTGCAACCACCACATGTTGCCTCCACGGCTGTGGGTGGCAAATGAACAGCAACAAAACCACCATCAGGAGGCTACAGCACATCCTCTGCCTGCCCGTAAGCGATTGCTTTTCAGTGGGAGGACATGGCCTCGCCTGTTCTGACTCCGTACGGGAGGAACGGCTTGACTAACTTTCCATCCAAAACCCTTGCAAACCTGATACAAAACAGGGAAACATTTTTCCCCTTAAAGGAACATTTCAGACAACACTGTTTGCTCTGCAGCTGAAGAAACATGTGTTTCTATTGAGGATTACACCACAATTTTCCCCAATTACCTTACTTTGGGAATCAATTTATCAAATGCGAGCAACTTTCCCACTGGAGACTTTGGGAACTGTACAAATTTTCGCTCTGTTTCGTTAAGGTTTTATTTTAATACTGTATAACTTTTCAGCTGCCAAAGGTGGTGTTAAAACAAAAACAAAACCAAGCAAACAACATTCTGCATTTAACTTTCCCGTGTCAACACGAAGGACTCATCAGCCATGCTCTTGCTACTCGTACTAATTGTGCAGTATCAAATGGCACTTTTGGCAGCAAGCACGAACTTAGAATTTGGGTTTGGGTTTTAGGTTTTCAAATCTTGGTTAAAGTGTATTAATTTATGATTTCGTTATTTTAAACAAGACAAATTGCTGTCTCTGTTCTCTACAGCAATTTCTTTAAGTACAATATTCTCCAGTTCTCTGATGATCCTGTTCTAACAGGCAGCTCCAAATCTCAATTTTCCCAAAGTTTACGGATGCCTCAATGTGGCCAAGCTTGGAGCACTATCCAGAAGTTATTAGAGGCAATCTATTTTGATTTTCCAGCATATTTTTCCTCTGCTGCATCCCCTTTTCATCTGGAAGCAACTCCTGTCTCTTTTCTAACTGATGAGGTGAACTGGTACGAGTAAGTTTATGATTTCTCCTCTTTGCTTGAGTGGCAGAGAAGCAAATGGAAAAATTGTCTCAAAAGTTTAAATGAAGGATTTGGCTTTCGCAATACTGAAATTACTAGTGCTCAGTAGATTTCTCTTAAATGTTGCATGCCAAAGGAATAAACCATGAATGACTGGGGTAGTATGATTTTTGTTATCAGATAAATCATCGCTTACTCAGGTTCTCTGACTTTCCTTCCTTTGCAGAGTTTGGATGATTTTTTCTTTCCATTTTTAGTTTACAGACAACAAGAAATGTCTCTGAGCTGGAAGATCCAGACTGACTTGACAGCAGAATTTCAAGTATTTCTCTCTCTCTTTAAAACCTCGGACTTTCTGCAACAGTTGGAGCGCTTCTTTCGGTTTCCAAGTACTTAACCCATCAAGTGTAGTCTCTTTGATAGACTAGATGCACTTCTCAAGGAAGTCAGAGAAATTATCTTACTTTTTAAACACGGCATGCTCTAAAAGTAAATATTAAAACTTGAAACTTTGATTTTTAATTCTTTTTACAAGTTGCTGGTATGTTCCTGCTCATTTAACGTTTATACTTTTGAAAGAAGGTGGGTAATTTCCAGTAAAATAAACTCAGCAGAATTAGAGCAGGAATCTGCTCAGTTTAATTACTGCAGGGAAAAAAAAAGGAAATCCTCTTACATGCTGATGATGAGTGGATTTGTGACAATTTAAACCATCAAGTACTAGAATCTCAAGAATATAAAAATATTAATAATTAATATAAGCCCTGAAATTTCAACCTAAAAGGTATTGAAGTGCTTTGTAAACCATCAGATAAATCAGTATTTCCTACTAATCTCCCTTGTCCCTTTGCAGACAGCAGAGCTAAATCACTTTACACGACCCTGGAGCAGCTTTGGCCCTATGTAACTTTTGCACTTTCCTGATGTAAGTCTGGGCTTTGGAAAGAAAAGACACCGAGCCAAATTGCTTCCTTTATTGGAAGCCCAGGAAAAATGCAACGCATCTTGCAAAACAAACTGGTCTTCATCTTTCAGACAGCCGATTCAATGCTCAAATTCAGTGTTGACAACACAAGAACTTCTGCTGAGGACACTAAAGACTGTAGGCGCACACAAGCACTGAAACACGTGTCCTTTTTCACATGAAATTTGTAGTAAAATGTTTGCTGCCAGCTTCATTTGTATCACAGAGCAGTTCCATAAACACACACAAAAAAATGGGTCACCAAGAAACTGGGTTGCGAAGATAACTACATTTGAGGCTCTGAAGCCTCTGAGGAGAAATAAGAAGAGGAGGAAAAGCCATTCTTTTCTGTAATTTCACTTTTTTTCCACCCCAGAAAGACTAGGCTGCTACATGTTGCAGCTAAGCGCTACTGGGAGCTACACCATGCATGGGAGCTACAAACTAAAGCTCACTGTAAGTGACACAGGAGCACTACACGTAATAGAAACGTCCTGGTTGAATTCCAGGGATTTTGAACCAGGTGTTACAAAAGAAATCCCAGCCCCGGTGCAGTGGCAAAACACCTTTCAACGTCACAGAAAGCATGAACTCACGCAATATGTGTTATTTTTTCACTTTTCCGTCTCTCTGCCTGCTTCATTTATCACTTTATTTATTCTATTGGATTTATTGTCCTCTGACCCTTCACAGTACTTGGGAGTCACAGTTTCTCCTAAACAGAATCCAAACTCAATAATGGTCAAGACTGAGGTGAACTTTTGAACTCACAAGGGTCAAACAGGTTCAAAATTAAACAGGAACAAGAAAACAGTTCAGTTCAAGTTATTATCTTCCTACGTTCACCACTTCTGATTTTATTCTCCAGGCAATTACATGTGCAGATTTAACCATGTGCAAAAACATTTACCAGGATGGGATTGGAGCCATAATCTGTAAACATATATGTAATTGCCATTGACATCAAGTCTGCACTGAAAGGCCTTTCAACAAGTTTGATGAAAAAAAAAAACCCCACTAAACTTCAGCATTTAGGCCTTTGGCAACAGACCCAGGCTGCTACTGTAGAGCCACAAAATACTTCCTGCAGTAAAACGAGTACAGTTCCAGCAGAGAGAGGTGAATCTGACACTGTGGCATGTTTTTTGGATTTCATCACCGTTCATGAACATTTCAGCTATCATTAAAAAAAAAAAAAAAAAATAAATTATGTTTGTAGTTTTTTCACTACAGAGAAAAGGCGGCAAACAGAGCGCTAACATTTTCTGAAAGCATTCAATTCTGAAGGCAGGCTCTTGGCTTGTAGGAGCCGGCCATCTCCTCTCCCAGTAGTTTTGTCTGAGACAGGAAAGGTCACTGGTGCTGGAGCAGGGAAGAGACCAGCGTGGGGATCAAGAAAGGCACTGCTAAGGGGTAGAAAGGAGAATCTATGACTGATTGCAGTCACTCAGAGCGGCTACCAGGGCAGAACAAAACGTGGGTTTTGTTCTGTCTGCTGTGTCCTGACCATCCCAGCACTGCAGACGCTATGCAATGTATCTGGGGATAGAAAACTGTCCAATATTTCCAATTGAAATATTCTCTTCTATTCTAAATCGAGTACATGTTAAGTAAAACTGCTTTAGCTTCCTTTGTCTCCCTCACCATGAAGATCCATGTGGGGTTATGCTGCTCCTGCATGCCCAGAGAGAGGCAAACCCACCATGTCCTGGCTCCTTCCAGCCCCAGCCCACAGCCCAGGGCCACCAGCAGGGTGCAGGCAGGCTGCGTGAGGGCTACAGGGGCCTCAAAAAACCCCAGTGAAGAAATGCCAGACAGAGCAGTTCCTCACAATGTGACGAAGAGCCTTCCCAAAATACATTCTCCTTCAAGATCCCAACAGACAAATCCTACTGGCAGCGCTGGCACTAGTTTCCAGAGGACGTGCAAGATGGAAAGAGGCAAGTTGTGTTAGTAGGGAAGGAGGGTTTGCAAAATCCCTGTGCAAAGCATCAGGCCTCTGTTGGTGGATTACTGCACCCGAGAGCAATCCATCCCCACACAAGCTTCAAAGCGCTGACAGCAAGCTGGAGAAGATAACTGGTTATGGAGACAGAGCAAGGAGGGAAAAGAACAGAAGTTCGGTGCTTGCAAAGTCTTTCTCTGCCCCAAGGACACCGGCCAAATACCCTGCTGCCCAGGGTGAGCCCTGCCTTCCGATGAACAACTTCTGCTGAGGATTTTAGGTGCTCTGTTGGTTATTAATGCCGATTCAAGTCCAGATAAAATTAGTATCATTCCCTATCCCTGTGTATTCCTAATTTGAACTGCGAATGGAAGCCAAGCTCTATAGATTACCTGAGAAAGATAGGACTTTCCTTTTTCTGGAGGAAATAGAGTCTCCATTCTTGAAAATCTGGTAACACTTTGCACTAAGGATACCAGAAATACCCTTCTATTATCCACCGGCACCTCAGATCTCTTTCAATCTTGATTTACCGTCCCTCTCATGCCTCTGACACTTACAACAATGCTCAGTGATGAATTTGGCCCAACTTCTCTGGAATCCTCGTAACGAACATCAATTATTAAGCTCACCTTGTTGGCTGACAATGACAACAATATCACTACAACTTTCTTCTCTGACTTCATCAGTTAAAATGTATAGTATAAGTGTCCTTTTGCTTAAAAACATAAAAAGGAAATTCAATTGTCCTGCCAGTTTAAAGAAACGACACACAGGCATTATCAGTAAGGCTGGCAGGATGAACACAGCAAAGGCAAAAGAAGAGGATGGCTGTACCAGCAAACAGGGGCACTTGAAACCGTACAGCTGAAGCCTCCCGTGTCCTTACCCAAAGTGCAAACTTTGCTGTCACCTATAAATCAAGCAGTTTATGAGGCTGCAATATTTACACTCTAATTAAAAAATCATAAAGCCAGACCCCTTCGGTTTGTAAAAAGAAGAACTCAGGATCTACTACTGAAACGTGGCGTTAATCAGTAACTCCTAATGATCTGCTCCACAGCCTTAGAGGTTACACGCTTATTCAGCTACACATAACAAACAAGATAATAAGAGAAAGTGGGAGAAGTAAAGGGAATATGTTACAGCAAACGCAGGGTTTTGCTACCACCAGGACCTATTCCTGACCCCCCCAATCCTCACGTCACAGTTTGTTTTCTCATTTCCAAAAGGCAACAGATTAATAACGCAAAGCTTTGATAATACATTACATACAGAATGATCCCGAGATGTTTTCCGTGCGTGTAACCCCTGCAGAAGCCAAATATAGCCCCGGAGAAACACCTGCTTTTACCTTTATATGGTCAGAACTCCAGTCGCCTCCACATTAATGAAAAATGAGCCTTAAGAGTCAGTGTTTCCATGTGAGTTTCTCTGAATTCATTAGGGAAACAGCTGATTTCTGAATCTGCCATTTTCTGCTTATGTAGTCAAAAAAGAGCTCTCTAGCAAAGGCTGGAGAAATCCAAGCACTATGCAATGATGGAAATAAAAATTACGAAACAATGTGTCAGCCGTAATTAGTGCTCCTAATTCTACGCTTAAAATAACATTTATCATTTAAAGCACCTCATGAAAAAAAAAAAAGAAAAATCAGACAGGGCTTGGCACTCCCCCATTCATGCTAAACCAGCCCCTCTACCTGCCACCTACAAAGCTGCAAGTCGAGTCCCACAAAGCTTTGCTCTTTTCCAAAACCAATGGCCAGGAGATACCGGCTGGGACAGGCAGTCCCTGAAGCCAGGCTCCCTCGCGGCGCGTTCACAGCGTGGCCAGTCCGCACCAAGGCCTCACCCAAACTTCTCATCTCACATCCACAGTTTTGTAGCTCTTACTAGTTCGGGGTGAAAAAGACAGAAGGCAGAGATTTGACTCCCTGGTACGGGCTGGGGGAAAAAAAGCAACATCTGCAATCTATCGGTCACACCACGATTTTAATTCTTTTCTTTCCTTCTTCTCCTCCCCCCCCCCGCCCCTGCCATTTAAGTTGACCATGGGTACAAACCTGCAGGTGAAAAATTACAGACTTTATTTTTCAAATCCCTCCTTCTTATTCTTCTCCTCTAGTCTTTT